>NW_022900950.1:66963200-66984974 GCF_012274545.1 Fukomys damarensis | reverse complement strand
AAAAAAAAAAAAAAAAAAAAAAAAAAAAGAGCCCATCCAGCCCCAAAGGTTATATACTATATGTTTATATCTTTCTGATATTCTGTAGCAGGCACATCTATCAAGATAGAAATAGGCCATGGGCAAGGAGAGGTTTTCCAAAAAGGGGCTAGATAGGATAATTATTCTTAGGACAATGAAATGGTTTGTGTGGCACCTGGGTGGTAGGTACACAGGTCTATGTATTTGTCAAACTGGACAGAAATGTGAACTACAAAGATGAAGTTTTACTGTATGCTCATTTTTAAAAAATGAACTAGATGTTCACTTTTCTTACATCTTGGCAGAGAAACGAGAATTTTTTTTGCTGAACAGTGACTTTCAATGAGTGTCCATGAGTATAAAAAAACAAACAGTACTAAATGTACTGTTATGTCTTCAACAAAGTTCTGGTACAGTCTCTTCACTTGTGACCACTTCAGGGAACTCTGTGTTAATGTCAGCTCCTGGAAATCAAGGCCTGTGTCTGTCTCCCTCTGTGGGCTTGAGGGCTGCAGTACAGTGCTTCTCAGTAGTGTGCAGTCCTCCCTTATCAGAAAAACTTCTCATGGATTCCAAAGCTTATATCTGCTGTCCTCTTGTTTTAAAAATGTATTAGAATGTGAAAACACAGGCATTCTGATGCTTACCATCCATACCACTGATTAGCATTGATACAGTTGGGAAGCCATAACAAAAGTATAAATCCATAAAGCTCGGTGTAATGATATTGGATTAGTGGAACCCAATCACCATTCATGCGACTGTACCTGAGATGGGCAGGTGATTACTGTCGGCCCTAAACATTCCTGACATCATATTCTCTCACCTATCGACTGCCCCAAAGTCCCTTTTACAGCATAGCTTGATGTCATGTAGAATGCCATAAAGAAATAAGACTCTTGTAAGTGCTACAAAACACAGTCAGACTTCTATTCCTTCTGCACCTAACCTATGACAAGCAAATTTTAATTTAAGTGAAATTTGACCCTTGTCCTCTGAGGTGCCTATGAAGGCATCACAATGTGGCAGATGGATACAGTCTTGGAGGGGAGGAGAAGGCTCTATGCGTGTCTCTGAGAGAAGGCTCTGCTATCTTAGTCCCGAGTCTTTGATAGCTTTAGAGAATTGTGCAAAGAAGAAGCTTCCAACATCACCCTTAGGGGGAATTTCAAAATTTTGCTACACTGCGCTTATCTGTTTGAATTGTTTGGAACTCAGTACGGTTGTGGCAATTGTTTTCGACTAAGCTTTCAAGAAGTAGAAGAAAAACAACAACAACAAAGGATTTATCCGTGAGATTATTTTGCAAAGGAAATAAAAGCTTGATACCTAATTTTGTAATTTGGAGTAATTTGAGCCCCATGTTGGCCGTGCTGAAGTAGCCCAAACCTTTTCAAGATTGCATATGAAAAGAAAACATGCCTCTCAGCTACTACAACAGTGCAGCCAGCCCTTGCTTGAGTCTATGAGATAAGACCATGAGGCCTGGGAGGAGGCTGTGTGGAGTGAGGTAGGCTGAAAAAATTAAGAGATTGGTAGAAAGGAAACAAGGAAGTCATAACTAAAAAATCGTGCTTTTAAGAAAATGGCAACTTCCAGAAGACAGCCGAAGTTTCCCAAGGTGATCCACCTTGGCATTGCCTTGGTTAAAGTTCCTCCCCTGCTAGCAGACCCCAAACTCCTCAGGAATATTAAAAGTACATAAATTGGTTTAACTGAAAGAGTAAAGAGTAGGAACCTGATCCTAAGATAAAGGAACAAGTTGAGAATCCCCAAAATGTTTAAATTGCCTATTTGAAAAAAAAAAAGAAAGAAAGAAAAGAAAAACTGTGCCCACACCTGTAAAACGGGCTCATACCCTTCTGGAGGGTGGGATGCCTTTCCCCAAGGTTTCACCCCCTCCAGAAAAGCATAAATGTTTCCTGTTCCAGGAAATGACCTGTCTCATTCCTCTGAGAGCTTGCACCCCACTCTGGTTTTTGTTTGTTTGTTTTTTGCTTCAGGGATGAACTCTGGACCTTGCACTTGTGAGTCAGGCAGCAGAACCACTGAGCTAAATCCCTGGCCCTCACACTCCACTCTTGAGTGCCTCTTAAAACCTCTGTCTAGCAAACCCTTCCCCTACCTCTTACTGACTTCCATCGGAGGAAGCGAACCTGCCAACTTTCTCTACATTGGCATGGGTTAGGTTCTGCATCTCAGCCTCGGGACCTCCAGACCCAGCCCCGTGAATGGAGGAGACGCTGGCAGGTGTGTTTTTCCCCAGTGCTCAGTGTTGCTTCCTCTTGGACTGCTGTAAATAGATGGATTTTGAGCAAAGAGAGGGAATAGAATTGGAAAACTGTTCAGCAGAGAGCCGAGTGATGAAGACAATCAAACACAGGAATAAGAATGGGTAATTTTCTCTTTGGAGCGGAGGGTGGTAATATATGTGGGCCACCTTAGAACCAACCTCTGTACCCAACACTTTTTCATCTCAGTGCATTTAGCAAATTATTCCTCACGGTTCCTTTGGGTGGACTCCTGGAAGCAACTCTGTAACTACAGGTTATTTTCATTGCTACCTGAGTGCTAAAAAGCAAACCAATTTCTAAAACATCTTATCTTGAGGTGCTGTAAATACTTTTGATCTGGGTATTGGATATATGTTATGTAGCTGTAATCTTACCATGTGCATAATTTGTACACTTCTACACGACATTTAAAAAATCCATCCCTCCTCAGTAGGGGTTCCATTAAAATCCTTCCCCTATTGGTAGGGGTTCTGTCTGACACATTTACAATTTCACCACTGCCACCCTCCAATCTACTGCTCCCAAAGGCCACCCATGTCTGCTTGGCGTATAATCATAAGAATCTCCTGTTACCCGTTTTGAAAAGACAAAGCCCTCCAGTCTTCAAAATGCTGAAGCTTTTTGTCAAAGAGCACCCAAAATTAATATTCTCATAATATATCCACCAGGGGGAGCTAACAAAGCAAGAATAATAGGAACATACTGACCTTAGCCAGCCTCAAATCAAGATTTCCAGACAAAAACTGCAGAGTTTACACACAAACAAGAATCAGTTTCTCAGTTCTGTGGAAGGCATGTGAAATTTTATTAAAGTCAGGTTTAATTCATGGCTTTATTTTTCTCAGCAGTAGGCATGTTTCAGTAAGAAGCAGCAAGTGACTTTGGGGGTGTCCACACTGATAATGACTAGTGAGGAAATGGACACTGAAATAAAGATCATTCACCTTTGAAAAACATTTTACAGTTTATAAAAAATGTTCAGTTTGGGCGGTGAGTAGTGACAATTTTTCTCCTTAGTATAAGGATTTAATTTATAAATACAATGACTTTTGGACATGAAAAATAGTTTTCATTGCATTCATGCAGGGAACAGGTGAGGATAGAAAAAAATAAAGATGGGTAGAAAGGAGACAAAAAAATGATATTTTACAAATGTACTTTTAAAAAACCCTACAGTTTTTAGGACACAATCAAAGATACCCAAGGTTATTATGCCTGCTTTTTTTCTCCACTAGGCAACTCACTCCAAAATGCCTAAATCTTTTTTTTCCATTAAATTTATTGGTACATTTAAAACAAACAATGCAGTTACATTTATCATTGCGATCTTGTACCTTCACATGATGTATCTCGGTTCTTGTTTTTTTCCCCATATCTCTGCCCTCCCTTCACCCCCTTCACCCTTCAAAATGCCTAAATCTTAAAAAGATATAATAAGCCTGTAAAATGAGCCCATGTCTTTCACCTATAAACTGGACCCATGATTTTGCTCTTCAGCCAATATTATAGATTTACAAATTACACAGATTCCTACCCCTAAAAAACACATAAATGTCCCCAGTCCCAGATCATAAAGTGCCCCAGCCCTCGAGCACACGGATGCTTCTGAGTGTGTACTTCTCTGACGCCAATAAATCTACCCATTCTTCTCAATGACATATCCTGCAACGCTTTTCTGTGGTAAACGTTGGTCAAAAGGCCCCACGAACTTCCATCTCCTCTTTGAGGAGATCTGCTCGGACCCTAGCGGGTGACACAACCGCCATATTTGCGAATTAGAAAAAGGCGGAGCTGTGGGGTCTGGGGCGTGGTTTGGTGAGAAGAGCGTGGCGTAGATTTGGGGCCCACTTATCCCATCGGCAGCTCAGTGCAGAGGTAACCTCCATCCGTGGCAGCACTGGCGTCTGCTCAGCGGGGGCTCTAAAGAGATACTGGGAGAGTGTAAATCCTCCTCTCCCCACGCTTTGATACGTAGTTCAAGACTAGTTTGCCCACCTGCTCTCTTCCAGTCCGAACGCAGACCCTAAGTTCTTCCTTAGAGGAATTCTGGATCTACCCCATTCTCTAGTGAACTTGTCGTTATAATTTCCATTTTCTTATCACTCCTCAGTTTTTATTTTTGCAATCACTATCTCCATCGATTTTGTTTTTTATTACTGGTCAGAAAGTTTTTACAGGAAGATAGTGGAACCAGACATTCTTTTTTTTTTTTTTTTCAGTCCTGGGGATCGAACTCAGGACCATAGCACAAGGTGTGTCTATGTGAGGCAGGCACAGTGCCGCTGAGCTAAATCCTCAGCCCTAAACTTCTTCAATGTGATCATTTCTCAGTCCTTGCTTTATCTGACTTGACCGCAGTACTTAACCCCGTAGATCACTGTGACTACATTTGGCTTCCAGGACATAGCTCTTTTGATTTTCTTCTTTCTGTATTGGCTACTCCTTCTCAGTCTCCTGCAGTGATTCCTCCTCATCTTCTTGATTTCTGGGTATGGACAGTCATGAACTATCCTCTCCCTTCTTTCGTCTGCACCATCGCTTGGGCATTATCACCTGCCGATGTCTTTACACACACTCCATCACAGACGCCTTCCAGCCCCCGCCCTGAACGCCAGACCCCTATGGAACCCCTCAGCGTCTTCATGTGGATGTTTACAGACGTCTCAAATTTGACGTGTGTAAAATCAAACTCTTCATTTCCTCCCCCATGTATTCTTCTCGTGTCCCCTGAGCCTGAGCAGTGATGCCTCCTTCACTGTTGCTTCCTTTCCTTTTCTCACTCTACACGGCCGCAAATGCCGTTGGTCCCCGAACTGAAACATGTCCAGAGTCTCACTGTTCATCCCGCCTGCACAGCTATCTGTCGGGTCTCAAGCACAGGCAGCACCATCTCTTCCTCGGATGATCATTATCTCTTCCTTGAGTTATTCTAATTTGCTTTCCCGATTCTACCCTTCTCCACCTCCCACCGCGGGCTGCAGAGTGGATTTTCTTCGCTGCGGTCAGAGCGAATCTCCTCTGTACAACCCAGAGGTAAATGAGGGGACTTGCAGGGCTGGTAAGGCTCCCTGTGTCAGTCCACAGATGTCCCAGCCCTCCCTGTCCTTGTGACGTCTTCAGGCGCTGGGCCTGCTCCTTCCTCAGGGTCTTGGTTCGTGCTCTTCTCTCTGCCATGGTTCCTCATTAAGATCTCTTGGATTTGCTCCTTCGGTTCCTTTGTCTCCCCAGCGTCATTCTGTCAGATAGACACTGTACCTTCGTTATCCCTTCCTGCCTTTCTCTGCCTTACTTTTCTTTACAGCACTTCTCTCCGTATGTGGTATGTTTAGATGCAGACGGGTGCATGCAGATATATATGGGAAACATTATGCGCGTGTGTATACGAGCATATGTATGTATGCCTGTGATCCCTGTCTATCTTCCACCAGGAATGTAAGTTCTGTGATGGATTCCCCATCGTGTTTCATGCATGTTATGTTTCCCCAGTGCCTACAACAGTGCCTGGCACATAGAAAGCGCTCCAAAATATTTGTTGGATGAATTTAGGCAACCTCTCTATTACTGCAAGTTACAGAAACTATGCAAAGTAAAATGTGTTAAACTCTGCTGTAAATTCTCCTGTGTTGTCCGAGCAGAACTGGACGTTTTGGAAAAAATGTAGAGAAATAGTGGTTATCTGTGAAGCACAGAGTGAATACTGAATGAATGTTAGACGAACAGTGGGATGAAATGTGCCATCTTGTGCTTGAGTAGAACAGAACAACAACAAAAAAAGAAGCCGTGAATCAACATTATTTAATCTCTTCTTATTGTGTTGAATCACCCAACATTATATTTACTAATTTTGTTTTTACTAAGTGCTATCAAATTCTATTTTTAAACTGAATTTGCATGCCTGTTCTATGCCCATGTAAATGAGCAAATTAAGAAAGTCATGTTTTTTTGTTGCTGATGCTGAAGAATCCAGCCTGACTTCTTATGAAGCCATCAGTGGGGTCAGGAGTTGTGCTTCTATTTATTACCTTATTGTCCAAGGTATTTACGGAATGATTCCTGCATTGATGGGAGTCATTATCATATCAAAGTATATTTACTAAAATTGTATCTGTGATTTGAATGACCTGTGACTTAAATATACTTGTGCTAAACAAATCACACATTCATTTAAAATAGAATATAAGTAAGAAAAAAATTTTAGTTACATTGTTTTCCTCTTAAATTTTATTTTATTGTGCAAGAGCACTTAACATTATTATAGGCAGATAACTTAGGTAGGAATTAATAGGCAGTCAGACAGGGGTGGGTCTTTGAGAGAGTCAGTGCAAGATGAGAACAGACCAAACCTGGCTGGAGGCACAACTCTTGAAGGCCAGCCCTCAGAATGAAGATGCAGTGGCCAGGCCTACATGCCTCCCTGAGGGATAAGCAATAACTTGGGATTGTACCGTGATTAGTATCACCAGTAAGGTCCAGATAGACATCAGCCGCCCAGGTGAGTGACTAGAACATCTGGACCCAGTAACCCAGTGAATGACCAGAGCACACAGACCCATCCCTTCCCAAAAATTGTCCTTTGTTCTTTCCATGTACCTCTGCTACATGACTCTCTTTCCTACTGGATCAATATTAGCTAAGCAGCTATACTTGTAATCCTATAGGCTACGGTTGTTTAACCCACATTATACCCACTTTGTGACTTTGCGGTATAAATTATCCCTGGAAAAGGACCTTAGTGACAGACCAGTTTCAAGACTCCTCCTGCATCTGAGGAGCTATCTGTCAATAAATCTTTCCTATTCTCAACCTCTGTTATTCCTTGTAATTCTTTTTTCAATTTTGGCATAGCTGACATCTAGAATGTTGGGAGTTTTATTTCTCCTGTATCAACATGAAATCTGCCATTTGAACAAATTCTGAAGTGTACAATGCAGTTTTGTATTTATTTTCACTATACCAAACACCTTACAGTCATCCATGACTCATCTCTAGATCTCTAGAATTTTTCGTATCTTAGAAAATGGAAACTTTACACCCACTGGATAGTTGCGCTCCATTTTCCTTAGTTCCTTGTCTTGGTTTCTTGTTGCTGAGACACAGTTCCTGGCACTCAGAACTTCAAGCAGGAGAATTTTTTCTTTTGGCTCATGTTTCAGACCATAGTCATCTGGATTCAAAGAAACACCGCAGCAGAAGAACATACAGGAGAAAAAGTTGCTGACCTCATGGTGCCAGGGAAGCAGAGACAAGGGAGGGCCAGGGAGGAAGATACGCTCAACCACATCGTGCCCCCAGGGACCTAACTTCTATACAGGCCCCATCTAAGATCACCATTACCTATACCAACCCCATGATTCAGTCACCTTCCAAACAAACATGGCTTTGAGGGGCGTTTTAGATTTGGTACCCTGTTCTGCAGTCTGAGTTTGTCTGTTTTAGACAAAATAGTGGGGCCATAGAGTATTGGTATATTCGAACCCTGGAATATTGTTCAACCTTTAAAAAGAAGGAAATCCTACACTATGTGACAGTGTGGATGACTTTTGAGGACTTCACACCAAAGAAATAATCAGGTTTTATAGTACCTGAATAACAACGAGTATCTAAAATCTTCTAATATTTCCTTCCCAACATATTTAAGAATTTGATCTTTACTTTCTAAATTAATAAGTGTTGGATACATATACATAAATTGTATTTTTTTAATGCCTAACTCTGATAGAAGACACACACTCTTGGATCAGTGTGGAGTCTGGACCTGGTCTGCTTGGTGTGGATCCCAGCTCCGACATTTTCTGCTTGTGCATCCTAAGCAAACCATGCTATCCTCGTTTTTTGTTTCCTTATAGGATTGCTGTAGGGCATAATGAGATGATAGAAGTAAAACACTGAAAATAGTGCTGAGCATAGAGTAATCACTCAATAAATACCAACTCTCCTTCTTGGCTACACATAGTGAAAATCAAGCTTCACCATCACCTTCTTCCTTTGGAGGTAATGGGCTGAGTCAATCCAATTTGCACTAATTTGTCAAAAAATATTCAAATAGTTTCATGTGAAACTGTTCCCAAAGAAAGAGAACCTTGGATATTAAAAAGGCGTGCTTAGCGCCTTCTTTAGAGATGGCAGTTTCTCTCCAGGAGTCCCCTGATTACATACACTTCAGATGCCAGAATTGGTACTCAGAGCTCTTAGAGATTTTCCTTTGGTTGTTGCTCAGAAAAACTCCTGAGAAAGCCCATAGCAAACACTGGCTTCCAATGTGCTTCGTTACTGATACCAATACTTGGAGACTGTGATGAAGGAAGGGTGAGAAAATGAATTAATTTACTAATCTCATTTTGCACTTTCCCTATTTCTGCTACCTCAAGTGCCCATTAACACATACTTATATCAGACGCGGGGGTGGGGCACACAGATTTATATCTCACACTCCCCACTCTAAAGAACGAGGGGAAGTGATTGATTATGTAACCACATTGACCCCACTGTTTAGGGTTTCAGACCCTGTTTAACAAAGACTATATGACTATATAAGATTTGTGAGTTTTGTCTTAACCTCTTTTGAGGCAGCTATATTCTAGCCCTTCTAATCCTATGATATATGGTAGGTGATGAATTGGAAATTGCAGGGCATGTTAGATTTAGAATACATAAGAACAATTCATTCATTCATACCATGGAGAAAGAGGGCATGCTATGACTAATTGTTTTACTGACTGGAATTTTTAAATCTTTTTAAAAATTGAGATGAAATTCATTTAATAAACATAATGTGTGGAATTAATTGAATTTTAGTATATTACTAAGGTGGTGCAACCACCGCCTCTCTCTAGCTTCAAAATATTTTTATCAGCCTACGAAACTACCTCATGCCTGCTAAATAATGACTCCTCTTCCCCCTTCTATTCTTTGGCAACCATTAATTACTTTCCATCTGTATGAATTCACCTATTCTGGATGTAACATACAAACGGGGTCAAACAATGTGTAACTTTTTGTGTCTGGCTTCTCTTATTTAGTAGGTTTTTGAAGTTCATCTAAATTGTGGCGTATTTTCAGTTTTCTGCCCCTGTTTATTGTTGAATAACAATCTACTGAATTTATAAATCAGAATGTATCCATTCATCTGCTGATGAGCATTGAAGTCATTTCTACCTTCTGTGAATAGTGCTGCAATAAGCATTCAGGTATAAGTTTCTATGTGAACGTATGTTTTCATGTCTCTTGGCTATGCACCTCGGAGTAGAACTGCTGGGTCATAGTGCAACTCTCTTAACTGTTTCAGGGGATGATCAAACTTTTACACAGTGGCGGCCTCATTTTACAGTCCCACCAGCTATGTGTGAAGATTCTCATCTCTCCACAACCACACCAACACTTCTTTCGCCTTTTGTTTTGTTTTTGTTTGAAATTAAAGCTATCTGAGTAGGTGTGACATGGTATCTCATTATGGTTTTGATTTGCATGTTTTTCATGAACATTGATGTGAATATCTTTTTACATGCTTACTGATCATTTACATATCCTTCTGGGAGAAATGTCTATTGAAATTCCTTTCCCATCTAAAAAAATAGGATTGCAATATCTATATCTATATCTATACAGATATGATACATAACCTTATATATATATATATATATATATGACAATATATCTATATATGTGTGTGTGTGATTTGCAGATTTTTTTTCTATTCTGAAAGTGCTTTTTCGCATTCCTATTTTCCTGTTCTGTAGGTTTATATTCTTGATGGTGTACGCAAAAGTCTTTCCTTTTTATGAAGATCAATTCATATATTTTCATTTGCTTATTTATGCCTTTTGGTGTCAATCTGAGAATCCATTGCTAAACCCACGTCAGTCCTCAAATTCTTAAGCAGCTATAAGGGACCCCAAATATCCAAAAACATAATGGGAAAGGCATGGATATCCATGCACTACATATAAAAATTAACTCAGAATGGATCAATGACTTAATATAAGAGCTAAAATGAAAAGTGATAAAACTAGTAGAAGAAAACATAGGGATATTCACTATGAATCATTTAAACCCATAGGTAATACCCTGCCCAAGTCAAAAGCAAGCCTCTTCTCTTCCATAACTTTGCCCAGCTGGTATGGGGCTAGTAACAATGCTGAAAGACCTGGCTTTTCTCTTTTTCTTCCTCCTGAATACCTTTGAAGAAATACCTTTGAAGAATACCAGAAAGAAGTCAAAAAATTGTGTGCCTGGGCTAGTCCTAAAAAAAGTGTAACTGGCTATGAGTTATACAAGTAAGAGTCAAACACACAATTTAAACCAAATGAATCCTAGGTTTCATGAATTCTCTTTCCAGGTTGCTCAAATCATCTCTTGCAACCTTTTCCCCTCAGTAGTTTTCTTAGGAATAGATAATGTGATAGGAGCCAGAGGGCAAAGAGTCAGCTTCACCACTTACTTAATTGTATGGCATTTTGGCATTTATGTTCCCTCTCTCTATGCCTCAGTGCCTTCATTCTTTAAACTTACTTCATAAAGTTGTTTCTTAGCACCTGGTAGGCATTTTAAAAATGGGTGCTATTATTTCTAGAATTGACAGAGAATGGACGAAATGAAAAGACCATGTTTATCCTTCCTCCAGTCCTGGGCCGTGGTTACACAGTTGCTAGGAAAGGCAGCTCCTATGGTGGCCGTGAGCCAGTGCCTTGCAACCCTCCAACCACAGCGAGTTCAACTGACTAAGGACCCGGGCTGCTGAGCTCCAAAATCCACACCTACATTTGCACAGGGCCCTCATTTCCACCAGCTGCTCCCAGCCCGTGTCTCAGTGCTGTGGGAATGCTAAGGGAGGTTGTTCCTGGGAGACAGGGATACCTTGTCTGGTCACTTTCAGCTCAAGAACTCTTTGATAGCCTTGTCAAAATTCTTTATTCTGAGCAACACCTAGATCTTCTAGTCTACTTTGTTTTCATTCCACCTCAGACTTGCATCATGGTTTTTGATGATTCTGCAACATTTCCTACCTCCGTTTTGATTTTCTGTCACCTATCTATTCCCATCTTGGGGTCTGTTTTTTTTTTTTTAATACCAGGGATCAAACTCGGGACCTTGCACTTTTGAAGCAGGCGGCGGAACCACTGAGCTAAATCCCTGGCCCCTTGGGGTCTGATTCTTAGATTTGAGCTAATACAGTGTAGCATTTACGCTTTCTTGGATATGACTTGTATTGTTTCCCATCTTCTAGCTCTGACAGATATCTTTCATTGCCCTTTTCATTCCCAATGTGCATAATACTTGCTTTTGCCTCTCCCGTTTAAAGAGAAGATGCTCACTAGTTGGCCGTTTTTGTCTCTTGCGTCCCATTTGTTATTGAATTCATCTCACATGTTACCTTCTGTAAACCTTTCAAGATCCCGCCAGCCTCTTTCCCATCTCTACATATCCAAGGCTTTTGGATTTGAATTATTTTACAGGCTTTTTAATAGAAGATTATGGCTTATAGCTAGATGATGCCCCCCCCCCCATTCCATGCACTCAAAGGTGAGGCTTCGGGGAGGTGATCAGATTACGGGAGTGTGATACTTGTCAGTGGGTTTGTTCACTGATGAGCTTACAGCTAAATGTGACTTTGGGAGGTGAGCGCTGGTTGGTGGAGGCGGTCACTGAGGGAGGGGGGTCTACCCCCTCCTCCTTCTTCTCTGGCTGCTTCCTGCTGCCAAGCCTTGAGCTGTTTCTCCTCTGCCATGGCCCTCTGCCGTGCCACTCTGCCTTGGAGCCAGTTGATTATGGACTGAAACCTCCACGAACTGAACCCAATAAATCATTCCTCAGAGCTATGGGTGTCTGGTATTGTGTCTCAGCAATGAGAAAGTAAGATATAGCACTAAATAAATCTCTTCCTTTGAATCCTCCAAAATGCCCAGCCTATATAGAATAAGCACTCAACATTTGTAGAATATAATTGAAAAATTAGGGGGAATTCTATTCTGGTGACTTTAATTTTTAACATTCAAGATTTCCAACAGCTCACATCCATTTTGCTCGATATAGTAACAGCACACAAAGAAGTTCCACAAATCAAAGCACTTAGTGCAGAATATAGGATATAGCAACTCAATTTTAATATCTGCTTACAATGCTTCATCAAATTTGGCTGATTTTCCCCCCAAAGGAGTGCTAATTTAAAATTCTAAAATACTTCTGGGGTTGTCTATGTTTATGAGTGTAAACTAGGGAACCAGGAAAAACAATTGTGAAAGAATATTTCTTCTTCCCACAAAGGGTACCTGACCTAAGGTCTGGTGAGGCCAAAAACCCTCCTTTGGTCTCAACTTCAGTAATAGAGAAGGGAAATACTGTCATTTTAAAGAATGTTTATAGGGTGGATTGCACCCACAATCATATGAATAGGTACCAATAAGCTCAATGTGTAGAAAGTGTTATTTCTTCACATACGCCCAATATCTCTGATGGTTGTTATGGTTAACATTTATCAGTTTCACATTACTAGCCACATGCTTTAAATCCAACCCTTACTACAGACTAGCCCTCATAGTGTGCACAGGTTACGCCCCCAGGTCAGGCTAGGACCCTCATCAAATCCATGAGAAGTTCAACATAAGTATCCAAAAGATAAGTTAATCATATAAAATCAATTTCTTCTTCCAACCTCGCCCTGATGCTTTCTGGGCCATTATCTCAGGCAACGTAGCTCAAGGAAGCTGTTACCACGGTTTGGCATGCAGCCAGGGTGCAGCAGCAGTCGTACAAGCTCGGCTTCAGGTAAAGAAAGGACCTGTCACTCTTTAACTTGGGTCTCTGCTCATTTCCGGTTGAGAATGCAACACTCAGGTAAGACCTTCACAGATGGAAAACAGGAAGAGGGCGGCCGGGGATCAGATAGCACCTCCTTGGCTGCTGACTTATTAATGATTTAACAGGAGTGGTCACAGGAGGCAACCACTAGTCTTCTCAGCTCCTGCTCTTCTCACTAATAGGCTGAAAATTGAACAAGATGGACGAGACCAGCAAAGAGGAGGAAGAGGACAGCACGTTCACCACCATTTCTCTAGCAGATGAAGCAGGTAAGGAGGCAGACGGTTTCACAAACAATTCAGCAACTTCTGGGAGGTTTTTGAAAAACATAACCTTTGTTATTTTTATGATAATGGCAAAACATAGTCACTGCAGAAAACATGAGAAAGTATAGCTACAAAGACATTTTTTAATTAAGAGCTGTTTTTCTTCTTTTAAATTAAGGGATAATTTTTAAGGTTCCTGTGGTTATACTGCATGGGCTTTTAAAGATAAATCAATGCGTAAAAATACAAGATGTTGAACTCCTGAAAGTTCAAGAAATACGACCTCAAAAATCTTTGCTAAGCCATATTTTTGTTCAGTTAGAGAAAAATTCTTTTCCACTTTCTCAAAGAAGTGTACTGCTTCTGAAAAGTGATCTGGCCTATGCTATAATTAGCCTTAAGAATTGTTTCAGAGAATGTGTGGTTTTTCAGCAAGGGCAAAGTTTGCTGAGTTAAAACCCAGAAGAAAAGAAGGAGGGGAGGAGGAGTGGATCTCAAACGTTGACAGAAGTGACGACTTAGCTCACTCAACGTCTCCGAGAAAATAGTGCTGAATTGTGCCACGTCAACTGGAAACACTTCAAACTATGAGCACCCAAACCGTGGTGGTGGTGGTGTGTGTGTGTGTGTGTGTGTGTGTGTATGTTGGTTCTCCACCCACATTCCTAGGACACAGCCATACTAAGAAGCCAGCAAGACAGCCGCTGAGCCATGAGGTAACTGATTTTGATTAACAGAGAGCAGAGCGTGAATACTGAACACCAATTGCTCTTTCATGCATCCGCGCTCTCCCACTTTATCCCTAAATGCTTGGATTCATAAAGCGTCTTTCTAAAGTGCAGCCAGACAATTAACACAAGCCGCCCGCCGACCCACGGAGGCTGAGCTTACTTCCTGGCACCACGCAAATGAGTGAGCCGGGCTCTTTGGGTAGCAAAGAGGAGTGTATCCAGGCCATATCAGGGGAGGATGGGTACGAGGTAGAGCTGTTGAGGAAATGGGACACCGCTGGCCTTAACGTGCTCGGAGCTACAGAAGAAGCTTAAGAAACAAAGACAGAGGGAAGCCTGAGTTTGCGAGCCTGCAGAAAGCTCGGGGAGCCGCCATCCTGGCTCCTCAGTGCTGTGGGCCACACAGGTCTCTTCTGCCCCTGAAGCAGGGGCCTTGTGTTGATCCATCGCACTGCACCCTCTCAACCCTCCTCCTCTGCCACACCTCTAGGGGAGGAAATAAGGAGGGCAGGGAATTTACCCAAGTTCAGTCCACTGTTGCTGCTGCTATTTTATCCAGCCAGGGCCTTGGCCCTGAAGTGCTACATCCCCAGAGCTGTTGTTATTATTGTTATTGTTGTTGTTGTTATTATTATTATTATTTTGAAACAGGGACTTACTAAGTCGCTACATTGCCCAAGCTGGGCTCAAACTTCCGATCCTCCTTCCTCAGCCTCCAAGAGTGATTGCATGGTAGGCATTGTACCACGACCATGCCTGGTTTTGCTGTGGTTTTGAAAGAGGATCTAACAGAGTCGCTTACTGAATAAACCAAATAAACATTGAGAAACCTGAGAAAGGGCAATCACCACTTCCTGGCCCAGTCAGAGACACAAATCTCCTTGCTCCCAGGGAAAACGTTTTTCCTCCGTGAGACTGAGTCAGAGAACCACTCCCTTGTCCAGCATGCCAGCAGCGGGCGGGTGCAGGGCCTGCTACTCATTTGTACTATTCCGGGATTTCAAAATGCCAAATGGAAATTGTTCATGTGTTTGTGGCAAAAACGTGCCAGCTAAGTAAAATGCCATGTTTCTTTACTTTCTGAAGATTTTTTTTTTTAAAAAAAGAAATTTGATGAGGTAGTACGGGATAGCTCTTGTTAGTAAGAGGTTCTGTGGATTTGATGAATAAAAATAGGAAAACAAGTTATGATGAAACAAATGGAGCGTGTTCAGGAGACATCATTCAGTTGTGAGGTGCAAGTAAGAGTCAAGCATTAAAAGGGTATTTTATGTATATTTTTATAAGTTTAGTCCAAATTACTTTTCTTTTTGTAATAGCCAAATACTCACATACTATATGTTTATGCACAAGCATAACATACATGGATATGAAAAGGAGGCCCAGAGAGGTTTAATGTCTTCTCCCAAATCACAGAGCTAATTAGATGCAGAATCAGGAAGGAAGGAATTAACTAATTCCTAGCTTCCGTGAATTTACTGGCTCCCGGATGCAATGCTAGGTTCCAGTTGCACCCTAATCTTCACTTCACAGGGTTATTATTGCCTTATTTTACAAATGATAAAACTGTGGCTATCGCCAGGCATGGTGGCTAATACCTGTAAGCCTGGCTATTCTGAAGGCTCAGGCAGGAGGATTGCAAGTTCTAGGCCAGCCTGGGTAACTTAGCAAGACCACGTCTCCAAGTAAAACAGAAAAAACTGGGGATTTAGCCCGACTCTTCCTGGGTTCAATCCCTACTATTGCGTGGGGGTGGTGGGGCACACAGGAGACTTGTGGCTCATACAACTTGAGTGACCTGGTCCAGCCTACTACCTGGAATGGTAAAGCCACGCCTGGTCTCGCCTGATTGTGGGTACTTTAGTTGAACATCTGTCTCGTCTTGTGTTTTCTCTGTGGACACTGAGCACGAATGGCTGTCTTGCTTCATTCTTGGCTCTTCAAAAGCTTGTTGGAACTGGGTACCGATGAAATCCTTTCTTCCTTTATTAAAAGCTAAAAATAGCAAGATTATAGGCCTAACACGCCGGCCTTGGCGATTACTCAGAGAGAACATTGGTTCCTGGACACTAGCTGAGTGTGCTATTTGACGCCGCTAAATATGGAGGTTGGCATGCAGCGTTACTCCTTTTCCATCCTGAATGGACAGCGAGGCCCCAAGCACCCTGTTGCTGACTCTGCTGCCTCCTTTGAGTCTTTCACTGGTTGCTTCACACTGTTTCTTTTCTAACTGAAGAAACAGCAAGCAAGAAGGGGGAAAGGGCAATTTTGCTCGCTCAGGGAAAGGTTAGTGTGAGGGGAGAATCACAGGCATAGTTAAGCTTTGGTTCATCTTTGGGTTCATTTATTTAAGCACTCAACCTCCTCGTTTGTGTAGTCACGAGGACGGGCAGTGCCAGCAGTGATCCAAGTAACAAACCAGCTGTGCTCCATACATTCATCTGTAGCTTAGCTGGGTAGATGTATGAGCCAATGCTCCCATAGAAACAAGGTTATAAGTGTCACGATTCCAGACCAGCCCACTCTCTAACCAGTCTGTATGCCAAGGTGCCCCAGGGAACTGCAGCAAACCCCTGTGGAGCATCTCAGCCTCCTCCATCGGGCACTGTGAGAACTACTGGCTGGAGATCATTCCCAGTTCCACTTTAAATGGAGCTACATTTCTTTTAATGACGTCTCTTTTGATAGTGGGTTTCCTGCAGTAGTTATGATACAAAGCAAATTCAATGCAAAAGCACAAATCAATGTAGAACAGATAATGAGGGGAGTTTGAGAAGGTTGAAGTTATGCAGTGGCCAACAGGTGCCCACCTCCCATAAGTACAGGTGCTCCTTGACTTACAATGAGGTCACATCCTAATGAATCCACCATAAGTTAAAACTATCACTAGTCGAATGTGTATTCAGTGTGCCTGGCCTCCTGAGCATCCTAGCTTAGCAACACAAAACATTGCACAGTATTGGTTGTTTCCCTCCCTGATCACACAGCTGACTGCAAGTGACAGTTCTCTGCCACTGCCTAACACCGTGAAAATGTATTATACCACACATGGCCAGCCCAAGAAAAGATCAAAACTTGAAAATCCAAAGTTGACTTTCCAGTGAATGCAGAGTATAGTAAATGTTAAGTCAAAACTGTGTAAGCCAGGAGTGTTCACAATTCTGTTAATTTAAGAATAAAATAAAAATGTTTACTTTCAGTTTGGATATGTTATTTTTTTTCAAATGGCTACTAAGCCTGTAGGATGTACAAATAGTATTAAGATATTTGGATCTAAACTGTCTGTTGTTCTTGGCCTTGGAGCTTTGAGATAGAATTACTACTGTAGATGTTGTTATGGTTTGTATCTAGATGTCCCCCAAAGCCTCATGTAGTCGTAGGTGGGGCTTTTCAGATGGCTGGATCTAGGGTGAGTGCTTCTGGGATCAAGGATGTGCTTCTGGGATTGATTCATGGTGTGATGCTAGGATTAAGGCTGCCCATCCTTGGATATGAGAGCCACCTGCCCTGAGGGTGAGTAGCTTGGATAAGATATTAGGGACAGAGTGTTGCTGCTAGTTAATTGTCACTTGCTGCTTGCTGCCCTCTGCCTGCCATGCTTTTCCATGGACTGTTCTCTGCAATGCCCCTCTCTCATGACACCCTGCCTTGGGGCTAGCTGACTATGAACTAAAACCTCTACAAACTGTGAGCCAAATAAGCCTTTCCTCCTTTAGCTTTGGGTGCCAGGTAATTTGTCCCAAAAATGAGAAAAGTAACTAAAACATTAAGGTACTACTATGATTTAAATCTAGCATGTCCCCTAAAAGGCTCATGTATTCAGTGGTATGACTTTTGAATGAACCCACTGATGAGTTCAGAGCTGAATGTGCTGTTAGGAGGTGGGGCCTGGTTGGAAGAGAGGAGCTGCAAGGGATGTGGCTTGGAAGAGCGTGTCTCCTTCCCTGGCTGCTCTTTTCTTTCTCTGCTTCCTGGACTCCATGGGTCAAGTACCTTTCCTTTTGCCATGACACTCTGCCATTCTATTTTTTGCTTGGAGACGGCTGACCATGGACTGAGACCATGAGTCGAAATAAACTAGATGTTGGATATTTTGTCCCAGCGATGGGAAAGTGACTGAGACAGATACCATGAACCAAACTACTTTGGGAATCTCTGGTCTACACTATGAGAGCTGAGCTGGCCCCACTGCAGAGACTGCACAAGAGGAAGCCAAGTATGCAGCTCAAAGACATTTGATGGGGTTGCTCTCCTTCTGGCTTGATTATCTGCTCCTCTGGCTTTGATGCCCGCACACATCTTAGGTGCCTTTATCTCTTTTTCATCATTCTCAGGCTGCTTTAGGAATCTATCTCCTCCAGTACATCCCCCGACTTTGTCCTTGGCCACTTTTCTCCCTAGATACACTCTGGATGATCTCTCCTACCTCTGATTGCATCTCACCATCCATACCACATACTGGAGACTCTGAAACAGAGGCACAAGTACAACATCACCGTGCCAGCCAATGCACACGTGGCAATGAGTGTACCACTTATCGCGCTCGATTCCAAAGCAAACTATTGACATTCCAGCTGTTTCTGTCAAACAGCTTTTTCATCATGAATCGTTTAAATAGACAAGACATTGGGCTGGATTTAGCTCAGTGGTTCTGCCACCTGCCTAAAAGCACAAGGTCCCGAGTTTGATCCCTGGTACCAATAAACAAACAAACAAACTCAACATTGGTCTTACCATGGTTTATTTTGAAATGGCATTGCAAGTTGAGTTCTTCCAAGGACATGCTTTGTTTGAATATTAAATATATGAGGCTGTTCTTCATTTCTCACCAGAGTTTTCCTTGAAATATATGGGGTCTTCTTCTGGACTAGGTCTTATTTTTATGTAGTTATGTACAATTTTAAAATTAATAAAAATTCTATACATTGATGGTGTGCAACATGTTTTGATAACTTGTGGAGTAGCTAAATCAAGTTAAGTAGCATATGCATACACATTCTCGCACACCTTTTTTTGCAATGAGAACACTTAAAGTCTATATTGTTAGCAACTTTGAAGCATACAGTATATTATGTATTGTCACCATCATACACACTAAAATCTCCTGAACTTATTCCTCTTGTCTATCAGTTTTGTAACCTTTAACCAATGTCTCTCTCAACCTCCTTACTCCCCAACCCCTGGAAGCTTCCATTCTCGTCTCTGTTACTGTGGGTTTAACTGTTGTAGATTCTACTTATGAATCAGATCATGAAGTATCTGTCTTCCCGAGCCTGGCTTATTTCATGTAACATAATGATCTGCAGATTCATCCATATTGGCAAAGCAGACAGGATTTCCCTCCTTTTTGAAAGCTGGATTATTCCACTATTAATATGCACCACATTTCATTTCCCATTTAGCTGTCAATAGGCAATTAGGTTGTGTACATTTCTTGGCAATTGTGGATAGCGCTGTAAGGGACGTGGGAAGATCTTGACCTCCTGACTTCATTTCCTTTGAATATATGCCTTGAAGTAGAATTGGTAGACCATATGGTAGTCCCATTTCTTGACTTTTTGAAGACCTTCCATACTGTTGTCCATAATAGTTGTGCTAATTTACATCCCCATTAATACAAGGGCTACCTTTTCTCACGTTTGTTATCTTTCATCTTTTCGCAGTAGTCATTCTAATAAGTGTGGTATGGGATCTTCTTGTGGTTATAATTTGCATTTTCCTAATGACTGGTGATGTTGAAATTTTCTTCATATACCTGTTGGCCAGTTGTATGTCTTCTCATAAAAGTGTTTGCTTGGGTCTTTGCCAATTTTGAAACTGAGTTATTTGGGTTTCTTTGGAGTGTTCTACTTTTGATTTAGATGAGAGAAAAAACAGCTTATGTTCACCTTTAAGAAAAGAAAGGACAATGGTGAATTTTCAAGAGAGAGTTGATATTTTGGTTTTTGGTGCAATTTCCTTATTTTCACACGAGAAAATATTTTTCTGTGATTCTTTGGAAATTTCCTGTCTTTCACCTAAACCCAATCTAAAGCACAAAAACACAGAGGTCCAAACATAACACATGTACAAGACAGATGTGACTGCAATAGGATCTATCTTCAGACTTCTGTTCTTGAATCTTTATCACTTGTCTTTATAGTTCTTCTGAATTTCTGATTCATGATCCTATTGCTTGCTCAGTACCAGGATACTACTTAGGTGTCAAAAGGAATTACTCCTGGCTCCACATCTATTCCCACTCCTGTGATCATAATTGTAATGCACAGGCCCACTATCTTCAGTTACTTACACAGGAGTCCATGTCATTCCCTCTGTCTCACAATCTGATCAGTAGTGATTCTTGCTGACTTGACCCTGCAAAGGCTTCTCTAATAAATCTGGCCTTCTCCGCCTCATGGCCACTTCCTTGCTTGCTCCTTATCCCCCACAGAAGCCACCACTCTCGTCTCTCAGCTGCTACTCCTTTCCCTTCACATCTGTCCTCCACATTGACCATTCAAGCCTTCTCCCCGCAGAGAACAAGGACTGTTCCTCAACCCCACCTGGACGAAGTCCAAGACACTTAGCAAGGCACGTAAGCTCTTGCGTTTCTTGGCTCTCCTTACCTGTTCAATACCCCACTCTCTGGGCACAGTAGGAGATACTTTCTGTTCCATGCACTCACCTATTTCACTCCTCCAAGCTTTGTGCTGTTCCTTCCTTTGCCTGGAACAAACCCACTCACGTATGTCTTTGCCCGGCCAATTCCTACTATCCTTTGAGTCCTCTTTTAGGCATCGCCTCCTCCAGGAAGCCTCCTTTGATCTCCGTAGCTGAGTCAGGTTTCCTTTGCTCTTCCTGAGAACCCTGACATTACCTCGTTCAGGATTGTTTCACAGAGTACAGTTTGTGTGTGTGTGTATGAATGAGATGCAACTGAAAAATATGTTGAAAGTTTACATTTCAAAATGATGATGGTAAAAGACTCATTGCCATTAATCCCCCTCAGAACCCTCCCTCTTGCTTCAGACACACTTATCTCAACACTCTTGTCCCCCTCGGATACAGTTCTAGAAGTCCTCTTTCATGAGTGTCTTTAATGGCGCTGTTGTGGCTGCCTCAGTGTCCCGAATGAATTCCGAACATTTCCCTTTCATGGTCTTACATTGCATTTTGACTCTGGGGAAGAACCAGAAGTCACACAGTGCCTGATCTGGTAAATAAGGTGGACGAGGACGCACTATGACCACGAGAGCAGCATTTACCAGACTCTTTGTCACACCTTGTAGAGACACAGAAGAGGACATGCACACATCCGTACCTCGGTTCATGAATACTTCTGTTTGCAAACAACTCGACTGAAAAACAGAAGTCTTTAGCAAAATTCGGCTTTTGTTTGCAAACTACATCTGGTGAGGAACATGACTACAGCCATACTTCCCGCATGAACATGAACATGGCATCTTTCCCAAAATCATAGAACATTATAAGTTCATGAACTGAGGTGTGTGTATGTCCTACCTAATGGACTACGAGCTTCTGGAAGACAGCTTGGCTCTTAAAAAGTCTGTATTCACTGCTCACTGTACTGTCTAGACACAACAGACAATGCTTTTTTTTTTTTTTTTTCCAAAAACCCTGACTAAATGTCTACCTGTCCTGACTAAATGTCTACCTGTGTCGAGG
>NW_022900950.1:66942278-66963172 GCF_012274545.1 Fukomys damarensis | reverse complement strand
TTTTTTTTTTTGTGCCAAAAATCCTGACTAAATGTCTACCTGTCCTGACTAAATGTCTACCTGTGTCGAGGTGAGGGCTGGTTAGGCAGCCCAGCACCAGCTGAAAATCAACCCCAAGGGTCAGCTTTCCTAAATTGTTTCCCCTTTTTGAGCTTCTGTCCTATCTCCACTTTTGGATCAATTTAGTTCTGTTTTCAGAAAATGTTTATTGAGCACCTACTGTCATGTGTCAGGTAGTAGACAAGGCCTACTTAGCGGAGGAATCAGCCTAGAGTGATGTGGCCTAAAGAGCTTGATCTGTGGAGTAGGAAATGCCAAGTTTTGAATCTGTTAGGCTTTAAGCAGGTTATTTAACATCACCAAATCACCAAACCTGAGGTTCCTCCATTGTGAAATAATCACAAAAATATATCTCGGATTCACCCCTCGCCTTTTGCAGTACTAGGGATTGGCCCAAGGCCTTCACACTGAGCTACAGCCCTCTTTAAATTGTGAGACAAGGTCTCTTGAAGTCACTAAGTTGCCCAGGCTGGGCTGGAACCTGCAACCCTCCTGCCTCAGACTCCTACAGTGCTAGGATTACACCTGCCTTTCAGAATCCTTTTGCGAATTACAGTAGCAAAGGTGGCTTCTTGCAGCAGTCTGCATACAGGGAGTGCACAATCTATTTCAGCTCCTCACTGCCGGCTTCAAGGAGATCACACAAAAGTTCCCCAAAAGGATTGCGATGTGGCCCGCATCAGTTTTCAGGTAGTGCGGTGTCCTGGGGACACTGGCTTCTAGGCCAGAAGCTTGGGAAGTAAGAGCATGTTCTTTTCTGATAAGTATAATGAAGCCACTCTCTCTCCATCGCCTGACCCTCCCGCCTCCCAGTCATATTCAAAGCTGGGGCTGCGCTGCTTTTGGCATCAGCTGATGAGCTCCCATTGTCAAGTTGTAACAAGTGGTGTGACTGTTGCGTGCTTTTATTCAGGGCTGCTTAGTATCACTATAGGGGAGGTGGAACAATATCCTCTCATGCCTGCTAAAAGCAGCCTGGGTCTGGAAAGCTTTCAGAAGGCCATCTGCCATCCTCTTGGCCCTGCAGCGCAGACGCCAGGCCCTGGGTTCGTCGGGAAGCGGTAGCAAGGGTCTGTGTTCCTTTTCATCTCATCTGCCATTACAATACAGGCTAAGAAGGAAATGGAGCCCGTGCAGCTGAGAGGAGCAGGAATCTTGTCAGAGAAAGGGGAACAGGCCTTTCTTTTCTGGTGCTCAGTAGAGTCAGCTTTTGCAGCCGGCAGCTTGTTCCCAAGTGTCTGCTGTTAATAGCTTTGCTGGGTTACACGACTATGCAAATGAGAGTTCCGGGGTGACAGCCTCACTGAGTAAATACACAAGGACTGGCAAGCGTCACCTGTGTTCCTATGTGTGTGTACACATGCTGGCTGGGTCCAGAGGTGCTTCCCGGTGTCATCTCTATTTCACGCCCCTCTGTAATTTGGCCATGAATATTAATTGAAAAGATTACTCTCAGATACTTAAGGGTGTCAAGAAAGTTCATCTCTAGTCTGATGGAAGTGTTATCTTTAGTGCAATTGAGCAAGTATGTTCATGGCCCAGCAATGGCAGCTTCAGTAAATCTTAATTGGCATTTGGGATCTGTCTAAGTACGGATAATGGCATTGGCTGAGTGAAATATCTGTCCCTGTAAGCTGAAGATAATACGGATGGTGGCATTAGGAAAGCCTCCTCTGGCCCCGCAAAAAAAAATATGTCTTAGAGATTTAGCATAAGAAATTCAGTAAGGAAAAGGAGCTTACTTACCTCTGCTTTTCAGCAGCTTCTGAGAGCTCTGTGGCTCTGGGGTCACTAATGTGTTGCTAGAAATTGTAAGTGCTCTCCTGTGAAACATCTTCAATCAAAAGAAATCTACTTGACGGAAATAAGTGATCTAGCATGATGAAAACATTAGTTTTTAATAAACAAGCTTCAGAAATGGAGTGCTGGGGCGGTGTCTGAATGTTTTCAGTAGTCTAAGAGTGTTCTCTAATTTTCTCATCAAAGGATAAGTATTAATATTTTGACTCTTCTTTTAAAAGACAAAACCATCCTTCAGTTGCCTGGAGTTAACAATGTGTTTTTTCTTTTTCATTAGCTTCACACACAAAAAAGTGGAAGCTAGATTTTTTTCATACTAAATTTATACAGAATCCTCGCAGCTGTGTTAATTCCCCCTGACCCAGTGGAGGATCCAAAAGTCAAGGGTGAGTTTTATTTACCTGAACTCATAAACCAGTGAGATGCTGACCTTCTCGGATGCTTCCTGTCGAGAAGGGGACATGGCAGCTGTTTCTGTCATGGGGACCTTCATTTCTTGGAGCCGCAGGTTGGACTGGAGCTTCCCACAGCTGCCTCCCAGAGCCGGCCTGCTGCCAGGCTTGTGAAGGATTTGAGGGTCAGGGCCTGGTTTGCTCGGGGACCTTTAAAATAGTCTGTGGTACAGAGAGGACATCAGCCCCCAAAGGTCAGGACAAACCAGATGAACCAGCTTCTGCTGGGTCCCCCAACCGTAGAAACAAAAGCTAAACGATGCAAAAGCTGTGAGGGACCCTCCTGGAAGTAATGAATACATATACCAATCACGTGTAATCCCGAGTACTGTTCCAGAAAGACATGCTTTGCTTTTCCAGGTAGATTCTAGGGCTCATTTTGAATCCGCAGCCTCAGAAACACAAACGGCCCAGTGGCAATCCAACCAAATGGTCCCCGAGAATAGTAAGCCTTCCTCGCCACCTCTCTGTCTGTGACCCGGCTCTTCCCTCAGCGTCCTTCCTGGGTGCACACAGTCAAGCACCTCCCTTTTCAGCCGTTCCTGACTTTCTCTCCCATTTAATCGTCTTCCCTTGTTTCTGTGCACACACATTTCCTTGTCACTTGGGCGCCACCCAGCTGTGCGCATGCGTGATTCCCGTGGTTGGTAGTGCCGTGGTAGCAGCCCTGAAAAGCTGGGATTTTCAAATGCTGCCTTCTTCTCTTATTGCTGCTGAGAACCTACACTACCTAACCCCAGCACACAAGGGCTCTGCTGTTGTTTGTTTTTCCACGAGAATGTATTGATTTCATTTTCATCCTCGCTTGCAAGGTTAGTGGGCTTTCCTTGAGGTCACAGTAACTATTTAGTAAAGGTTTGTTTGTAAAAATATTGAAAAGATTATCACCCCTTTTCTTGATTTTGACATTCTCAATGATTTGAGCTTGCTATTGCAGCTGTCCTCTACTTACCCAGTGGTTTTTCTGTCCCTTCTGCTTTGAGCCCTTTAGCATAACATAAAAATGAGATTTGTGGAAATGAAATGTTATTGGCATATGGTTTAGAGACTCTTCGGTTTGCAATAGATCCCATACCCCAAATTTCTCAGCCAGTGTGATTACAAAACACTCAGTGATTAGGCAGCACACAAGTGTCCAGGCCCAGGCTGTATTTCACAGAATTTCTCAAAGAACACTTTTTTTGCAGACTTTAAAAAAAAAAAATTAACACAAATACTAACTCCCTAATCTGTCTATTCTGGAAGTTGGGACATGATTCTTTCTTCCATAATGTGTAATCATTTGACTGGTAGGAATTAGGCAAATTCATAGCTCACTGATGTTGCTATGTTCCTATGATTACATCTTCACGAGTGTTTTTTTAAAGTTTTCTGAGGGAGGCAGAAAAACTAAAACAGGTGTCTCAAAAACGATGTCATTCTAGTTTTCTCATAGGTTCTCAATTCTAGTGATGATTTGGAAATCTGTCAGTTTCTTTAGAAATTCCAGGTAACTTTCTGGATACTTATTACCATTTACAAAAATAAATCATCACCAATAAAACTAAGAGAGCCACAAAAGTAAAATGTTGGGAGTAAGCCCATACAGGATTTCATTTATGTATTTATTTTCTTCTTTATATTGAGTTTATTGGTACATTCTAGGTATACAGTACAGTTACATTCATTACTGGGATCTTGTACTTTTACATGACAGGTCTTGGTTCTCATTTTTTCCCCTTGTCCCTGCCCTCCCTTCACCCCCTCCTCCCCTCCCCATTTACAAACACTTTATTTCCATTTTTTCATTTTCTCCTATTTGTTTCTTTTCCCTATTCCCTTTCCCCTGCCCTTCCCACTTTCACTACACCTGTAGCCCTTTTCTTCCTATTTCACATTGCTAATTATCCCATTAGGATCTTGTGTACTGTTATAGTTTTTCACACCAGAGAAACTATTCAGTATTTATACATTATTTATCTATTTTTTGGTGGTATCAGGGATTGAACTCGGGACCTTGCACTTGTGAAGCAGGCGGTGGAACCATTGAGCTAAATCCCAGGCCCCATACTAGTCAACTATCTCTTTGAACATAATGATAATAACAAATATTCAGAACTTAGCACATGACATTCTAAGCACTTCATGTTCATGATCTCGTTAAATTCTCCCAAATATCATGGTATAAGTAGCATTACCCCTGTTTCACAGATTATAAGGGGCGGGGGCTCAGAAAGCTTTGGTGACCTATGCAAAGCAGATCTGGGTTTCCAGCTCAGGTCTAAGTGACTTCAAAGCCTTTGTCAAATGACAACACGTCAGAACAGAAATCACTAGACAGATAGCATTGTACCGTCTGGGTGGAAGCAATAAGGTTCCTGTGGTACAGGTATTGAATAATGAAATATGGTCCTATCGTTGCACTGTTCAGTCAGTGTTTCAAAAATATAATCATAGAATCAGAGGGCAAGAAGAGCCCCAGAGGCTCCTGAAGAGTATTGGAGCATGCTCCAACAAGAAAGCTGGAATATAAAACCGTACCTATGCTGTGATTACAACCAGGTACATATAATTTATGCATATGAACTAGGACAGGAAAGGAACCTGGAGAAATGTATCTGTTAGTGTGAAGGGATTATAGGTTATTAGATTTTCATGGTTCGTACATGTTTTTGTATTTATACAATATTTTTTAAAAAATAAGATCAACGCTAGGATTTTAATGCAAGAAGTAAGCTATTACTCCTAACACGGATGCAGATTTTGAGGAGCATTTGAAAACTACCATCACTCGGATTATGCACATTTGCCAGTACTCACCTACTGCCCTTTTGCATTTTTAGTGACACAGGCAGAAAGTTATCTCAGAAAAATAAAGTGTAGAAGGTGGCAAATTTAGCAATCCGACAATGTAAGGAAGAGAAGGTGGGAAATAGAGAGGAGAGAGATATAAAGTGCAATATCTGCTATCCTCCAGCAAGTTATTTCTCACTCATTTTCTTCTTTAAAACCTCAAACTATAGAAAATTTACAGGTACCTTAGAAAGTATTCTCTTTTTCCTAGATTACTTGGCAGTGAATTGCCAACCTAAGATCCCATCACACCTATACCCCTTAGTGCGTGTTTCCTGTAAACAAGGACTCTCTCCTCATGCTCACAGTGCAGTTAACAAACCCAGGAAACGACAGCCATACATTCCTCTCACCTGATCACCAAGACCCATTCAAGCTTCACCAGTTGTCTTGATAATACGCTCTACATCTGGAGTCCCCAGTTCAGAACCCTACAGTCGCTACTGTGTCACTTTGGTCTCCTTTAATCCAGAACAAACGTCAATCTTTACTTGACTTTCATAACTTTGACACTTTCAAAGATTAGAGGGTCAGGGATTTAGCTCAGTGGTTCCACTGCCTGCCTCGAAAGTGCATGGTCCCAAGTTCGATCCCCAGTACATTCACACACACACACACACACACACACACACACACACACACACACACCCCGAGAGATTATACTGTGGGCATTTTGTGAAATGATTGTCTAATATTGTGATTATCTAATATTTCCTTCTGGTCAGTAAATATGGCAAGAATATCACACAGTATCTAATATGTGTGTTGTGTTTTCCTCACTGCATCCCACCAAGTGATATGTGGTTTCTACTTTACCAGAGAGGTTAACGTTGATCCCTTTGAGTAAGCAGTGGGGTCTTACTCATTTTTCCCTTACTAATTAGCAAGTACCAAATGTTTGGAGAAGTTTCACATTTATTTATTTATCTGTATCAGAATAGACTTTCACAGTTATTTCTCTATCTGCAGCAGAATAGACTTGAGGTTTTTCAATTTATTAAGTAGGTCATAGTCCTCAGTATATCCTCAGAGAGGGAGGCCCTTCAATCCTTTATATGCAATCTTAATTTATCAAATAGTGTTCTATAACTTCACCATTTTAAAGTATTTTATTCAAGCATGTATAGATTCTATTCCCACTGCCTTGAACTGTTCAATGTCTCACTTATGCTCACTACATTTCTTTTTTTTTTCCTATAAAATAATCTCCAATACAAATAGGGCCAGAGTGGCCAACAAGGAAAAGCTGGACTTTCCTTTATCGTTTATCCATTTAGCAAAACTTGAATGGGAGCATCCTTTTTACCAGGCTGTAAACTCAAGATTTCTGTCTTGATTCTTGACTGAATATGGGTGTAGACAACACGGGACCACTGCTCTCATGTGGCTGGACCCCACAAAGCTGTTAACTTTATGTTTTCAGGAGGTGGGATGTTTATAATAAATAATCCAAACATCGGCATTCTCAGGAGAATCTCAAATCCAAGACTCACATTGGGATTGTAACCGTAACTTCTTCACGTCAGACGCAGTCTGACAAAATGGCGGTACTGAACTGAGCCATCTTTGTCCTCTCACGGTACTGCTTTTCCTAATCCCTCCTCCTCCCTCGTTTGTTTTCAGAAAAGCACTTCATCACATTTGGTCTTCTTTCTCGTCAGGTCGATGGGCAGCGCGTCCTTAATTTGTTGTACCTCCTGCCTTCTCTTTTTCTCTTTATCCTTTGCACAAAACAGCCACTCGCTCTGTCCTCCATCTCTGCCCTGCCCATCTTCTCTAGACTGCTTTGTGTGGCCAGTCCCCTGCCGCCGCTGTGATCTGCACCCCACTCCTCCCCTCTCCTACCCACAAGATGCTCATCCAGATCTCTCAGCCTCACCTCACCCCCTCTGTCCCTGAGGCCTAGCAGCTACTGCATCCACTGTGATAGTGATGTTAAGGGTACATTTTTTTTTAAGTTTAAACATGTTTTTTAAGTTTCAGCTCTGTTATTTTAAGCACGAGTCACAATCATTGTTGCTAAGTCCATTAACTATGTTGCTGACAGTTCCTGTGTGATGGACCCTTCTTCTCTTTGGAAAGAATGGAGTCAGCGGTGCCTTTCCACACTCCGAGGAGGGAGGCGCTGGAATCCAGTCCTCCGTGGGCTGCTGCGGTAATGCCGGGCAAGTTATTTGACCCCTCAGAACTTCAGTTCCCTCACCCCGCTGGCCGTTCCACTGCGTGGCTCTGTTTGCCTGCAGTGCTGCCCGCTCCTCTCAGCCCGGGTTCTGGCAGGGAGCTGAGCACTCCAGGGGTGTACACTGAACCCCATTCTCCCCTTTCATCTACAAGGGTGCTAGTTATGTAACCTCTGCACCAAGAGCTCTTTCATTTGTTATAGCTATTACTGCCTAGAAGGTTAGCACGTTCCACTACTGTCTGAGCCGGGTGCATTACTTTGTATTTTTCATTGAGCATTTTTGTGGAATGAAATTTCTTTAATAAACAGTTTGTTCCGATTATTACTACTGTGCAACACCTCACCCCGAGACTTAGGGTGGGAAAGCCCAGCATTTTATTTTGCTCACTGTTTTGTGGCTCAGTGATTCAGCGGGTACTTAGCTGGGCAGCTCCCTGCTAGGGGTCTCTCCAAGAGATGCAGGCACCTGTCAGCCGGACTGCAGACACCTGAAGTTTGACGGCTGGACAGCTACAATGGCTCTCACACAGTCCTATTTCTTCTTGGTGCCTGCTTTCCTCCCAGAGCGAGTATTCTGAGATGGTCAGGTGATGGCTGTGGGGGCTTTTATGAGCCATCATTAGAGCCTCACAGTGTCACATGGATGGACGCAGTCCCAACCCTGTTTGGATTCAAGGGGAAGCAACATAGGGAGGGATACCTGTGAGAGGATGTCAGCGTTTTTTATATCACCACAATCAGTTCTCTGGACACACTGGAAGGATTATTTACATCTTTCCAAATGCAAAGTACATTCACTCTTTGCCAAGAGACTCCCCGCCCAGGATCATCGAGTGTGACGCTGGATTCAGGCTCCAGAGGCCAGGCCTCAGGATGCGGATGCAGAGTCCAGCGAGGCTCCTCGGGTTCAGTTCTTCAGAATTCTGCTCTGCCTCTCTGAGCACCTGTACGCTTGATACAGACTCTCAGTCCCACGCAGTCGTGCCGTGGTGCCACAGGAAGGGGATGGCACCAAGACTTCCCCAGAGCAGGGCGGGAAATACAGTCCAGTTTCTCCTCAGCCGCTCGGGCCCATACTAGATGGCAGGCCGTGTGCCCGAGTGGGAAGCACGTTGGACTTAGTGGACTTTTAATCTCATTCCTGTGGCGAGGCTTTTCGTGAGACATTTCTCTCCTCCCGGTCTCATTTTCCAGGCTCCTTTTGGGAGCTTGTAGCTCAAAAGGCCCCGGCTTCTGTAAAAAGCCAAAGTATGGACAGATACGTGCTGCCGTCTGCCTGTGTCTTCTCCATCAGAGAGAATCTTTTTTGGCTATGTAGCATACTCTGAGTAACTACTTTGAAGATAACGATACACTGTGTATTAACTCTTGCTGTTCTTATTTTGCTATGAAATTTATTTTTTCACAAAATAAAAAATTATTCAAAGTGTATAGGCAAATCAGTAGGCTTATTTACGGTTATTCCACAAGCATAAATTATTACTAAGTGAAGGTAAAATAAACTATAGTCCTGAATGGTGTGAAATAGAAATTTATTTTCAATCAATTTGACCACTAGAGGGCACTAGTATACCAGCTCAAAAAGAGTAAGCAGGCTGTCACTAACCGTTCCTGTGTCTTTCCCTCAGGGTTGTCGGAGACACTTCTGTTATGATCAGGTGATAGCAGTTGTCACTCTAGGTGATGTTCTGTGTGTGCCAAATGTACTTCAAGAGTGTAGTGTCGGGCCCGGAACAATAAGGAACATTACATACTGGGCTTTGCTGCTTTTCCCTGGGATGTGAGAAGGAGCAGTGTGATAATTGGACAAAACAATACGAGCTCTGAGGAGAAAAGACACTGTGGAAATCCAGTGTCACTCTCTAATGCAGCACAGACGCGCGCTTTTTATGACCTAGAGTAAGAAAGGGAGATGAACAGAACACTTAGCCAGTATTTGTGGGTCACATCCAGGCCCTGGGCTCGGCAATGGCGCTCCCTTGGGGAACAAGACACAGCTGATCAAAGAATTCACGAACTCAAGCACAGGGACTTTCCATTTAGATCCAATTAGTACCCACACCAAGCCAGGCAACTTTCGCTCAGGTTTTCTTAGTTCATCTTCCCAACAGACCTGTAAGACAAGACTCTCGTTCCCATATCTGTGATCACACGCGGCACAGCAGGTGCCAGTGGATGTTTAAAGCCTGCTGCTTCTCTGAGGTGATGCAAAGCAGACCGGACGGGCCTCTTATACCAAATCTAACATGAAGCCACAGGGAAACTTGCATGGAAATGCTAAGTTGGGATGTGGTCTGTGATGCTCGTTAAGGAACAGCTGTTACACTGTTTTGACCTAAACCTCTTTGGATGTGAGAGACAATGTTCCAACTGAAATAAATGCTGTCAGATGCAAAGATCCACAGAGACTTCCTCCCAAGGAATGCAGGTGGGTGAGAAAGGATGGACTCCCCTGGGAAGGCTGTGTCCATTTTCCTCCCAAACTGCAGGCCACGCGGTATTTGCCTGTGATCCGTTTCTTTGTGCACAAAGGAAACCTACTTCGAACTCGAGTTCACAGGTTCCATCTTCAGGGCTGCACTGGAGGAGTTCAGGGCTCCTTCTGTAAGCCAACGAGGTACTTCTTCTGCAGCGTAAAGCGACTTGAATTGGCCGAAGCTAGTTGCCATCAGTCCTTGGACCAGAGCAGGAAATGGGCAAAGGCTTTCTCCCTGGCCCCTGGGCTTTGTCTTCTTTTCTGTCTTCACGGAGCAGGAGGAGGGGCCTGGCTAAGTCTTGGCTTCACATAGAGAGAGCTTTAATCTGCTTTGCTCTGGTGAGTGTGTTAACTATCCTGGCAGTTATTAATTTTGATCAATTGTTTTAAGACAGTGCACATGTACGGTTGTTCTTATGTCCTATGTATGTGGTGTAAGCTTGATTAGTAAAAAAGAAATGTTGGGGGAGAGCTAGGAGATACTACTTGATTTAACACAGTATTATTAATGTGCCATTGACTTCTTATGCTTCTCCAATCACTAGCTAGTGTAGTTCTCTTCCTTTGACAACTGGAGGCGACCCATCGATGCTTTCCGAGACACTGGGTATGGCGAGCCATTATGGTGAGTCTTGACACAGGCCTAGCCATGATTGAACTTTGAGTCACCTCGCTGGCACGGATGTGCTCTCGCCCATAGCCACGGGCGAGTTCAGCTGGTAGCAGATGTAACCCATAATGGTGGTTATTGTTTCCCTCTGGAATGTGTGGGCGGTACCCTCGCTCCCTCGCTCCCGTGCAGCCCTCGCTCCCATGCAGCTGGAGAGTATAAAAGGAAGAGGTTCTGTAATAAAGCAAGCAACCAAGCAAGGAACATGAGAAGAAAAGTGTCTCCCGTCTCTCTGTCCTCGTCCTTTCAGGTTTAGGACCTGCTGGCAGGCTCCTGACGTCGCGGCTCGCGACAACTGGGGATATTTCCCGGAAAACATTATATATGGAGGGAGGGAGAGAAACAGGAATTTGTCAGTGAACTGAAGATTACTCATGGGCTGTGTTACTTCATTTCTTGATGGTACACCAGGCGTATGAGGCCCTGAGCCGGACTCTGAGGGAGTGTGCTGCAGAGGGACACAGGTGTAAGGGCCGAGAGATGAGGTAATGTCATCCCCTGGTTAAGGAGCAAGCTTGCTCCTTCTTGCTATAGAAGCAGTGGGTCCCCCAATCCCAAAGCTCCTCAGTTGTCCCACAGTCCCCTGCATATGTAAGCATCTGTCATGGCCTCTGCCTCACCCTCGTAGGACTGGGGGAAAGGGGAACAAAGCAAAACAGACAAAGCCCCATGGTGCCGGGGAGCTGTGATCAGAAGAGAAGTGCTCGCTTGCAAGTACTGTGGGATCCCTGATCCTGGAAGACACCCGTGCAAGAACTCTCCCAAGCTGATTCTTTTTTTTTTTTTTTTTTTTTTTTTTCCTAAGTACTTAAAGGGAAACCAAAAGCTATGAGGACTAGCTTGTAAACTGAAATTAGGACGATCCATTATCAGTCTAACATTTTGAAAGAACCTTGTAAGCAAATGAAAGCATTATTTAAGATATTATTGCCATAACCATGATGTCTCTACCCCTTAAAGCATCATGTTATGCATACAATTGTTCTAATTCTTCCAGATGCAAATGGTTTCCAAGCCAGATTGCTTTAATAAAATTTTAGTGTAGCACATACTCAACCGAAGCAATTGAAAATGTAGATTTGTATAGAGAATCGGAATCATAAAAATTAAAAAAGGCTGGCTCAAAGATAACTTTGGAAACATGCTTTGAGGGCCTGGGCAGGCCGGGTGCTGAGAGCCGGATGGTCGGAGACAATCAACTCTCTGGCAGTGTAGACCATCGGAGAGAAGCTAAATCAAGTCTGTTCCAAGTCCTTATTGCGGTTTATAGTAAAGGGCCTTGTGCCCCCACAATCTTACAGTTAGTATCAAATATTCAAATGTTCCCCGTCTAGTCCACGATGGACACTAAACTAAACTTTTAATTAGAAAATGAAGGAAGAATTGAAAGAGCAACTCAAGGCTAGACTGGAACTGAAATCCAGATTTCTTCTTATAACAGACATTTGCCGCACTGTTGATAGATCAGGGTTTTCCAGAAAGGTCACGTGCAAGGCAACTTGGACATTTTTGTCACTTCAAATTAACCATGTAATTAAAGTCATTTTCAATTCGATTTATTCTAAGCAACCACATCTGTGAATGGAGTTAGTTGTATCACTGACATATTTTCTATTATGATAAAATAAATATGTAACTATTTTTAAAAGCCTGCCTTGCAAAACTAAACATATAAGCACTGACCTATCCGAAACATTAACTACAAAATACTTTGGAGATAAACAAGCAACAAGACTGTATGGGATCATTTCTAAATATTCTTTATCTTGGCCATAGATTTCAAAGTTGGACTCCACATAGATCTTGAAGTCCTCCTGAATTCTTGTTTGAGGAACTCTCTAAAAAATGCATTTCTTAAATTTCCTCTATAACTCTGGTGCAATTAGGCAACTGTTGGCTATTAAATTATGATCTTGAAAAAAAAGTACACATGGGCAACTTGATTTACCAAATAGCAGCACGGTACCTTTTATTCTCCTATGTATAGTATATTATTAGGTGTACTTTTGAAATTAAGTTTCAACAAGTAGGGTATATTCTTTAACCACTAACTTCAAGACAGTGCTCATTTTCCAATGAATTCAATAACCTTTCAAGGGAAAAAAATAAGTAAAAATGAAAATGGGAGTTCTTCTGTAGGAATGAAATGAAACATTTTGCAAATGAATGATCCTATAGTATCGGGAGCACACCTGGTTACACATGAAAGTTTTCAAAATGCCTCCATTTAGCATACTTCACCTTAAAATATCCACATGTGGAGAATCTCTAATTATTTAAGACAAGACAGAAATTTTTAGGTGGATGATTAGAGTGTCAACCTGAACAGCAAATGATCTTAGAAGTTCTGTGTTTGATGATGTATCATTCCCCCCCCATAACACATTAGTGGGTAACAAGTTACCATATGGAGTTCCGCATTCTCCATGAAGAGAATTTCAATTTTGTGCTTTATTTAAATGAACCATAACATCAGTGTTCACATATTCCAGATCACATAAATGTGTCTCATATAATCAAGCATTTCTATGCAATCTCAGGGGCTTCCATTTGTATTTGTATCTTTTCCTTATTCAGAAGAAGGGAACTTTTTAGGGCCAAGTAATTTTTAAAGCCACCTTTAATTAAAAATTATTCAAATAGGGGAACATATCAAATAAGTAAGTATCTTAATGAATATTCATTTCATCAACTGTTTGCCAAAATTTCGATGTCCTTTTACCTATAGTTAGGTATATATTCTTCTTTTTTTTTTTTTTTAATGCCACCTTTCTGTCATTCCACAGTTGTTCCCCTATTCATTTAAGGGCACCTCTTAAAACAGCAAGTTTGCAACATTGTTTTAACCTTTTTATTTTCTTTTAACTTTTTTCTTTTTATTTTATTGATTTTCTTTTTGAATGTTTCCTTTTTCAGATAGTGTTCTGAGATAACTTTTTTTTTTTTGAGACAGGGTCTCACTATGTCGTCCATGCTGACTTCAAACCTTGAACTCCTGGGCTCAAGTGACTTCCTGCCTCGGTGTCCCAGAGTAGCTGGGAGTAGAGGCAATGGACACTGGGAGGGCTAAGATCTTTTTAAAATTTAAATTATCTAGCAAACATGGCTTGGTTCTAAAATGTTTAAAAGGTGAGTGCTGTAAAATAACTGTGGCCTACTATATAGCAATCACTTTTTCCTCTTGCATTAAAAAAAAATCATCCAAAATTGCACCTAAAATAAGCCAAATTTTAAAAAATATGCTGCAGTGTTTTTTATCTATAGATTTTTCTTTCCCTTATTTTAGCCCCCAGTGCAAGTGATTTGTTAAAGAAAGAGTTTGGTTTTGGTTTTTTGGTAGTGTTTTTTTACAGACAATTTTTCTAATTTCATACAGGGGGAAGGTTTAACGTATTTCTCTGCCCTCTGTATTTCCTGGTACATCACTAGTATATGAACTGGATTAAAGTTGGTTTGCAACTTGAAACAAAAGACTAGAGGTAGCAGTGTATTCTACTAGAAAGTAAATGATATCTGATGGTGTCTTTGTGATTTTACTGATATTGACGCTTGGTGTATAAGTCTTCTTTTCTCCATCTTCTTTTTTAAACCTCTCCCCAGCAACCTTTTAAGATATTTTCTTGTAAAAAAAAATTATTAGTACATGTCTCCACTACATAATGCCTACATTCATCTTGGGAGGTAGGTACATGTAATGAGGCATCTTTACAACTCTCATGACCCAAATATTAGATCTTCGCTGTTTTTCTCCGTTAAGTTCCTGTGATTTTGCTCATTTTTTCTTAAGAATTTTTCTCTCTGTTGTGAAGAGTGGAAAATTTCTACCAAAATTATCAAATTCACTCTTCATTTATCTTTGCAGTTTTAAATTTTATAAAAGTAAGAATTTAATTGATTTTTTTCAGTTCCAAAATTTCCATTTGATTCCCACTTACGCCTTCTATTTATGTTGCTCATACATTCAGTTATAATTCCTGTGCAAGGGATTTTCACAGTTGCTTTTTCAAGTTCTTGGTAATAGCTGCTGGAAATCATTTCGTCTCAAAGTTGGTATCTGTTGTTTCTCTCATGGGAATTGAGGTTTTCATGACTGTCTATAAACTGAACAGTTGTGGATTAGATCCTGGCTATTTGCACTGGTGTATTATGAGGCCCCCAAGCTTTGTTTCAATCCTGCTGAGCATGTTGATATTTTGGTTTTAGTAAGAACAGGAGTGAATTAGGTTGAGGCTGCAAGTTCCAACCCACCTTCTTTCACTTCTGATTCCCAAGTCATTTCAGTTTGCAATGCTTTATTTTTACCTAATCTAAGAATTCTAATAGCAGTTCAATAATGTATATATTATGATCTTCATTTTATGAACAAGAACATAGGTTTGCATTCACTCTATTGCACTAAATATATGACATTGGACAAGATACTTCTTTAAACCTTGATTTCTTCATCCGTCAAATGGAGATGATAATACTGATTGGATTATTTGGGGACTTAATAAAATGACACGTGTAGCTCCTAACATGTTACAGACCACAAAAGCTTCCAGTCTAGCCTTCTCACTTGAATAAACAAAAAATAAATCATATTGAAGAAAAAATATAATAAAACATATAATTTAAGCTACAAAAGATGACCTTTGACAATCATATGACAAGAACAATCAAGGTATTTTAGGACATTTCCATCACTGCAGGAAGTTCCCTCATTTCCCTCTGCCGCTGTCCTTAAACTCAGGCAACCGCTGGCGTGACTTCTATGACACAAGCCCATAGTACAGAATCTACATTTTTTTTTTTGGCCTGGCTGTACTCACTCAGTGTAAACACTTCAGCTTGTCCATCACAGCAGTTCGTGCCTTTAGTGTTTATCAGCACTTTGCTGCTTTTGTATTGCGTCTAGTACTCCATTCTTTTATCGGGATAGTTTCCTAATATTGAGAGAGTCCTTAGATATTCTGAACTCAAGCTACTTGTTAAATAATGTCTTGTATGTTTTCAGGTTTGTGAATCATCTTTTTAATTTTCTTAATGCTATCTTTTGAAGAGCAGAAAATTTTAAGTTTTACAAAGTCCATTTAAGTTTTTCCTTTTATAGTCATTGTTTTGTGTGTGTGTGTGTGTGTGTGAGAGAGAGAGAGAGAGAGAGAGATCTCTCAAATACATTTTGCCAACTCCAAAGGGATGAAGATATGTCTGTTATCTAGAATACTTGTAACTGTAGCTTTTATTTTGGACTATGCCCCATTTTGAATTAATGTTTTGGTGTACACTGTGAAGTAGGAATTGAGGTACATTCTCCCACCCATAGTGATAACCAATTTTTCAAGAACCATTTCTTGGAAAGAAAATCCATCTTTTCCCAATTGACCATATATGGGTACATAGGTGGGTTTATTCTTGATCCTATTCTGTTTCATTTATCTATATGTCTGTCTTTATACTAGTATCCTCATTGATTTATATTGCTTTAGCTTAATAGTAAGATTTGAAATAACTTAGTGTGAATCTTTTTTGTTCTTTCATAAATTGTTCTGACCATCCTAGATCCTTTGTATTTCCCTATGAATTTTTAGCGGTTAGGGTTTTAGACTATAATGTCTGAGAGAAGTGAAACTCATGAAGTCAAATCACAATGCCCCAGGCTCTCTGCCATGGGACAATGTTTGGATTTCCTAGTGATTTGTTAAGGAGTTTTGTGTCTATGTTCTATTTCAGTTTTGTATCTTTTAATGCCATTTACTTAGTTTCCATATCAGGGAAAGGCTGGCCTCATAAAGTGAATTTGGAAATGTTCTCTCCTATTTTATGTTTTGGGGGGACAGCTTTTATAGAAATGGTATTATTAAAATATTTGGCAAAAAGGGAAAAGAAAAAAAAAGAAAAAAAAGAAAAAAAAATGTGAGAGAATGAAAAGAGGAAAATAAAGTGTTTGTAGATGGGGAGGGGAGGAGGGGGTGAAGGGAGGGCAGAGGTAAGGGAAAAAAAATGAGAATCAAGACTTGCCATGTAAAGGTACATGATCCCAACAATGAATGTTAACTGTACTGTATCCCTAAAATGTACCAATAAACTCAATAAAATTTAAATTAAAATAAAATAAAATAAAATATTTGGAAGAATTTACCAGTTATGCCATCTGAAGGCTTAACCTACTAAAGACAGCTGGAAGGTTAATGTATCAGTCAGTATTTACTACAGAAACAGATATAACACAGGACATACAAGTAGATATGAATTTACAAGACTGCCTCACAATGGACATCCACAAAGTTGAATGAGGAAGAGTGCCGAGCGTCTGTCTGCACACCGGAGACCAAAGGATGTAGTGGAAGTCTGGAGCTCACTGCAGTGTCCTGTGCAAGTACGTATCAGGAGGCCGACGGATGTCCAGTGGGAGGCTGAAGTCTACACCGGAAGGCTGAAGGATCTGCACCGGAAGCCAAAGAATCTGCGCTGGAAGCCAGGATGTAAGTGAAGGTAAAGGCGGAGATCACAGGTCCTCTGAGCAGACAGAAGCGGATCTGTCCTTGCTCATTTCCCCTTTGCATCATCCAGGCTGCAAAGCCCTTAAGGAATTGCTGAGTTGATTTAGTTAAGCTTCTTTTAACTGGACTTCTCAAGTTGACACCATCAGCTATCACGCTAATGTACTAATAACGGTAGTTTAAAATATAGAGCTGTTCACGTTTTCCGTTCTTCTTGAGTGAGCTTTCTATGTTCTTTCATTTGAAGGAGCTGTCTTTTATCTGAGTTACCAAATTTACTCTCCTAAGGTTGTTCATAAAATCCCCATATTAGCCTTTAATGTCTATAGGATCTACAGTGACATCCTTGCTCTTCTTTTTCTTTCTTTCTCTCTCTCTCTCTCTTTTTTTTTTTTTTTTTTTTTTTTTTGTGGTGCCCGGGAGATTGATCTCAGGCCCTTGTGCTAGCGAGGCAGGCGGTGGCAACACTGAGCTAAATCCTCTGCCTGCCTGCCTTGCTTTCATATAGGGGTCATTTGTGGTATCCTCTTTCACACATTTTTCTGGATGACCTTGCATGGAGTTTTAACTTTTATTTTTCCTTTAAAAGAACCAACTTTTCGTATTATTTTCTTCTATCTCCTTGTGTTGAGTTTAGCCTGCTCTTTTTTCTAACACCTTAAAGCAAACAGACTCTTGATTTCAAACCTCCCTTATTTTCTCATATAAACATTTAGTAGGAAAATAAATCCTTCTAAGCACTAGTTCATACACCTTTTTATTTAGTTAAAGGTTTCTCTTGTGATGTTCCTTGTGACTCATGGTTTGTTAGAAGTACATAATTTAGTATCCAGATTCTTGGGGATTTACAAATATTTTTTTCTGTTATTGATTTCAAGTTAGCTCCCTTGTGGGTAGAAAAAATAATTTGAGTTTAATTATTTTAAACTTGTTGAGGTTTGTCATGTGATATGAGTCCCTTTTGGTGACTGTACCATGTACATGTGAAAAGAGCATTCCTCATTTACTGGGTAGAATATTCTATAAATGCCAACTTAGGTCTGTGGCTGATAGGTTTGTTCAGGTCTTCTACACTTCTTTTAGAAGTTTGCCAGCCCTTTGTTGAAATCACCATCTTAGCTTCCAAAGATACTAAGGCCTCGATTCCACTTGTACAGGTTGTGATGTAATTAGGGGTGTAGACAATTCACTGGAACTATTAAGCGATGCCCCAGTGATTCTAATGTATAGGCAAGTTTGGAACCTGTGGTCTGCTGCAGCCTTACCAATTTTCTGTCTACTTTTCAAATTACAGAGCAGGAAGTGATGAATTATCTAATTATAGTTGTGGGTTAGTTATTTCAATTTAGCAATTCTTGCTTTATTGATTTGCACCTACTTGCTCCTTTTTAATTTTTTTAATATGAATTTGCCTGACTTCTAGTGGAAGTAAACATTTTTTAAAAAACAAAACATTTCTAGCCAATCAGTTTCCTTTTCAGTGAGTTGCCTATTTATGCTATTGGCATATATCTATTTTGAGTTGTCTTTTTCTTACTGATTTGTCAGAATTTTTTATTATTTCAGAGTCTTACTATATTCTGCCATCCTGTGGGTTACTTTTAAATTTTGATTCATGATGGCTTTTCTTCTGTTTATGCATTTTTCCTTTTTTAAATAATAAAAATTTAAAATTTTCCTAATGCCTGGCGCTTTGGTGTCTGGCTTAACCGATTCTCTTCTATGGTGTCATCATAAAGGCATCAGTTTTCTTCTAAAAGTTTCTTCACATTTAAATCATCACTTTATTGGGAATTTAGTTTGTGGTGTGAGATCGGGATCTAATTTTATATTTATACCCAAATAAACAATTTAACTGGAAGCAACATAATTTGTGCTGTCCATAACTAAATAACAGTTATGGTACTAACTGACACTCCTGATTTTAAGGAATAATAGTTATCTGCCACTGCCTTATCAAACACTTATTCTCTATGACACATCTTTATTATAAACCAACTTCTAGGGATTCTTCTTTCTAAGTTTCGTTTTGTACACTCATGACAAAAAAGTGCCATAATTAACATATGATCCAGTAATTCCACTTCTGAGTATATACCTGGAGAACTGAAAACAGAATTTGGAAGAGGTGCACATCCACGTTCATAGCGGCACTATTCGGCGTAGCCAAAAGGTAAAAGAAATCAGTGTCTGTGCACAGATAAATGGATAAGAAAATGTGATTGTTCAGCCTTTAAAGAGACATTCTGCAACATGCCGCCACACGCATGAACACTGAAGATAATGTTTCCACCTATATTAGGTACCTAGAGTAGCCAAACTAGTAAAGAAAGTAGAATAGAGGTTGCCAGGGGCTGTAGGGAGAGCGAAGCAGGGGCTTGTTACGTAGGAACAGAGTTTCAGTTTGCGAAGATGCAAAGAGACCTGCAGGTTGGCAGTGCAACAATGTTAATACACGGAATAGCATTGAGCCTAAAAATGATTACGATGATAAATTTCATGTTACATGCATTTACCCAACTAAAATAGTTTTATTTTTTTAAAGTTCTAGCAAAAATTTTGCTTGTAATGATTTTTCTTGGTCTTTAGAGTTCTGCAGTAGTTTCTTCACATTAGTCTTGCGCAAAAATAAGTGCTTCTTGGGCTGAGGTTTGCAGATCAGAGTGGGATGCACGGCTAACATTTGCCAGGCCCTGGGCTTTAGCCCCAGGATGGTGGTGGGTAATATGAAAAAAGGACTTCGCGAATTGGAGGACCCAACTATTTCATAACTTTGGAAAACTCGTAGTCATTCCTCTTTGAGTGCTGTGTACATCCGTTACACCCATTCTCTCGGCTCTTTATGGCAGAGCTATTAGATTTATGTTGGATTTTTTCCCCCTCCATCTATTTAGCTCCTGCATCTCATTCTAGTAAATGTTCTCAGATTGTGTACTGTAGTCCCAGCCAACTTGAGGATGTTAAAAAATGCAGTCCACAAAAGAATTAGGGCTATGTGTCAGCAGTCTCTGCCCAAAGTCAAAAGCCAAGAAAAGGGTATACCTACAGCTCACAGCTACCTACAGCGTGGATGTGCAGCCCGTGCTCCATGAATATCAAAACCAGCAGGATGCTGCGTTTTCAGTGTTTTATCACAATGAACGCTGTCGTGGAGATTACATCACACCTTAAAGCTGGCACATAGCACTTCGCAGTGCATGAATAACTTTGAACCAAAATGTATTTGCTATTAAGCCTCAAGTTTTTCTGTGGGATGCTGTGAAAATCAAGTGGGATAAGGTGCAAGAAAGGGCCATGCAAAGTACTATGGCAGCATTTTCTTGATTCCAAAATGTCATTCAGTGGTCAGGAGTTCAGATTTAGTAATACTTTGAGGAATACCGAGAGAAATTTTCTATTAGCGCTACACGATGAGCTTGGGAAATGTAAAAATATGGAAAAGTCTGCTTTTACGATCGAGAGACCACGGTATTGCACCAGTTTGCCTTCCCTGATCTATCTGCTAATGCTCCATTCTTGAATTTGAACGTTTTCTCTCTCGTCCAGCATATACCAACAACCTCCTAGACGGCAGTCAGGATTTTCCACGTAGATTCGCCACCAATTTTCAGGCTCTTGGACAACACCAGAACCTCTAGGTGAGAATCAGCTTTCTCACGCCGACCGAGCTTCGCTCCTGTGCTTTTATTGGCTGTTGCTCCTCCGGACCCGCCCCCAAAACCTTAATCCTGATTGGGTGTCAAAGCCCTTTTGTTATGGTAAAGTGGATCCCGGCGCTTTAAGAGAGGATGATTGGGGCAGCGGGCAGCTAATGCGCAGGCGTACAGCCTTGGGTCGTGATTGGCGGGCCTCGGGGCGGGGCGGGCCTCCTCGCTGTGCGCAAGCTCTGTGGTCGGGGGTGGGGGCGAGGCTGCCGCTGAGTGTAGGTGCGACCGTCTGC
>NW_022900950.1:66938600-66942060 GCF_012274545.1 Fukomys damarensis | reverse complement strand
GGCCTTGGGGCTGGGGCTCCGCCTCGACGGTGAGGGCGCCCGGGAGCTGTGGGGCAAGGAAGGGATGGGACCTCTTTCCAGGAGCTGCAAGAGGAGCCTGCGTCGATGCCCTCGCCAGCTTCTCTCGAGAGTCCAGCTGATCAAGTTTAGGGACGTGAGGTTTGGAAAGGAGAGGCGCGTGCAGTCCTGCAAGGCCATCGCCCATCTGTTATACAATGGCTCTGTCTCAGACTGTGATGTAACAATATTAAGGACAGGTGTGTTCCCAACACCTTATCCACTCATTCCTGAGCCTCCAAAGCGACGCCTAGAATCCTGGTCCCTCTACTGCCCTTTCCCTGGACTCACTGCAGGCGGTCGCTCTACGGGGAGCTGTCTTACCTTTAAATCCCTTAAAGAATTTATCTTTAACACGGTTCCTTGGTTTTGTGGAATTTGACCCTGGAATTATGTATCTAACTTGAACAAGCCACAGTTTAACAAATCCAGACAAACCACGTTGAAGTTGATGTACCTTAAAGTGAATGAAATTTTCTTCAGTTACTTAGTAGAAACACCAAAGAAATTTGCTATCAGGGGTTGCAAAATATTTGCCAAATTTAAATGAGGACCATAAATAGGGTTTTGTGTTGGGGTGTTTTTGTCATTGCATGGTGGGGGGAAAAGGGGCCATACTGGATAAAGACATTGGCTGTGAAACATAAGGCAAGATGCATAGCCTTTCTGAGATTTCGTAGCCACTTTTGTAAATTGTATCTTCCTTCTGTCGATATAAAATAATACATGTAAGATTTTAGTGGTCTTACTGCTAGTTCACTCGCATATAGACAACAGGTGATGAAAATTAGGTCAAGGCACAGAAAAGTTGGGTGGTTGAGGTTGGACAGATGTCAGGTCTGAGATATAAGAATTCTTTTGGTGGAATAGTGGAGGAAAACCATACTAGAACATCGTCTGAGTCTTGACTCTGTGGACCAGTACAATGATCCTAAGTAAGCTATTGTCATTCTTGTCCTTGGTTTCTTTATTTGTAAAATGAAACAGCTGGACCAGATAGATGGCTTTTCTGAAATTCTTTGTGTGACCCACATTACAGATAAAAAGTAGAGAAGATCATAGCTGACATTTACTGAACACTTACAAGGTACACAAGCACATACATATCAACACTTTCAGTTCTCACAGCAAACCCACGAGGTGCATCCCCACTTCACACGTGAGGAAACAGGCTGAGATTTTCACCTTGCTCATGGTCCTGGAGGTTATAAATAAATCGTAGAGCTGGGATTTGGAATCAGATACTGTAAGCCCATATTCTTAATCTCTGTGAAAACTCCCTCTTGAGAAAAGATACCGTAAGGGAAATAGAGATGCTTTTGGTAAGATGATCATCTTTGGTCATGATTCAGAGTGTGGGAATAGGAAAGAATTAAATGTATCTTGTTCTAAACCTTGCCACGTGATTATTTTCTTTATACTTTCTGCTTCCTGGATTTAAATGATCGAACAATTTTAGATTCTCGTGCACCACCAAAGGCTAGATACAGCTAGGCATCAACATCTGCTATGAGTTTTTCGAGCAGAGCTTCAGATCTGAGGCAGATTAGGTTAGGCAGGGCAGCCTCCCATCTCAGATTCACTTGAGGGTTCCTGCATCTGAGCTGCTGTGGTGTGGATTTTCTTCGTGTCAGATTGGCATTTTTGTGAATGAGCCGCAGGAGTTTAGATTGAACTCTTCAGGCACATTTGGTATGGAATTGGATCGATGTGATGTGCACAACTCTAGGTAAAAAGGATTGTGTGGTTGAGAATCACAATCTTGTACCACGTACATATTAGGCCGTAAAACAGTGAGTGTTACTCTAGATAAGATGCAGTTTGAGGATTGATCTTCTTTTGGAAGAAAATAAAATTAATCCATAGCTAATGTATTTTAGCATAAATCAACTCTGATCCTGTGTGTAAAATAAGTTTATTGTTCTAAACTTAATGAAATACTCAGAATATGTGTAACAGTAGCATTTTGAAGCCCTCCTATTTCATCACATCACAGTAAAACTGTTATTTGTTGTTGCCGATGTGCTGGTCTGCTGGTCTGCTGGTCTGCTGGTCAGGTTTTGCATCATGTAGCCCTTGAGGTGCAGGCTTGCATAGATTATGATGTCAACAGTGCTCCCCTGGGCTGTGTGGTATCTTGGAGCACTGTCCTGTGGCACTGCTTGTGTGCTCCTGCCCCTCCGCAATCTTTTTTTTTTTCTCCTCAGTTTTTTGAGACCCGATGTTGCTCTGCAGTTCAGACTGGCTTTGAACTCACTTTGTAGGGTAGGCTGGCCTCAAATGTAGCAGTTCTCCTGCCTCGGCCTCCTGAGTGCTGGGATTAAAGGCATGCACTGTCATGCCCTCCTCAATCTTGAATGTGTTATTTAAGCCCTCTTGACTCCGCTTTTTTAAATGTTTTTTTCAGAAGTCAAACCAGGGCCAGGGATTTAGCTTTGTGGCATTGTCTGCCTTGCAAGCGTAAGGTCCTGAGCTCTATCCCCCATACCAAAAAAACAAAAGTCAACCCACTGATATTTCTTCATTGTGATTGTTTCTAGTCTGAAGGCATCTTTGTTCAATAGGTTCAACATATGAAGGCATAACAGTGCCTTGGGTATACTACATGTTCAATTAGTACTTGTTGACAGAACAGGCTTAGGTTGCTTCATGCATGTTAGATTGACTGGCAGAGCTCTTTGCATAGGAATTTTGTGCTCTAAATTTTGAAGGCAAGGCTTTTATTGAAATAGCAAATGTTTATATATATTTACTTACCTGTGTCCTCGTTGTTGTTTTGGTTTAACCATAACCAGGTAATGGATGGACATTTTTAATTTATTCTGTTAGTGGTGTATTTGAAAATATTGTATGATTCTTTTGAAAAATTCTCATATAAAAATTAAAATTATATATGAAGCAGTGTCTTCTTCCCTATGAACATCCCTAATGTGCTGTTTTTTATATCACAGTTTAGTAAATATACAATTTTGTGAACATTTCTGCCATGTTATTAGAGTAACCATGATTATTTTTAAAAGGCTCTCCATTATGAATTACAACTGTAATTTACCATGGTGACTAGACAGCTATATTCTGATTTACTGGTTTGTAAGAGCGAAGATTTTTGTGTATGTAATTTTACCTTCTTTGTAATTGTCCTTAGGCTAAACTCCAAGAGTAAAATACTCAGTAAAAAGGATTTAAATGTTCTGTAAATCTTTATTATTATACTACCTTTTTAAAAGGTTACACATTAATATTTTCTAATATTTGTGTATTTGTGTCTCCGTAACTCTTCCACTAGCCATTTGATCATCTTACTTTTAAAAACAATTGAATAGGGCCCGGGATTTAGCTCAGCGGTTCGGTGGCCTGCCTTGCAAGCGCAAGGACCCAAGTTCAATCCACGGTACCAAAAAAA
>NW_022900950.1:66893946-66938121 GCF_012274545.1 Fukomys damarensis | reverse complement strand
AAAAAAAAAAAAAAAAAATTGAATAAATTTACAGTAGTGTTTAATTTTATGCATTTTTGGGTTACCAAGAAGCCCTTGGTACGCTTCTCTTTGTAAACAGTACTGTCGTGCCCCTTTGCTCATTTACCCATAGGTAGTTGTTTTCTTGAAAGTAGCAAAGCATGTGAAGAGTTCTGGGTCACATAATTTGCCTATAATTATTATCATTTGAAAAATAGGTTTATATTTTATCACCATCAGTGTCTGTGTTTCTTTCCCTTTTTGTAGGCTGTTCCAGGATTTTGTGTCCAAGGCCTGGAAGTTTGTTGTCCAAGATGATGAATGCTGACATGGATGGTATACTCTTCATTTTCTTTTCTTGTAGACGCTTTTGCTTTATTAACAATGCAGAGAGCAGAGAGGCAGTCTCCGCGGGTTTAGGTTGTGGTTCATTTACTTATTTATATCCTGTCTAGGTTTAGAAAGGATCCGAGGAAGTTTTCAACCTTTATTTCCCCCTTTGTGCCCATCAGTGATGTGGGGGTATAATTTTTTACTTCAGTGGGCTCTACGGATATAAAATGTGCAGATCTTTACGTTCTACAGTACACAGTGGTGCCTAATGTTTGTTAATAGTAAATTTGAACCTTTTCTTTACAGCAGTTGATGCTGAAAATCAGGTGGAACTGGAGGAAAAAACACGACTTATTAATCAAGTGTTGGAACTCCAACACACACTTGAAGGTTAGCTTACATTTTGTAACTTTATGAATGACATTTAGTTCATTGAAGTTGTAAGCATTGATGTTGCCAGGTTTTTCAGGATGTATAAGTGTCCATTTTCATAGGTGGTTTTTTTTTTTCCTCTTTCTCCTGGTTTTGGTTGGTGTCTAAAAGAACAGATATGGTTCAATAAGAAAGTCTTAACATGATGCTGTTTAGTACGAGGGCTGTTTTCAAATCCTGGCAATGTGTAACTGAGTCTGCTGTAATAAAGCTTACATTAAATTGAGGACAACATATTAACCTGAGAAACTACAAGGGAATTGGTGTTTTTTAATTTTCTAAATATCACATTAGTACTAGCACTGTGACATCTTTTAGTGTTTAATGAAATTAAAGGGTGGTGTCTTTTGGGCACTGATAAGCTTCCAGTGAGTCCCCATTGGACAGAGGTGACCGCAGCCAGGGTGTGGCTCCCAGGGCACCTTTCAGGGTCACATTACACTCTGCCTCACGTAGTCCACCTCGGACTGTCTGCCTTCCCCGTCATCTCCCTATACCAGCCAAGCATGCTTCTACCTAGGACAGGTGGCTGCTTCCCTCTGCTTCGCTCATCTCTTAGCTGCACATCGAAATGGCTCATTCTCTCGTTCCCTAAAAGTCTCTGGTCAGATTCTCTTTATCGGAATAGAAAAGCGCAACTGCTCCTTATAAGGACTTTCACCCTTTGTACTTTTCCCCTCATTGATTTTTTCCCCATCCAGCTCTCCACTTAACATTTGCTCCTGTTCCCTAATGAACACGTGCCCATATGCACCTTTTTTTCTCTACTGTTGCTTCAAGAACAGTGCCTGGCTCTTTGAGGGCATTAATACTTATTTGTTAAATGCATGCCATTGAATCTAATGTGAAATCTTTTTAGGAATTAGTATCTACTGAATTGCACTCATTTACTTTACCTCAGCGGGCTCTGAAGTACTCCGAATTTAAAAACAGAAAATTTAGATCATGATCTTTTATCTTTGCAGCCCCAAGGTATTTAACCAGGGCCGCCTTGTGTATGTTAGAGAAGTGCTCTGCCACAGAGCTACATCCTCAGTTACATGCAATCCTTCTTTTAAGAATGAATCTTAAATATATTGTAATATGGAGTTATTACCATCATTTTATTGATAATGGGCATTTTAATTTTTTTATATAGATCTCTCTGCAAGAGTAGATGCAGTTAAGGAAGAAAATCTGAAGTTAAAATCAGAAAACCAAGTTCTTGGACAATATATAGAAAACCTCATGTCTGCTTCTAGTGTTTTTCAGACAACTGACACAAAAAGCAAAAGAAAGTAAGGGATTGATTTCCCTTCTGCTTTATGGAATTGCTGCTGATTTAAAACTTGGATAGATTCCAAAAGTTACAGTACTTTGTGGCTTCTTTGAATATTTATGAAGATAATGTCAGGCCTAGGCAAAATTAACTGCGTAACAGAAGACTTCCATGAATTTGTGTATTATGTTAGTCTGAAAATGTGCAAATGTATTGTAGAGACTTTATAATTAGAATTGCATATATTTATGAAACTTGAAGATGTTTTATCAAATTTGCTTTGATATATAGGTTTAGCACTGTCTTTTATTATAGGCTTAGTAAGATAAACCAGAAAATAACCACCGTGTTGTGAAAAAGTGACCAAAATCATGTACTGAATGCACAGCTTTATGTACCGTGCCCACCATCTTGTGCCTCTTCTCCATTTGCCTCTTCCTCCCTCCCCGTTTCCCCTAAGAAAAACAATGGTTTCACATTTGTAAAATTACTTGGAATAGTTCATCACCTATAAGAGTAACCTGAGCTCTAATTCTTGCAACTTAACCAAAATAAGATACTTTCTCCGTTAGGGCTTGTCATTTGTGATATTTAATAATAAGTTAGGATTGCTTATTTCTCTTTAATCACTTAAAAACAGATTGAGGCTATAAAAATGAAATTTCTCTTTAAAACTGAACTGTCTTATTGGGAAAATTTGTTTAAAACTTCCTTTTGCACAAAATGACCCAGTTGATATCTGAAAAGATAAGGATTCTGGTTACGTGTGTTAAAAGTTTAAAATAAAAAAATCTTGAGGGAAAATAGAAACAGGGTAGAAAATTCAGTAAAAAGTATTAACCAACTCCGAATGTTTTCACTCCAAGTTTGTGTTTTCTCTGACAGAGTAGATCTTTTGAAGAATATGTTTTAAAGTGGATTAAGTTCAACTGGCCTTATGTAAGCCACGTTAGAGAGGCCAGTTATGCCTCAAGATTTGTTTGTAGTTCCTAGCAAGTCAACTTCTGCAAAATTTCTTGAGAATGTATTAGTGTCATTCATGAATAAATGGGAGGTTTTTACTGTGATAATTGTAACCTTATTCAGTATTTTGTCTCATTTGTTCTCCCAGAATTTTCTGTAAATTCAACTAGTTTTTGGAGATTTGGTTATTTAACAATTTTAAAAAATTTAGTTTGTAGATTTCATTTAAAGGAATATCAAAAGAAATATTAAAATGTTATAATAGGAAAAGAGATCTATCTACTAATATAGCTTATGGTTACTAGATTTGAGCTACTTTTAATCAATGGAGTAATCTTATCTATCAGTGTAAGATTTGATGAATGACTTTAGTTGTATGAATATGTAATAGTCTTACTGCAGACATTTTGCATCCCTTTTGTGACCGAACTTACAAATATTTAAGTGTTGCAGTTCTGCTTTGCTGTTTAATAAAAAGCTGTTTCAGAGATTGTGTGCATTTTGATATAGTTGCCTAAGTAAATGGGGTGATAGGGAGGGGTAGTGGTATATTGGGGTTCAGTGCTACAGGGAAAACAGAGTATCTTATTTAAGTACCTGGTTCTGAACCTTTAGGGAAATAATGTTTTTATTAATACAAATATTACAGGGTATTATACATCGGTTAAAACATAAGTAGTATTAAAAAAAAGGGAGGAAAGATCTCTAGGGGAAGGTAGGTTCTGTTCTTTTAGGTTAGCTACTGTAACACGAGGCCCAGTGGTACGGACTATGAAACACAGAAGCTTCTCCCCAGCAGTTGTTCTGAGGTGAACGTTACATGCTAGTTGGCTTTGCTGCAGTGAGCCACAGTTATTGAAGATGGCTCTGCCTTGTTCAACTGCGCTTTCTAATTCACTCTACTCACTACTATTCTACTTTGCACGAGAGAGCACGGAAATGCATGTATAGCCAGGTTGTTTCAGCTGGACCTCGAAATGGCTATGTCTCCTTGCGTTCCAACTGTGTGGAGACTTGGTTATATCTAGAGGAGCCGGCTGAGAAATACAGTCCCTTGCCTGCGAAGCCCTGTTCTAGCTACAACTTTACTCCTGGAAGCAGGTGAATGATTTTGTTGGCCACTAGTAGCCTTAGGCATGGCCTTTTCTTGCCACTAAGTATCTGTTTATAACCTTCCCTCAGGAAGTACTCCTTATCCAGTCATCCATTTAGCTCAAAATCCAGGATCTCTATTAACGTCCATCCACTAATTTAGTTGTAAGCTTTTAATGGTTTAATCTCTAAACTAGAAGGCAACTTACCAGTGGTTGTCCCTGATTTACAACTTTACAACGTAGTACTCTCAATTTAGAAAAGGGGATAAGGTGAGGGCCAGGGATTTATCTCAGTGGTTCTGCTGCCTGCCTCGCAAGTGCAAGGTCCAACATTGGATCCCCGGTACCAAAAAGAACAAGAAAATGGGATAAAGAGAAACACTCGTGTGGAATGCTCCTTGAAGACCTTACGAAAATTCTTCCCCTGGTATCGACATTGACCTTCGTAGCTTCCCTTCTGAAAAGTAATTCCATTTTCATTTTTCCCAATGGCCACCTCTGAAGGAGAGGTTGGGAGTGTTCCTTCCATGAAGTAATTGCTGGTATGAGTTTGCTGCCCATCATTTTAAAGCCAAATTGCCATTTCTTTTGCAGTACAATTTCTTAAAACACTCCTGCATTTTTATATGCTTCTGAGTTCTGTATGTCAGGAATCACAACTAAACCTTTTCTAGACCAGACTCTCAAAGTATCTGTTTCCTCACAACCCTGCCTCTCATTAATGAGGAGCTCTTGTAAGACCAGCTGAAAATAAGACTGCAAGTGAGTGCTGCAGCCAGATTACTGCTACATGGCTGGGGCCCTTTGTTGAGCTCAACAATTGGCAGAATGGTTTAATAGGCTTCCTCTCTAGGTCCTATGCCTGAAAATAAGGAAGTTTTGAACCTTTTCTGCTATTAGAAGCAAATTGGCTTTTCTAATTCTTTGAGGTTTCTGGTATATGAACTTTATTCCCTTCCCTCTCTGCCTGAAAACTGCTGAGTACATTTTGTGAAACCTTGTTAAAAGAGCAAGGAACAACTAATCCATTTAACATTCTGACTTTTTTCAGCTGCTTCGCCTAGTACTATCAGCCTAATCGGTGACAAAAATATTGTCTGAAATAATATGCCCCACCTGCTTGTCATGTGAATAAGCAAATACTACGCTCTTAGTCTTCGTAACAATGCCCCCTTTCAGAATATCATTTCTGTATTGGAAATATGGGTGGCAAGTGTGCACAGGGAATGCCTAGCTTCTGACAAAAATGCTTCTTGACTAAATTTTATACAGGCTTTACAGCCCTTTCTTCAACTACATCATCTTGAGGCTATCTTCACTCTGCATAGTCCAGTTTTACCAAAAATCCTGCTAACCCAGTGTAGAGGATTCTCCCGTCCTCAGTAGCTGTCACTCTGGAATCCCTTACCCACCATATCTCATCAGCCTGGCCTACCTTCAGCAAGAATCTCACCTTGATCCTTTCTCTTAGGAATACTCCACTCAGTGACAACCTGACTGCTCACTCAGTGTGCTGTAAATGTGCCTAATTTCTCCCCAGTTATGACAGTCTTGACATTTATTGCAACAGTACTGAAGTCGTATCAAAATAATTTTTAGTAAGTGTCAGAATATTTTTAAATACTATCTAAGCATGCTGGTGGAAGGAATGCAAGGAAAACCATCATACTAGTTATGCACCAAAACTCATACATTGAAATTCTAACATGTAATAATGAGGACCTCTTAGGGAGATAATTAGAGCATGAATCAAGACCATGATTAGTGCCCTAATAAAAAAGATGACAGAAGACAGCAGTCTGCAGCCAGGAAGAGAGCTTCACCAGAACTCAATCTGATGTTGCTTCCAGCCTCCAAGAAACTCATGTTGTTTCCAAGCCACCATTCTATGGTATTTTGTTACAGCAGCTTGTACAGATTACAGGCACACCTTTGCCCTGGTGGGACTTCCCTCAATACTGACACTGCCATTTCATCCAAAATTTGCTCCGTTATATTCCCTTTGGACATTACTTAACAGCGAATTACTACAGATCACAGTCCCTTATCTGGAACTTGATTCAAAACTTACTGTTTTTCAATTTTTATGCAGTATGACAACTGGTACACCAGCATGGTTTGGGGCAGCAGCTATAATAAAAAAAACTTCTGCAGCAAAATCTGCAAGTATTAAGTGGGATGAAGAAAGGCTATACAGCATACATAAAAGACCACGCAGGAGGTCACGTTTAGTGCCAAACTCATGAAAAAAAGTTTCCTTTTGCTTAGCCATAAAGATAAATTTGAGTCATTTGTAAGAAAATGGAAGGATTTGATGAGCCAGGCGTGGTGGTGCATGCCTGTAATCCCAGCACTGGGGAGGCTGAGGCAGGAGGATTGCTGTGAGTTAGAGACCAGCCTGGGCTACATAGTTGAGTTCCAGAGCAGTCTGAACTACATAGTAAGATTCTGTCTCAAAAAAAAAGAAAAGAAAATGGAAGGATTTGATGAGCCAGGCGTGGTGGTGCATGCCTGTAATCCCAGCACTGGGGAGGCTGAGGCAGGAGGATTGCTGTGAGTTAGAGACCAGCCTGGGCTACATAGTTGAGTTCCAGAGCAGTCTGAACTACATAGTGAGACTCTGTCTCAAAAAAAAAGAAAAGAAAATGGAAGGATTTGAGAACATAACACTTAAGTTAAACAAGTCAGACACAAAAGATTAAATATTGCATGATTGCTTTAGTTTGAGAGGCCCCTAAAACAAAGAGCAGAATAAAGAGACACGGTAAGAAAGGAGGGAGACTGTAGAGATGGGAAGAGGTTTGGGGAAGGAGTAGCGCAGGTGGAGTAAAAATCAAGAAAAGATATATACATGTAAATCCATACCCTAAGCCCAATGTAACCACTGTATATTGCAAACATGTACTAATGAATTTTTTTGAAAAACTGCACTTTGCAGAGATTTTTGGATTTTGGAATTGTAGCAACAAAGCTTTTTGTAGAAAAGCAATCAGTCATGTAAGCATTTTCCCACCAGTTAAAATAATGTTGCATCTTTATTCCTGCCCCAAATTCTCTCCTCATAAAAGGAAGAGTTGAATTATAGAATCCTAAAATTAATTTTAAGGTTTAAAGCAAAAAAAACCTTAATTTCTTATAATGTAAAACTTTTATTTTGCAATAATTTTGTTTTTCCTACCTTAGCAGCCTCTAGTAATTGTCACCAGACACTTTTTCATTGTTGACATCACCAAAATTACCAGTGAACACCAGAAATTAAGACCACTTGTAAATCAGGAAAGAACAGACTGATTACATGAAAGATTAAGAATTGGAAGCAAGAATGACTTAATTGCCTCTTAACTACTTTGTCGAGTAAACCAGCTCTGAATGGTTTATTTCACTAAAATTAAAGAGTAATATTATTGAAAAGAGAAGGACTTACATAGCAAGAACTTTATGTTGGCCCCAGGATGTAAATGACCTTACACTAAAGGGCAGTGTTGAGGAGCGATGACAGAGCTGAAGTCATACCTTGTGGTCAGTTCCATCATGCATTTATCTTTAAATTTCTTACGTATAATAAATAGCTTAGCAAGTGCATTATTAAAACTTGAAAATAACCCCAAATTTCACAGAATATTTCTACCATTTAACAAATGCAAACTATGTGATGTTAGGTCATCTTCCAGTTTTCCTGGGGCCATCATCAAAACAACTCTTACTCTCTGCGCACTGGGCTCTCCAGAGACAAACTCCAAATGTTTCCAAGTGCATCTCTCTCATCAACTGCCCCATCTGATCTATCAGATTTCCTAAACACTTACGGGGCCACAGGATGAAAATGCATATATGAGAGCAATATAGTGTGGGGAAAATTATTGAAATTTATGGTTTAATACCACTAAGTTTTGATAAATCACCTATGGAAAAGATCTAAGTGCCTTTCTTAGCCACCTGATATTTTATCTATCAATCCCGCTATAGTTAAAACATATAGCCCAGGGGCCAGGGATTTAGCTCAGTGGTGCCAACTGCCTGCCTCGCAAGCGCAAAGGAATCAAAAAACCAACAGTAACAAAAATATAGCCCAAACTGGAAAGAGAACCAAAAGCTGTTCACAAGTGCCTAGAGATTAGTTTTTTTTGAATAATTCTTACTGAAAACAAAACTATTTTTGGATTAGAACTCTAGGTTTTGATGATCCATTAAATTCACTGTTAGTGGTTCACTGTAACACATAAGCAGTTCCATCCTGTGTCTCCTCTACTTGGGAACTGACACTCAAAAAAACTACCAATGTAATGTCCTCCTAGAGAAACGGTCAATGAACATAGGGTTAGCTGAAAAACACTGTCAAGAAAACAAGTTACTTTAGCCTGTGAAGTTAAAAAAGCATGTAATAATAGGACAACTAAAATAAAAGTAAAATACACTTATTTTTTCCCTTACCAGAGAAAAAGATAATATTTAAGACATTTAAAATAATAAAGTTAGATTAACAGACAGGAAAAGGGGATTTAGTTATTAAAATTCTGTTTTGTCTACTGTATACATCTTTTACATATGCTCATAAGCATTTTAGTTTTGTAAACTTATCTGCCATGGTACTCCTACTGAGAGGAATATGCTTGGGAATTAGCAGTAACTTGGCAAAACTGAATGCTCAGGGCCAGGAATTTGGCTCAGTGGTTCTGCCGCCTGCCTCACAAGTGCAAGGTTCCAAGTTCAATCCCCGGTACCAAAAACAAACAAACAAACAAAAAAACTGCTCAGATTTTACCACTTCAAGCTCCTGGAGTTTTTAGCCAGATGTTCAGGTTAAAGTGATTCTACAACTAAAAAAGTAAAAACAGTTTTAGTCAATATTTAGAAAAAAATGTTCACACATAAAAGACACTTGCTGGGCAAGGTTTTTTGTAGTTAAGACAGAATTTATCTTCAGAAGGAACTGTATACTTTGAAAAATATTCTTATTTAGAACTACTCAGTATAGGGGTCAGGGATTTAGCTCAGTGGTTCCGCTGCCTGCCTCACAAGTGCAAGGACCCAAGTTCGATCCCCAATACCAAAAATTAAAACAATAGAACAGAACTACTCAGTATAGGGGTCAGGGATTTAGCTCAGTGGTTCCGCTGCCTGCCTCACAAGTGCAAGGACCCAAGTTCGATCCCCAATACCAAAAATTAAAACAATAGAACAGAACTACTCAGTATGTCTAGATCAAAGCTAGAGTGGGAATCCCTGGAGGACCTGTTCAGTTCAGTTAGTATTAAATAAATACAAATTATGGTTAGCTGTGCCTTAAGATTTCCACCACCAATTTATAGGTAGAATGTGGCAGTGGAGAAAAGCACTGACTTGTGTTTTTTAATTCTCTCTCTGACGTAGGAAGAGAATAGTCTTCCTGGCTGGGCTTCACTTCTGTAGTAAAAAAGCTAGAGCCTCGAGGTCTAACAGGTACCCGTGGAGGGAGATGTAAGAGAACTGGGTCGGGGCTAGTCCAGAGATGGCTGCAGGACCAGCAAGGGATCCAAACTTTCATTCAACTCTAGTATAATCTGGGTTTTTTCCCAGATATTTAGTATTAAAGTGGTTCCGTGATTTCAAAGATTTAAATCCCCTATACTTGTTATTTGAACATAAAATCATTCAATAAAAGATTCTAAGTGGAACAACACAGTTTCCTTATAAGGTAGTTCAGGAACTTCAGGTAACTTCTCTAACAAGAGGAGCATTAACTACTCCCATCCACCTCACAGACAACTTTGAATTTGTCCAGGAAAAAACAAGATAAAAATTACAAAGCACTGATATTAGCTGTTGGAGTGTCACAGTAATAAATAAAGAAAAATAAAGACTTGTCAATAATAATCTACCTGTTAAATAGGGTATAAAGTGTAAAAATATGTAATTTTTATTTTCAAGAACCATGAATGCACAAGCAATTTTGTGAATGGCACAAACGCCTCTGGCGAGAAATAATTATAAAAACTCAGAGAAAATTTGTACATCATAAGCCTATTTTTGTTGTATTCCAATGTAAAATACTGTGTAAACTGAGTGGCAGACATTTTACTAATGTTTTGTCACCACATTGCCTCTTTAAAAGAATCTATGATTTAAACAAACAACTGTCCTTAACTATAATTCGACACAAATTGGGTCACATACAACACTTTCAATTGCTGAAATAATTAAACAACCACAAGAAAGTTTATTGCTGTTAGATCTGTACAACAGAACACACTCTCATTTTTATTATAAAACCACCACTTAGTCTTGTTGTAGCCATTTAAGTGGAAATTCCAATAACTGACTTTTCCAACAGCAGCAGTAAGGTTGCTTGGTACAAACCTAAACTGTCTTCCAACTATTAAAATTGTAACATCTAATAATATCAGTCTCATAAATCTGATATGTAACTTGCCACTTTTAAAAATTAATTCCAAATTCAAAGAAGATGTGACTTCAAAGTTACATTTTTTCCCCCCAAAAAGACTAAATATCTGAAAGAATAACATTGCTAGATATTTATAAGCAGGATGTGCAGGTTGATTCCAGGTCAGTTCTGGCACAAGGACTTTAGAATTCTCTCTCAGGAAATGAAATACTTGAATAGAGTTTATTCCTTTCGTACTTTCCTTTTGCGTAGTGACTTTATTGGTCCATCTCCAGATCCTGTGCTTTCATCTGCTTCTTTCATCTAGAAAAAAAGAATTCAAGAAATGAGAGTACATAGGATTATTCTCTGAGATACATGTTTTAATGATTGAATGCTATCTTATGCATGTCCCTTCATGCAGCTGGTCAAGAATATGTATATAAATTGATCTGTTTTCATTTGTTCATAATTGGCACGATTACATTTTTAGACTAACCATCCTCATCGGATAAACACTGACAAAGAACACACTAACAACTCCATTCAGACATTTTATTTATGACTTAGAATTTGGTTTCATTGTCATATTTAATGGTGATGTAATACATTCATTGTGGGATGATAAATGCTGATTATTCATCCCAATACTTCTGTAATGTATTGGTGAGCTGTTTATAGACTTTTCAGAACTGCTGGTACACAATACCTCCAGAGCAATTAGAAGAGATGAACAGAAAAGGAAATGTCAAATTTATGTCCTGAGATTTTTCTTTTCTTTAATACTTATCCTTCCAGAATGTGTTTGTACATGAATTAAAGTTTTGGAAGAAAAGAAAATAATGAAGCTGTTGTATGATATTATACAAAATAAAGTTATTATAAATTGTAAAGGCTATACTACACAAAAATTGACTTGCTAACTGGCAAAAATATGTAAGAAGACTAAAAGCTTGGGGTTGGGGATTTAGCTCAGTGGTTCTGCCACCTGTTTCACAAGTGTAAGGTCCCTAGTTCGATTCCTGTTACCAAAAAAAAAGACTAAAGCATTGGAAGATGGAATTAAGATACTTTTAGAAATACACAAAATATTTTGTGAAACAAATATTATTAGATATATTTGAGTAAATGACTGCAAGTATATATTAAGAACTTCACAGCTGAAACAATAATTGTTTCAAAAACTTGCTCTGGAAGACATGAGTTTTACCTAGCTCCCATAAATATGGACATTCATCCTAGAAAATATTTCCCAATGTCCCTTTAAAAACTTACAGGGAGGAAAGACCAGTAACGAGGTAGATATACTGAAAAACCCTTAGAAAACATTCAAACAGATCTCTTCAAATAGATAAAGTACAATCCATACCAGGCGACAGGCCAGGCAGAGGTACACTTTCACCCCACCTTCATTCACAGGCAGCAGGGTGGGCTGCAGACTGTAGGGAAGGGCAGCTCTTAAAGGGCTTACAGAAGTAGAGAACACAAGCTTTTGATTTACATTAGGTAAAACAGCTCTGGTTTTCAGTTACACACTAGATGATTGGATTCTATGAAATCTGGCTAAAGCAAAAGGGTCATGGAAGTTCCACTGTATGTGAGGATACAAAACGAGGCAGACATGAAGTTAACAGAAAAAAGCCCTTGTTCATTAGATCTGAGAAAATGAAAACTATCAGGAAGACAGTACTCCATTATTCGTGAATGAAATATTTCAGAACTTAACAGCAACATACCGAGACAATTAGAATGTTTTCACAAAAGCTATACAAAAATTATCTTGTCATAAAGATGTTTTAAATGTTGAAATGATCTGATTATACTTTCTAATGTTAACTTTTTACAGACATAGTTCTATCTTTACATTTTGTAAATGATGGGCTTAACCTACTGTCTTACTGGGCATTAAGATATAAATCAGTCTTTATGCCTTCTTTTTTTTTTGGTATCAGGGATCGAACTCGGGTCCTTGCGCTTGCCAGGCAGGCGATGGAAACACTGAGTTAAATCCCCAGCCCCCTTTTTGCCTTTTTTATCAATATGTATGAAAAACAATAACTGAAGCTTTTATGAAAGCTGGGAAGAGTATGGCAAAAATTCCTTCACAAGATTGCTGCTTTTACTGAAGTAATATTTTATGGATAATAATTGCTCATAGAACTTTGGTTACCTCATCCTCTGATCCAGACTTATTTGATTTATTCTCCTCTTCTTGCCCTTCTATGACATCAGCTTCTTCACTCTTTTGCTCAGGCTCACTTTCCTCCTCTAGAATACAGAGTTTATTAAAGACAAAACTCAATGAATGAGAATTCTGCTGCTGACAAAATACAATCAAGGGGACTTATTTGAATTTGAAAAATTAAAATCAATTTTTGCCTTTCAAAATTTTAAAAATGTAAAAACTGACAATTCTACCACTTTTTATAAATAAATCATCCTACTTGAGGCAAAGGACAAGTGTAGAGTCCTATATGCAAAATGGAAACCAAAGAATTACCATTTTTTTGAGTTTATGTTGTAGGGTTACTTCCCTTAATTTTTGGTGATCTTTGTATTCAACATGCTATTTGTTTATAACTCTGCGGACAGACACTACTACCAATTTTTTTCATCTATCGACTCCATTATGGATTCCATTTAACCCATCCTCCAACTTTGTTACCACCATTATATCAAAACATAAAGCGTCCCTTCAGAACTATATAAAATAAAAACTCCTAGGAACTATATATAGTAAAAAACCATACAAAGTAAAAGCAAATTGAGTTTGGGGAAAGGAAAATCAACAATCACCTCTGCACTCCCATGTACTTCCACAGGCACAGTGTGGCAATGTACATGTACTTCACAAAATAAGACCCTTCTGCTACATAAATATTCCAGTATGAGCAACGCATAAACACCTTCTAAGGCTGACCAAAGCACCAATGTAAAACTCTGAGAACTTACAATGTAAAGAGTTTGTTTTAGATCCAGACATAGACACACCCACGCCTTATGATAAGGAAGTGCAACAACTAATTATTTCAAGGGTGTGTGCGCATCGGTATATATTTGTAAATATATATGTGTGTGTTTTTTAAAAAGAGCCTAGATTTTAAGTCTACTCTTTCATCAAGTATGAAGTTGAAAACAATAGTTCAAGACATCAGTTGTTAAAGTCATCTGTTGCTTAATCTGGAGTTTGGCTTGGGACACTTGGTACCATTACATTAATATTATTTCTACCTAGATGTGAATAAGGAGGTCTCAACTGAGAGCCACCAAACCACCTCATCCCCCTAAGTTGTAACATCTTCAGAAGCTCTGTGCAGAGTGGGAAGGGGATTTAGGATTTAGCAATACCTTCAGGAAACTATTCTATATGATAAACTATCTGATAACAGCCACTGGAAGAAAAGCTAATAATCGTTTTATTGCTGTAATCATGTGCTTTATACCTCTTCTTCTTCTACAAAGGTCAAAATATATACCTTGCTTTTCATCGTTATTCTTTTTCTTCCCCTCCACCCCTTTCTATTTACAAAGACTGTTTCCGTTTTTTCCTTTTCTCGTATTTCTTTCCCTTCTTTCCTTTCCCCTACCCCTCCCACTTCCCCTTCCCCTTTGGACCTTTTCTTCCTAGTTCACATTATCTATTCTACATTTTGATCCTTATTTACACTTTCAGTTTTTCACACTAGAGACAACTATTCGGTATTTACACGAGTGTCCTGTTTATTTCACCTAAGAGTATGGCCTCACTGTGCATCCACTTAGCTGTAACTGTCTTGTTTCTCATTCTTTATGGCTGAGTAGTACTCCCTTTTATAAAAAAACACACATCTTCTTTATCAGTCTCCAGTTGATGGGCAATTGGGCTGTTTCCAACTTTTAGCTATTTTAAACTGTGCCAATATAAACATGGGTGAGCCTATATCACTGTGATGTGATTCTTTTAATTCTTTTCAGATTAAACCCAGCAAGGGAATAGCTGGGTCAAATTCTTAGGAGTCAAGCAGTGTCCTTGCACAGAGCTGTGGCACATGATTCATAACGGCTAGGCTAATCTCTCTCACCAGGAGGGGGAATGGACTGTGAACAGAGTGGCTGAAGACAGGACTTCCACTCCTCACTGCCATAATCACGTGTCCTTTGGAATGCAGATGTATAAATCTAATAATGGGCAAGTGCAACAGCTGGTTATTTACACTTTTTATGAGCCTCATCCAGGCTCATGGCTCATAAATAAACCATAAATCATAATCCCAATACCTTTTTCAAGAATTTCACCATCGCTTTGTTTGTTTTCCTCCTGCAAGTCCACTGGCTTCTCCAGGGCTTCTTTTTCTTCCTTCACGTCTTCCTCTAGTGCTCCCTTTGTTTGTGGTTTACATATGGCCCCTTTCTTATACCCTGTGTCTTCATGTTTTTTCTGCAGTAGTTTAACATAAGTTATTTTTACTAAAAGCAAAACACTTTTCTAAAGTTCTTTGTAATGACTGATAATACATATGGTAAACTATCAATAAAAATTATAGGAAATTTATCATGTTGAAGAATAACTTGCTAAATCGTAGAACTCAACACTAACAAATTTGAGAAAGCAAGCTGAAGGAAATTCATTTTACCTTTACTCTTCTTGGCCAACAAAATGAAATAAGTAATATTACTGAAAGGCCTGCTATCACGAGAATGGCCCAAAGCCAGGAGTGCTCTTCAGCCGCCGTCATTAACTGCTTCCACACACCGGGCTGCAGGAGAAATGAGCACAAGCATGCAATTCATCTCTCACAGCTCTCCATTTGGAAACACATCCTGCCAAAAGTATGTTATCTTACCTAGACATGTGATATTAGAGAGTTGATGGAAGTGTAATCAAAGAAATCTTCTACTTTCCTACCTTATCATTTGTAAAGGAGAATATAATTATCACCATGCTTACTCAGTAAGACTCTGCAGGAGGAGGTACGTCACTATTGCATGTGGAAATGCCTAGCTTAACAGCCACAATAATGACACTATTTTTGGTTAACTCCCGGAATGTGACTATTTTTATAGGTATATCATCTGGTTCGCCGAGAAGGACACAACTCTGATAATTCATTCTGTACTTCCAAAGAAGTTAATAATAAAACTACACCTAAGAATTATTGTGCTTTCTTTTTTCTTTTTTATATAAACAGATTTCACATATGGACTTCACTAAGGAAACTGTTTCTCTTATTAAAATAAACTGTAAGGCCACCAAAAAATTCATTTTTACCTACCCTTTGATGGTTGTTCCTAGTGTCCAAAGAAACCAAATAAAAGGTATGACTTTTTCTTTACACTTAACTGATTTTAAAGATACACTGTGTTGAAATATCGAGCTTCGTCTTTTCTAAATAGTCTTAAGATTTGGGGAAAAAGCTAGAACACAATTTAATAATGTTAATTCTTTGTTTTTCCCTAAATGAGTATTTAAAATTAGTACAGCTTATTGCTAATACTTAGACTTTGAGTTGGTAAGATGACAAAGATACTAAGTCTTATTTCTATAATGACATAAAGGCATTAAAGCCATCATAATTTAGTAATAGTAGACATATGCATGTGTTTGAATATAACATGTCTATTGTTACATAGTCTAAATTAAATATCAAAATATACAAAAGCTACATATTCTATCTAATAAACTTATTCAACTATATTTCCTTGGCATTTAGTAATTATTGCACATTTGCCATTAACAGGGCAATTTATATAACTCACAACCGATCAGAGAACCAAGTGCTAACATTACTGTACATGATTACATTACTACCACTAAGGTCACTACCATACCTCATTAGCATTTGCAACCAATACTTTTAATTTCCAGCTATCTTCAGCCCAGCGATCTGCTACTTCTTTTTCTGAACATATAATAAAATTATCGAAGTAGATCTCAGAGGTCATAGACCAAAGCTCTAAACCAAGAGCACTGAAAGAAGTCAGAAGAAATGGATGGTCATCTTCGAAATAATCTGGATTAGGAATTTTTTGAGGACTCCAGATTCCCTGAAAGAAACAATAATTGAAGACGTTTTCAAATAAAATAATTTCATTGCAAATGCTGATCAGAAAGAAGCTGCCAGGGCCAGGAATTTAGCTCAGTGGTTCTCCTGCCGCCTGCCTTGCAAGTGCAAGGACCTGAGTTTCAAAAAGAGTAGCTGCTGTTGAAGAAATTAGCAATAAAATAACAAAACTGTAAATGACATCAATTCATTAATAAATAATGTATTGGAAAAAGTCTTGCTTATTCTTATTCTGTTCATGTGTTCTCTATGAGTAATACTGACTTTTAACTGCAAAAAAAGCAAAGTGAAAATCGAACACACAGAAACCTGAGTAAATTTCATAAGTGACTATTTTAGGTAATTTTTTTAGACTTCCTAAGGTCATTCAGGTCGAGATGTTCAATTTGCCTAAATCAGAAAGATCATTAAATGGCAAAAATGGAACTCTTTCTCTTGATATATGCATGACAGGCATCATTAATCAGTCAGAACAATTAATCAGTCAGACCAGTTATTCAATATCAAAGTCCCATTAGATCTTTAAATGGCTATCCTGTCCATCATGAGGGATTCAATAGCCTGCTTACTCACTGACTCACTCCACCCTCACACATATCTATTCTGGGCTAGGTACTGTGCTAGATACCAGGGTTATGAAGTTGATCACCCTGTTCCTATAATATGGGGTTTAAAGTGTTATGAGAAAGATATACATTAAGCAAAATCATTACCAAAGGAAACATTTTATGGTAAGCACTTCAAAGAAAAACTACAGTGATTAGAATATGTAGCTCCATGCATACATTATAAAATGGCAATAATTATAACAGTGAAACTAGATAGTTAAATGAACATGGGAACTTTTAATGTAGATATACTAAAAATATGTCTGATTCATATTTTAAACATTCTGAACTTTAATAATGCTAAAATACAAGTACGTTAAGTACTAATTTTTAAAATGTATAATCTGAGTTCTCTTGATCAAAATTTCTTATATTTATCTCCAATACAGAACTTTATACAAGAACACATTTCAGTAACATAGTACCTTTTATCACCAAACTATTTCTAAACTTATAAAAAAACAGATTTGTATCGAAAGTTCCCAGGAGACAAATGAATGACTAGATTACATTTCACATTGTCTCTGGGGAAGGAAAAGGTGGTTTTCAGAGAAGAACAGGAAAGAAAATAAGGAAAATTGATCTTCTGGTCCAGTTGGGTAAGAAATTAGGAATAAAAGCAAAAAAAACCCAAAAAAGTACACATGAATTCTGGGGTAGGGTAAAGGATTTTGCAAAGTGTATACAATATTATTAGTCTCCAGGATATTATTAAGTCCACTTTAATATGATCATTAAAGCTTTGGTGTAGAAATTAAGTTTGAGAAAATTTTAAATACTATATATAAATGCCAGTGTTTTCTAACTAAATCCTGTATGTCTTATTGTAATGTTATAGCTATCAGCTCTAAGCAGTGCATTTTAGCTCTAACACTTTAGCCTCTTTGGAGAGCTTTATGTAGTCCTGCATATATTTCAGATTTTGCATTACTGCCAGCAACTAGCCAGGCAACGCAGGACTGCGTATGTGTGGCAGTACGTTTGTGTCAATATTTTTCCTGTGTAATTTATGGAGTGCCAAATCAGTTATTCTGCACTTCCCTTGGGTACTAGACCAGCACTGAGATTTTCTCCAAAGCCACAGTAAAGAGCAGTGAACAAATACCTAAAGTTCTTTCTCCTGAAAGGCCGTACAGACAGCCATCATCTGGCAAACCTTGCAGAGCTTTCAATGGTAACAGAGAGCCTGCTGTGGCAAGTGTGCCATGGGTTCACCACCACTGATATGGACCTATAATCTCCAAAGTGCTGATATGAGAACTACTATTCCACTGTGTGACGTACCATCCATGAACACAGTTTGCAGGCTCAGTTAAGATAGAATAAAAAATATATATGCTAAGTAAATGTACTGAGGGCTGGGGATTTAGCTCAGTGGTGCTGGCACCTGATTGGTAAGTGAAAGGTCCCAAGTTCAATCCCCAGTGCTGGAAATAAAATGTACCGGCATTCATCTGTATTACAGTGTATGTTATACATTCAATTGTCAGATTTCATCAATTTTTCAGTAATTCAGAATCTCACATTTTTCTTCCAAATAATGGAAATATACATTTTTAAAATACTAAGTTTACTCCTTAATGACTAAATACTTTTATCTGCAAAACCACTGACTCACTAATTTACTAAGACAATAAACTTATTTCCATAATAGCATATAGTTTAGGGCTAAAGCAAAATATTGACCAACTTTTGTGGAAACAGGCTGAGCTGTGGAGTTCTCAGTGTATTCATTACTGAGCTGTACCTACAAGGTCACTGACTTGAAATCACTTTGGAGGACTTTTCTTTAGTGTTACTTCCACTATCATGTGAAGCAGAGGAATGTGAGCATTTATTATAATAGGTTCCACAAAGTTGATATGTCACCTTCCTCTAAAACCAATTCTATCCCACACAAGCATCATTAGAAAAGAACATGGTATAAAATGATTTATTTTCAGCTCTTAATTTTGTTATCCTAGAATATGATATAAACAATGCTTCCCTTTTTAACTGTAAATTAGCTGAGGTCTATTTTCTTTCACTTCATAGAATTTTTTAATCAAACATCTAAAGCAACAACATAATATTACTCATAATTAGATAGATAGGACAAAATAGCACAGAATTTTAACTTCCATAGGACTTGGAACAACTGGTTATTACCTGGTAGTTAGGATTTTGGATCATTGGCGGTTTCCACACTCCTTTGTATTTTGGGTTATCTATCAGAGGAGGTTTCCACTCACCACATCCAATCCGACATGCTGGATTAGGGATATGAGGTGCCTTCCATTCACCATTCATATCTTCATTCCTTAAGAGACCACAATAAAGCAAATACAATGACTGCAAGTCTCTCCTGTCGGCCATAAAAGCTAGTCACAAAAAGCAAGTAAGGAATAATGACATTTGAAGGTGAAGAATGCTCACCAATCATCAGGTTTTTCGGCACTAGGATTAGGGATAAATTTTGGTTCATTATCAAGCCAACCGTCGGGTTTAACCACACCTGAGTCTTCTACTAGGGCAGGTTCGTCTTCATCCCTATAATACATTTTACGTTAATTAATTAGTATTCAAGCTGAGTGGGGTGGGAAGCCAAGGCAGGAGAAGATCACAAATTTGATTCTAGCCTGGTCAATGCAGGGAGACTCAGACTTAAAAAAAAAGGAGGAGGGCTGGGGTGAAGTTCAGTGCAAGGGCCCTGGGTTCAATCCCCAATACCACAACATAAAAACTGTTCAAAAAGTTATAAAATGCCTGTGCTACAAAATTTGTAAGACACAGAAAGGTAGTAAGCATACTGTTATTGTATTTGTACGTAACCTTTCCCTGCATCTATTTCAGCCAAGGCTTCTGTTAACCTGGCATTTTTTTGTATACACTCCCTGTGGAATTCCATGCGTACATACACCTATGTGTATTCTTTTTTTGTTTTTTGGTACCAGGGATCAAACTCGGGACCTTATACTTGTGAAGCAGGTGGCGGCACCACTGAGTTAAATCCCCAGCCCCCTATGTGTATATTTACACAAATGACAGCATTCTGTATGCAGTCCATTAGACCTTGCTTTTGTCACTTATAAACTCAGTCACTCAACATCTGCTCCTTTTTGTTTTGTTTTCTTTTTGTTTTTTTGAGACAGGGTCTCACTATGTAGTTGAGACTGACCTGGAACTCACTATGTAGCCTGGGCTGGTCTCGAACTCACAGCCACCATGTCTGGCTTTGCTCCATTATTAACAGTTGTATAATTTTACATTTTGTGGATATACGATAATTTATTTAGGTATCTCTTTTTAAAGAAGATGGTGTTTCCAAAATTTAACTATTATAAATGTTATAGTGAATATCTTAGAACATGTTATTTCTTACCTATAAGAATATGTGCATTTTGGGCTGGGGATTTAGCTCAGTGGTTCTGCCACCTGCCTTGCAAGCACAAGGACCCGAGTTCAATACCCAGTACCCCCCCCAACAAAAAGAATATGTGCATTTAAAATTTTGATGTTCTCCAAATTGCTCTTTAAAAGGCTATACTTTATTTCCAGCCCAACTAGCAGTGCATAACCATATTTATTTTTATCTATTATTGCCAGACTGTTACCAAACTTTTACTTTTGCCAATTGGTAGGTGAAAAATGATATCTCACTCTTGTGATATTTCAGTGTATATTTAACAGTAAAGTGATCCGTAAAAACCATTCTTCAGATAGTTCATTAGCTTTATATGACGAATTTAGCCCTCTGTCAGCTAAGGAAATTTAAAATACTATTTTCCAGCTTCTCGTGTGTTTTTGATATAGTTTTATGTTTTTTGCCATATACACACCATTTGGGTTTTTTTTTTTGTTTTGTTTTTTGTTTTTCTTAGCTTTGAGTTTATTGGTACATTTTAGGGATACAGTACAGTTACATTCATTGTTGGGATCTTGTACCTCTACATGACAAGTCTTGGTTATCATTTTTTCCCCTTGTCCCTGCCCTCCCTTCACCCCCTCCTCCCCTCCCCATCTACAAACACTTTATTTCCATCTTTTCATTATCTCACATTTTTTCTTTTCCCTTATTACCCTTCCCCTACCCATCCCACCTTCCCTACACCTTTAGCTCCTTTCTTCCCATTTCCAAATGTCAGTAATCTTATTAGGACCTTATGTATTATTGCAGATTATTCACACCAGAGAAACTATTCGGTATTTACACATGTGCGACTTATTTATTTCACTTAGGAGTATATCTTCAATATGTATCCATTTTCCTATGAATGAATCTATTTTCTCGTTCTTTATGGCTGAGTAATATTCCATTTTATAGAAAAACCACATCTTCTTTATCCAGTTTCCAACGCACCATTTGTTTTTTATTACTAATATTTTTATGGTTCTTGGATTTTATGCCATATTTGAAAAGATACTGCCTACACTAGTTTTTAAGATTTTATATGTAATTCTAACTTATCAAGCAAATGCTAAAGTATATGAATATAATTACAGTGAGTAATGAACAGAACTAATATAGTTTCTTTAGAGAAAAACAACAAATTCAAAGAGGCTTCTTCATAGCTTTCCAAAGAAAACTTGAGTTCTAAAATTGAAAGAGCCAACTGTATAAATGTACAGACTTAAAATGTACAGATGTATCAAGGTTAGGCTGAACCTCTTGAGTGCTCAGAGTAACCAAAAGTTAAAATTTAAGAAGCCTTTTAGTAGTTTATAAAACAAATCTAATAGATTTTGCCCATCAGAAGGGGCTGTAACCTACAATTCCTTGCATTTAAGGGCAAACCTACTCTTTATAAACAAGTATAAAGTGATATTAATTTACATGAGATGCAGTTCAGCCTTTTCTGACAGAATAAATGCAGGGAGATGATGCAATGACGTGATTTTTTATGAATTTCTTTTAAAATCAGACTGCTCTCCCTACCTTGTTCAAGGTACTTCCCTGTTGCACTCTTTGCTTCAAAGCTAGAGCACTGTTACTGTAATCAGTACCTCTAACCCATAAGACAGGTGACAGCTCAACATCTTTGGTTGTATTCCAGAACCACACGCTGTGTTCTGGATGGCAGTACTTAACTACTGATGTTTACAAATAAGAACTTAATGACAGGAATGGACACTTTCCAAACTGAAGTATGAGGAGAAAAACTGGTTTAAAAACAATAAAGAAATCCTTGGTGATCTGTAAGATGATCTAAAGCAATCTAACATACATGTAGGTGGAATCTTCCCCAAAAAGAAACAGAGGAACATAGGAATAATTGAAGAAATAATGGCTAAATATTATTTAATGTGAACTATAAACTCACGTCTCAAGAAGTTTAAAGGACACAAAGCCATGTAAAAATATGAAGAAGACCACAAGGCTCAACTAAGTCAAAGCTGAAAAACTGACAATAATAAAACTTAAAAGCCAACTGAGAATAAATGATATACTAGATAAAGGAAAAAAGTTGAGAATAAAAACTGAAAAAAGATACACTGAATCACTCAAGAAAAGGGCTTGCTGAAAAATAATTATTCCCTTCTAGTTGGTAGTGAAAATATCCTTCCAAAAATGAAGACAAAAGAAGAAAATGTCAGATAAAAGTTAAGAGAATTTAATAACAACAGACATACCATCACATATTAAGGAGGTTTTTTTGGGCTAGAGGAAAATGACAACAGATGGAAATTTGTATTTTCCAAAAAGGAAGAAGAGTACCACATATGGTGAATACATGGATAAATAAAAGGATCTTCTCCTTGTATGACAGAAAGACTGAGTGAAGAAAAAGTATGGAGGGCCTTCAGAGTACAGGCAGAATTAAGAAAGCAGCACAAAGGATACAAGGAACAAGGTGAGACTCAAAGGGGGTTGGTTAAATTATAAGAAAGCTGTATTACTTTTTTGAAGGTACACCGATATCAGTTACAAATACACACTGTCAGCAACCAGTAAAACAGTAAGCTAGAGAGGAAACACTTCTAAGCTAAAAGAAAAAAATAAAATGGAATATAACAATGAAAGAATACAACCAAAAGAAGTTTTAACAAAGGATCACAGAACATATGGGGCAAATGGGAAACAAGCAGTGAGAAGATAGGTTTACAGCTACTGTATCAGGAATAACACTAAATGTGGTGGCTCACACTCTAACTAAGAATACAGACCCAAGGACAAGCTGCCTGGAAGAAGTCACTTGAAAACTAAAGGTGTGTACAGGCCAGAGGGCAGTGGAAAATAATATTTAATGTAAAGCAGCAGCGCTGACTTAGCGTCAAACTAAACAGACTTCAAGACAAAGATGTTACAAGAATTCATAAAGAAATACATTATAATAACGAAGGGCCAGTCCTTCAAGAGGTTATTAAATACTGCAAATGGATCTACTAACAGATCTTTGAAATACAAGCAGCAAAATCTGACAAAACTCAAAGACAAATCCACAATTGAAGTTGAAGATTGTAAGACTTTTATGGGTAAAAGAACAGACTGAAAAACAGTAAAAATATAGAAGCCGGGAATCATTATCTTCAACCAAACTGATATAACTTGACATTTGTGAGAAAAACAAAACAAAACAAAAAAATTAAAAAAAAACACATATAACAAAATAAAAATATTAACTAAGATGAAAATTTAAAAACTTAAAGATAGGGAAGCATAAAATCCATCTTAAAAAAGTATTTCCCACAGAATAGTAAAATAGTTCTTCTTTTAAAAGAAAAAGTTACATTGTTGTAAACTTCACTTGTATGTTATAATTTATTCCAAATACAAATGTAATACTTTGCAAAAAAAATCCTTTGCTTACCAATCTTCTGGTTTGACAGCAGTAGGATCAGGGATTTTTAGTCTTTCATCCCATTCATCAGGTTTTTTATCATCAGGATCATCAATTTCTCTGGGAGGATTGACAGGAGGAACCACGTCTTCTAAGAGACTTCCTTTGTTTACAACTATTTGATCAATTAATACTTCAAATGTGTCATCTGGATTCATTACTGAAAAACAAGTATTTTACACTTATTTTTATGGACCTTCTATCTTAATCTTCTAAATAATAAAACTTCCCAAGCTTCATGGATACAATTTTTTTCAACCAGTAATAAAGGAATATAAGATGAAATAAATGAAAATATGGTGAAATAACTAGATATGAGACTTCTTAAAATAATATTTTGTTTTAAATTGCATTTTAAACAATAAAATGCACCATTACTTCTCAAATAGGAAATACTCGACAGGTTACTCTATTTGGGACTCATGGCCAGTCAGTCTGTAGCCCAATGTCTGATTTCTTTTCTTTTTTTTTTTTTTTCAGCAGCACTGGGGATAGAACCCAGGGCCTTGCACAGGCTAAGCAAGCGCTCTACCACTGACCTACATCATTTATTTTTTATTTTGAGACAGAGTCTCGCTAAGTTGTCCAGGGTATCCTCAAACTTGTGATCCTTCTGCCTCAGCTTCTTGAGTAGCTGGAATTACAAGTGTGAGTTACCATGCCTGACTTCTTTGGGATCTTTAAATTTTTAAAAACAATCTCAAACTTTAAAAGTTTTAAGTACACTGCAAAGAACTCAATTTTTTTCCTGAACCACTTGAGTACATTACTACCATTACACACCACCTCTGAATGTTTTAACATATAATTTTTACAAATAAGGACATTCTCTTAAACAAACAAAAAACACCGATCTAGCCACCAAAATCAGGATATTAACTCTGACATATTACTATCATTTCTGAGATCTTTAAAGTTTAATGGGGCCGGGGATTTAGCTCAGTAATTCTGCCGCCTGGCTCACAAGTGCAAGGACCCGAGTTTGATCCCCAATACAAAAAAATAAAAAAAAAAAAAAAAAGATAAAGTTCAAGAGCATTTCAAATTTAATGACTGTAGTGTAAAATGTCTTAAGGATAATTTTAAATATTCAAGCTTATACTTACCCATGTGTTTCCAGGTAAATTATAATCTCCTAAAAGTCCCCATGCCAAAAATTTCATGAAGGACTCCTTATTCTTTGTAATGACAAAAGAAAAGATCTCTCTTCTGCCTAGGCAAAATTTAGGTTTTTTAAAAAGATGATGATGAAAACAGCTGCTTAATACTTGTTTTCAAAGAAGAAGCTGTCAACAAATTCAAGAACCACCCTGTCTCAAAGAGTGAAGGGAGTGGGCACTTTCTGAAGAAATACCTCTGAAGTACTAACAATCCCGAGGTTTCAGTCATAAAATGACAAACTATTCATATCAAACACAAATAATGCAAACCCACATTTAATATTTTCCCTTCTTTTTTATCCACAATTTCCTATTATAGCTGAGATTATAAAACTAAAAGCTAAAGCAAAGGGAAAAAGTCAAGATTAAAGCACATCCAGAATAAGAAAAAATTACTGTATCCTTTTTAATTAATAAAAGGCATTCTTCAAGAAAAATCCTGAAAAAGCTCCCTAAATAAATTTTGCAACTGAAATTGATTTCTGAAACCGACAGTTAAAATACATAAGGCAAATATGTATATGTGAAGAAAAACCTTTGCTCAAAATCTTTGGCAAAAACAATTGCTACTTAGAAAATGAATTAAATATTTTAAATGACTCTACAATGAAAAGCCTCAGATTATATAAAGTTTGTAAAGGTACACTTAAGGTTCTTTTTAAAACTACATAATGTTATAAAAAAAAGTACTACATATTTTTAAAAAACATTAATATTCCTAGCACAAAGGATTAGTGTTTATAAAAGCAAGAGTCAGACTTGAATTTGAGCTTCAGCCCTACTAGTTTTTCTTGCTTTCTAGGATATCCTACTAACTCGAGTAAGACCAAATAGAGAGGCTACTGCTCAGGCTCACATGATGGTTCCAAACAAAGTGTCTAGTGCAGACCAAGGTACGTATCAACTGATTAAGGGAAATTTTTTTTTCAAGCTTTTTCCTATTTGCTTGCTCATTTTCCCTATTAACCATCATGATAGGCCTACCGTTTGAGACTTTCTCCATTTTAACATCAGGTTGAGGAATATTTTTGCAAAATGCACAGGACCAGAACTGTTTCAGATTTCAATGTTGTCTTTCACATCTGGGATTTGCAAATACCTCATTGGTTGAGCATTCCTAATTTAGAAATCTGAAATACTCTGAAATCTTTTGAGTGCCAACCAGGAAACAAAAAATTTGGGTTTTCGAATACCCTAGACTTACAAATAAACTATGCTCAACCTGTATAAACATTTCCTTGTTGCTAAAGTTATCTTTGTATGATACAGAAAACTCCTGCTTCAAATTTTTAGTATTATCTTCATACATAGGTCATCTTCTGGATTATTTTCTTTGAATAAATTCCTGAGAGTGGAATTTTTGTTTCAAAGGTCATCAAACCTCTTATGCCTCTGATACACTGTATACCACTAATTTGTTTTTGATCAGGTTTGGCAGTCAAATTAGTTTATTCAATTCTAGTTATAATTTCTCATTATTTCCACAGTTTGTGTTTCTCAAATTGTCTAGGATTGCTTTCCAGTTATTTCAGAAACATATTTTTTATATCATAGCTATGTTTGAGATAAAATTGGGCATTGACTTGAAAAAACAAAAGGAATATTTCTGTAACTACAAGCTTTGGAAAGAAAACAGAAGCTATTTAATCTTGGGTAGAGTTGAAACTTGAGAAATGGCCTGCTAGGTTCTCACAGCTGTGCTGTTATGTGTACACTGGAGCCCTGTAGACATAAATAGGTACTTGGGAACAGAAGAAACAACCCTTATGGTGCTCTTCTCCCCTACATCTTTGCAACCTCTTGTTTACTTAAGTAAAGCTATGGGTGTTAACATACAGTTGCTTGACGTTTTTCTATGGTTAGGTATGTGCCGTGGCCATGAGGGAGACCTCACAACAATCAGAACAAAGTCTGAAAGTTTCTGACTGGCAATTAGTAGCACTTCTTCTGTAACTTGATTTTCTAGTGTCCTCTTCTTACAGCACCACTATCATGATGCCCAACATGTCCTTTCCCCTCCTATCTTCCACATTCTATCTACACTTGAAGCCAAGTTCAAATAGTCTTCACTGGTTTTCTCCTAGTGTGCAAGCTGGAAGTAATGCTGCCTCTGAACTCTTAACTCTACCTCATCTGTATCTCTCATCTGGTGCTTCATTTTCTACCTGCGCTATATATGAACATCTTATTTTCCTAAAAAGATAAACATCTTCAAAGTAGATGTATATTTATTTTCTCCCAAAGCATGTGCCTTGAATACATCTGTAGTCAGCATATACTTTTGAATGAATGAGTGAATTAAAAGAATATACCAAGGGTATAAAGATGAGTCTTCCTGTCTGTAAAGAAGTTTTTAAGCTCTACATTTGGTGGTTTGGCATGTTTCTCTTCAAAAACTCCAGTTTTAGGATGTTTATGTCTGAAGATAAAATGAAGTTTATAATCTTCTCCGCATTTATCTGGTCCAAACATAATTGTATAAGATGTTTTATCATAAAAGTTTTCCTTTAAAGAGAGATGAGTGCAGGTATTAGTCCTGAATTACAGAGTATTTAATTAATTTCTCTATTCTATCCAATTGGCTAGAGTTTATAAATTATATTAAATGCTAATTTTCCAAATAACTATTTAACACAAGTGACAATAAAGGATGTGGAGAAAATAATACTTTTAACTTTTAAAAATTTTTTCAAAAAATATACTACTTCCTTCTGGAAGATGCAGATGCTGAAATTACTTTAGCAACATCATAAAAATCTTTATTTACCTTATGTTAATCTGTATCATTACCATTTTACTGAGAAGCACAAGCATATTTACTGCTTTAATACTAAACTGATTATTCATTACTATTCTTCAAGAAGACACCAGAAAATTGCTCTTTTGTGTAAAAAATGAAGGGATTCCGACACAAAAGTAGACATAGAGACCCAATCTCTGTTTTAGTAGTAATTTCTCTCCATGTGGCACAAACAGTGGTTAAGAGTTTGGGGGTATGAACTTAGCTACTGAAGTCCAAATGCTACCACTGCCATTTAAACTAGCTGTATGTGGCCCCAAGTAAGATTTTAACCTCTTTCTGTCTCTATTTCGTTACCTCTCATGTATGGACAGAATAGTATTTACCTGTAAGGTTTCACTGGGGAATAAATGAGTCAATCAGATCAAGTTCTTAAAGAAATGTTTGGCATTGATTTTTTTTGTCATTCTATCTTCAAGGGGTCATTTTTTACGTCTAAAACAAGAACTTCAACATAACGGCTTCCTTTCACCAGATCCTAAATGTAAGTAGTACCCAGGACAACTCTGATCCACATTTCATAGCTTATGCACAGTTGTGCGATCTGACAGACATCTCACTGACATCTCATTCATTTAATTTGTCTTATACGCCAAAACCTTGACACAGTCTACTGCAGGAGAATGCTGACAGAAATGTCTCTAACCTTCAAATGGTCTTAATACAATCTTTAGTATTATAAGGGTACTTTATCATAAAAAGTTTTTTAAAATTCTTTATTTTCTATGGGCGCCAATGCCTAAATTGGCCCACCTTTTTATTTGGTTCTCTGGTACCTTTATTTCAGTTCTTTGCTCTGGTTATTTTACCTCTCTAAACAAACTTATGATTCTTATTTTATAAAGAATTCTAAATTGGTATTTCAAAAGCATTTATAAGCACATCACTTTAAAATTTATAGATGGGGCAAACTTTATTACTTTGCTCAAGATTATAAAAATAATGCTTTCAAGTAACCTAGCTTTATATGAAACTTGTAGGCAAACCATGAAAGCTATGTAATCTCATGCTGGAAAAAGACAAAAGTTCTTTCCAATTTCAGTTGAAAATAAAATTTTCAATTGTGTCAATTACTCCTTAAAAATACTAACTTTAATAAGGTTTTCTTAAATATTAAAATATCATACCAGAATCAAATCATCAGTGTCTGTTAGGAGTTTAATGTATGCACCTCCACACTCAATACCATCTTGAAAATTTACTTCATATCTAAACAAAGGGGAAAAGAACCATACTGCTGATAAGTAAAAGTTACTAATTGCTCTTTAAAATCCGATGTGTTATTCTCAAGTCATTTTAGCATAATAAATGTTTAACATTGCTAGAAAGTTCATATAAAGCATATACACAACCTATAGGATATAAGCAAAAATGCTTTTTTAGTCCTGCAATACAAGGCACATTAAGATATTTAAAATAGAGTGATTATACTCAACTATAAAAAGGTCAACCTATTTGGTTAAATATTTTTTCCATGAAAAACTGTTAAATTAAGAATAAGATATTTTGACAAAAACCTTAATAGGAAACTTGAAGTTCTGGTAAGGAAGGCATTATACATATTCTTTATAAACCAAAAAACTGAAGTCAGAAGGACCACAGCTATAACATACTTCTAAAACATTGCCGATGATCTTAGATATCTAGATCTAATTTGTCTTTTAGTTCAACCACACCCAGGACATGTTAACAAAGTGTACACCTTAGTAAGATCCAGAAAAAATACTCTATAATCTTAATAATATAGAGTATTTCAGACCTAAGCAGCCAGGAAATATGGGATATTTTAGCTGTTTAGTATAACAGCTTAAAAAAGTAAACTAATATGAAAGTCATCTCATGGGTTTACAGTGCAGTATAACTCTTGACAAAGTTTTTTTTTTTAAGGAAATAGTTTCACTAGGGCAATGGAACACAGAAGAGATTTCTGATGAATTGATAAATTACATGTGACAAAAATGTGAAACAGTAAAAATTAAAACATGATTCTGTGATTAAAATAAAAAGATTAAAAACAAGTAACAGAAAATAGTGACAATTCTAATAAAGGACTGTAAAGTATTCTGAAGAAACTTCAGTGACAAGATGAAAAAGAGCAGCATACACAATTTTCAGTTTGGACTGTGTATATTTTGTATTAAAAAGAACAGAAGGAATAGCAAAAACTCAAGTGATTTCTGACTTGCAAAACTACAAACTACTTCTACTATGCTTTATTTCTCAAGCTGTCTAAAATAATGACTACAGACTTTTTCTTTGAGACAGGGTCTCTCTATGTTGCCTGGGTTGACCCCAATTACTGGCCTTAAGTGATCCTCCCACTTCAGCCAACTGAGTGGCTAGGATTAGCTCGGTGCTGCCTAGTTAATGTACACTTTGACATCTGAGCGACATAAGTGATTCTTGATTCTGCCACTTATTTTAGTAAGCATGTTATTATGTTCTACGTATCTGTTCATCTATAATATAGGGACACCACCCATACCTATTCCTTGCAGGACTATTAAAACGATTAAGGACTTTTATTATTTATTTTTAAGATAAAAATTCATTTGTTCATTTCAAAGTCTTACCTTTTATGTTAAAAAATAGCTAACACTTTTTTTTCATAAAATTTACATTTTTAAAAAGATTATAAAGCAGAAGACATAGGACATGGTGTGACTTAAAGGTCACTATTTTTAGGAAAAATAAAATGAAGTACTGCTTTATTATAGGTGACTTAAGGACAAAGGGTTCAATAAAAAGAAATTAAACAGCAATTTTGTAAATTGGCTCTTGAAGTGTAAACATAGCTTTGTTGTCCTACTATGCTCTGACTCAATCGCAGGTCCATTTCTTATACTGCAAGCTTTCAAAGTTTTCAAAACACTAACTTGTGCCTAGTATAAATAATTCACAATGAATCAGAGAATCAGAAAAATATATATCACACATAGCTTGACTGCTGCTAAACTTCACATCACAGGAAAGCAGGACACACGCAGAGTAAATGTGTTAACCCTAATTTCTTTGCAGTATCATTTCCCAAACTATTCTATGAAACACTAATCACTGTTAAAAGAAAAACTATTGTTATGTGGTCAAACACATTTGGGAAACACAGCCCGAAAGTGTTTATCTGTAGAACCTATCGAAAAACTTATAGGGTATTTTTAGGTTTTAAAATCTGTACAACCACATCATATATACAGGCTGAATATCCTTTATCTGAAGTGCTTGGGACCTGAAAGTCAGATTTTGAAATTTTTTTGGATTTTATATTTCTATAGATTATCCGTTGAGCATTCCTAAACCAAAAATCTTGACATCTGCAATGTTTGGAAATCTAAAACTTTCTGAGCGTCACATTGGTCCTCAAAAGGTTTTGGACTTCAGAGCAAAGACAGCTTACTAGAGATACCTAGCAAGTTTCTCTCTCTCTCTCAAAACAAACAAACAAACAAACAAAAAACACAGGGTAAGGGAAAAAATAACTGCTACTTTACTGCGGTGTGAGAAGGAGAGTATTGGGTATTGTAGGGTACATCAGAGATGCAGAAGAGACCCCTTCTCATGAAGAAAACACACACACACACACACACACACACACACACACACACACACACACACACACACACACACACACACACACACACCATCTACCGCCCAGTATTCCCAGCTGCAATGAACCCTAAGGCAAAAGGGACTGACACAGTGGAAATAAGTGAACAGAGGTTCTTATCAGGGCTCACTATTGCACGGACACCTGAATTACTCCTGCCAGCGATGTCTGCAGCCCTCACGGGCCAAGCCTAGCTTAGAAAACATGCAGAGAATCTACTGCACTGTGACACCCCTGAAACAGCCCTGCTCGCACTGTGCCTTACCCTCTTAGACTCCTGCCACCTGGAGATCCTGCCCATCTCTGGGCTCACAAATCAGGTGTGTGGCACTACCCACCGGCCATCAGCCCAGAAAGCAGAGCCTCTGCTGAACAGCCTGACCTGCCAAATGCCCTCCAAATGGCCACAACCTTACACACTGACCCTGCCCTACAGCCAGGGATGCCACAGCATACCTGCCCAGGGGTGGAAATCAGAAAGACAAGGGGGATTTTAGAAACTATAGTTTTACAAATTTTAAAAATACATGGAGAAACTTAACAACATGCTTTTAAACAACCAATTAGTCAACAAAGAAGCCAAAAGAAAAATGTAAAAAAAATCAAAACAAATGAAAACATACCAAACCAACATAACAACATAACAAAAAAATATATCAAAATTTACAGATAAAGCAAAAGCAGTGCTGAGAGAAGTTTATAGCAACAAGCACCCACATCAGAAATGTAGAAATAGCTCAAATAAACAACCCATTGCCACAGTTCATAGAACTAGAAAAACGAAAACAAACCCAAAATTAGAAGGAATAATAAAGATCAGGACAGAACAAAAATTAATGTGTATATATTATACATATATGTATATATATATGTGTGTGTGTGTGTGTGTGATCAATGAAACAGAGTTCTTCAAAAAGAATAAGCAAACTTTAGCTAGACTAGCAACAAAGACCTGAATAAGTAAAGAGGTGAAAAAAGAGACATTGGAGCCACACTACAGGAATAGAGTTATTATGGAATATTAAAAACAAGTGTACACCAACAAATATGAAAATCTAAAGAAAATTAATAATTTCTTGACACAAATGCCTTACAAATTTTGAACCATGGGGCTGGGGAAGCAGCTCAGCAGTGCAGTGCCTGACTGGCAAGCACAGGCTCTGAGTTTGGTTCCCGGTCCCAAAAGAAACATTTAAACATGAAAATACTGACAGCCTGAAAAGAACAATAGTAAGTAGGTTAAGTCAGTAATTAACAATCTCCCAACAAAAATGCCAAGGACTGCATGGCTTCACTGCTGAATTTTACCAAGATTTTAAAGAACAATACCAAAATCATCTCAAACCACTCTGACAAAACTAAAGGAGGTAACTCTCCCAAACAAATTCTACAAAATCACCATTAACCTGATATTGTAACCAGACAAGGACACACACAAAGAAAACTATAGACTAGTCTGCCTAATGAACAGAGATGTAAAACTTTTCAACAAAATGCCAGCAAACTGAATCCAATAGTGTAACACAAAGATCATACACTAGGATCACAAGTGATTGCTCCCAGGAATGAAAGGATAAGTCAATGTACACAGATCAGTAAGCATTATATAGTATATAAACATAATGAACAACAAAACCTGTATGATTATATCAGTGGATGTAGAAAAAGTATTTAATGAAATTGAACTTTTTGATAAATACCCTCAAAAAGTTAAGCATAAAAGATATGTAACACAGCATTAAAAAAGCTATATATAACATTACAATAGCTAATATCATACTTAATGGGGAAAATATCTAGAATAAGACAAAGATATGGAACAAGACACTTCTAGTATTATTATTCAATAGAGCACTGGAACTATTAACCAGAGCCATTAGTCAAGAGCAAGAAATAAAAACCAGGCATGGTGGAGCACACTTTGTAATCCCAGTGCTCAGGACGCTGAGGCAGAGAACTGCTGTGACTTAAAGGCCAATATGAGCTACATAGTGAGTTCAAGACCTGCCTGCACTATACATTGAGATCCTGTTTCAGAAAACAAAAAATTAAAAAGAGAGAAGGAAAGAAATAGATCATCCAAATAGGAAAAGAGAAAGTGACAGTATTCTTATTTGTAGGTGGCATGATTTTTTTACATAAAAACCTAAGGCTCCACCAAGTCTACTCCAACTGATAAATTCAGTAAAGCCATAAAATACAAAAACATACAAAAATCAATAAATTTTTAAATATGAATAATGAACTTGGTGAAAAGAAATCTCATTTACAATAGAAATAAAATGCCTTGGAATAAATTTAGCTAAGTGAGTGAATGTTCTCTACATCTTCTGGCAACATGGTTGGAACTGGAGACTTAATTATATCAAGTAAAATGAGCCTGGCACAAAAAGACAAATACTGAATGTACTTACTCATATCTGAAAGCTGCAATGTTGGTCTCATAGAAAAGCAGAGACTAGGAAGGGTGGAGAGGAGGTAGAGGGATGCTGGGTAACAGATACCAAATATACAGACGGATAAGTTCTAGTGTCCTATAGCACAATAGGGTGACCACGGTTTACAACAATTTACTATGTATTTTATAAATAACTAGAAGACAGGAGTTCAAAGGTTCCCAACACAAAAAAAAGATAAATATTTAAGAAGACAGAAATGCTAATTACCAAGAGTTGATCATTACATATATACAATGTACCCTATAAATGACTGTCTTAAGTTACTTCTTGTTGCTGAGACAGAATACCCAACACCCAAATTTAGAGGGAAAAGGGTTTAATTGGCTTACAGTTTGTAGAGATTTCAGTCCATAATTCTCTGGCTCCAAGCAGGGTGGCAGAGGGGCAACAACAGTTCATGGTGTGGGAAGAGAGCAAAAGCAACAAGAGAGACCTTCACAGCGTCTTTCTGCCCCTCTTATCTTATTCAGACTACTTAGGGCAGGTAGCACTCACACCATTAATCCTCCTGGCCTAAGACCTAGCCCCACCATGAATCAATCATGTACTCTAGATTCAGCCACTTCTGCAAAAGCATGAGGCTTTGGGGGGACATCTAAACACAAGCCATAACAACATGTAATTATAAAAACTGAAGCTGAACTTTTAAAAAGGTGTTGAACAGGGGGAAAAAAAGATTACAAAATTGCTGCCATGTAAGAGAGGTTGAAAAAAGTTTCAGATTTCAGAGTATTCTAGGTTTCAGAGTAGGCATGGTTAAACTATAGTAACACATTTTAACTTATATTAACAACAGGGAAAAGCACCCTGGAGTCTAGATATATCATAAATCTGTTTTATTTGTAGTATTCTTCATTTTACTTAGCCCATTTGAACTTGTCACTATTGGAAGACACTCCTTCTCTGATTATTTTTAAACATATGAAAAATTGATATTTAATTCTTGGTGCTTTTTTTCAGGATAATCATTTCTTGACTATTAAAATAAATTTTATACTTATATTCTAATCTTTGCTTCTAATTTTGCAAGATAGCACTTTCTTACTTGCCTACTAATGACTCATACTAAAACTACTAAATTTGATTTATTTTACCCTGGAGAAGTTAAATTGTACATCACTTCCTTTTACCCTTTGATTTAAGCCACAAGTGGCCAAAATAGAAAGTAATATTGTATATACTTAAGTTTCAAAACAGTAAGATTAACTTCAATTCCCAAGGAAAGTTTTTAAAAGCCAAATCCTGAATAATGATAAATAGTAAGGCCAAATGTAGTTCAAATAAGTACCTGTAACAAAATTTTTAATTTGTTAAAGTAATAGTCACATACTCTATGACCTTAGTATTTTAAAGTCATTGAAATTACATAATATAGATTTAGCCAAAGTGCTACAACTGAAATATTAAGCCAATCATACAAAATGCAACACTTTCAAAAACCTGTAACACGATGTTTTAGTTACACCAGGTAAGAACATATTTAACATTAAAGAACTGAAGGTGCTCTGGAGGGACAGACGGTAGTTATGTATGCCTAAATGAACTCTGGATAGTCACAATTTCTGATATAAAGCAGACAGTAACATTTATACATTTTCTTCTCTTTGCAATTTAAATGTATGGGTCTTCTAATTCTGCCTACATACATTTGTTTGGTTTCATAGCAGTGAAGCTGAAATCAGCTTGAAGAATTTATACCTGATTTTGTAATAGCATACATGCAAGCAACCTCACTAGTTCACATCAACAGTGGGAGAGGAATGTCTGTAACAATATGAGACTTTTAAAAGGGTCCATGCATGAGACACTGATCTACATTACACATTTACCTTTAAAAATAAAATTTCTGCGTTTAAATCTAGCGTGAGAGTGTGTGTGTGTGTGTGTGTGTGTGTGTGTGTGTGTGTGTGTACGCAGCGCTAGGTATCAAATCGAGGGACTTGTGCCTACTAAGAAAGCATTCTATCACTGATTAACCATCCACCTTTAGGTCTCATCACAGATTTAACAGCAACACTTCTGGTTCTTTTCAGAATATATGGATAGCAATATCTCAATAGCAGGCAATTTTAAGAAAAGTTAAAAATGGTGCACTATATAGTTTACAGTAATAAAATTATGTTTTAGAGGATATATTCTACAATTTTATCATTAGCCTGTTTTTCATTGAAAAACCTACATGTATATGTACTTGTATATATACATTTAGATGCCAAATTATACCAAACTAACACAAATTCAGAAAAAGTATACAAAAACAAACTTACTGAACTACCAAAGGTTTATCAGCAAAAATAAAGGGTTTTGCTAATACAGCTGATATTGCATGATGTTTTGCACTAGATTTCATTACCAGTCCTCTGTCACCAGGTACCTGATTTTCTTTCAGCCCTTCTATTTCCCATCTTCCTAGAAAATAAAGCAAAATGCATTAAACTGAAACAGAAAACTTACTTGAAAATTATTCATCAGTGCTTATAAACACTAATTTTTTTGGAGAGGGTGGTACTGGGGATCGAACTTAGGACCTGCAAGGCAGGCAGTGGAACCACTGAGCTAAATCCCTGGACCTATAAACATTAAGGTTTTCCAGGAGGATTTGAGAGGGAAAAAAAAAAAAAAAAAGATTTGGAATTAGTATCTGCAACTTTATGTACAGTCTTTTTTCTTTCTTTTCTCCCCACATCCAAAAATGGTTTTAATAACAAATACTATAGTATCTGATTAAGGTACTTCTAAAGTTGGGCTAATTTAGTTTTCCCTCCAAACTTTTGAAAAAAGTATAAAATGTGATTCCTCTCATAGAATCTATCAGTGTTAAATTTTTAAAATGAACTATTTAAAACTGCATTATGAAAGTGTTCCTTAATACAAAATGAACAGCTTGCATTAGTCTAAATTTCCTGTTTTTCGAAATGCATGATACCCATCAGCTCATTTTCTTATAGCACTACAATACTTTATTTTGAAAACTGTGTATTTCATTCACACAATCCCTTCCCTGAAGCTGTGCCATGCAGTTCTCAGAACTTTGGGATAGGAAAGCCCAACATGAGGTCTACACAACCAGGCAGCAGAAAGGCCCGGTCTGGGCTGGAATTTCCTGTGTTTAAGATCGTAACAGTCCTACAACCAGTCGTGGGCTCCAGGGATAGTACAGCCAAGTGGGCTACTTGGAGCCCACAAGTTTTACGCTGGACTTTACTCCTTTATTCTTTTAAGAATCATAAGCCAACTTACATTAATTTGTATAAAACTTGATTTTGAAAATTATAGCTATTGTCTATTGTTAACTATAATTGAATAAACAATTCAGCAAAAAACCTAATTTCCAGTATTGTGTCAACTCAAAATATTAAAATATTTAGTTTTTTGAATAACTAATGCTTATATTATTTTTTCTTTTATAAAAAATAACACAACAATGCAAGAGCCAGAAGTCTTATGAATCAAGGGGTGATTTTTGGTCTATCACTGTGTACATGTAGTTACTGGATTTCTAAAAATGCCTTAAAAATTTTTTTTTCAGTTTCCTGGCCCAATTGGGCTATACTATAGTTTTTTAAAAGACAGATTTATTTATTTAGTTTTTATTCTCTCATACTAACATCCTTATAATTACTAATTCCTCAAAGTCTTGATTTATTTTTGTTGTTGCTGTTGTTGTTTCGGTTTTTTTGTTTTGTTTCTTCTTGGTACTGGGGATTGAACTCGGGACCTTGTGCTTGTGAATCAGGCGGCAGAACCACTGAGCTACATCCCTGGCCTCCAAAAGTCTTAATTTAAGTAACAATTTTTTTAGCTTTTCAAGATACTGATAGTAAAGGATTTTTAAAACTATGTTGTTTTTCTTGCCAAGTAATATAAAATTTACCAATTCTGAAAAAAAACATCACTTTCATTTTAAAAAATAAGGTAATTTCCCATCTGAAGAGTTCTTCCCCATTTCAAATAAACTATAACTTTCTATTAACCAGATCACTTATCTAAATTCTAGACAATACTAGTTAATGTAGATTTTCTTGTAAATAGAATTTTATAAAGAATCTGCGTGCCTTTATAAGGTTTCCTGAAAGTTGGCCAATTAAAGAACTGGAATTTATGATTAAATATCTATATTTATTATTAATAATGATCTGAAAATTCTAAATGCTTCTCCCCAAAATGCACAATTTATATCCCAGCACTTAATGTTTCATACATATCTGCTTATTCCTAAACACTTGCAATGAACTCTATCCAGGTGGTACCGGGTAGAAGCTGTGATTAACTACAGAGAATACTGAATGATCTTGCAAAGGAACCTGTTATAAGGCTCAACTACTACGTAGACCAACACTGCTAATATCAAAACCATATGCAGAACCCAGAACTTTAATAGATTCCGTATTTTTCAAAGTTGCTTTTAAGAATCTGAAAATGTCAGCCACAAATCACAGCTAAATGTAATATGCTAAAAAATCTTTTGTGGTAGTTTTTAAACAGTAAAGCTGGGGGAAAAAAACTCAAACATGAAAAGCCATTTTTATCTAGTGAGAAACAGATACTTAAAAGTCACCCTTAAAATGGAACATATCTTAATTTTAGGGAAACTCCATCAGTGGATTCTTATTAAATATAAAGCAAACATACTCCCAATGTTGTTGGAAAAAACTGTATAGTGCCTAAACATAGCTATCTCACGTCAAGCTTTCTGTGTGATGTTGTAGACTGTATTTATATAGATTTATTTTAGGCAGCACTTTATATCTCTTCAGACTCACTGCTTCTCTGGGAGAAATAATTCTTTTCACTACATGGATTTGGAGTGAATGTAGGACTAATTGCTTCTTCTTTGCACGTGGCTGTGTTCTTTTTGGAGTTACACAGGCACACACAATGGGAAGGTTCACTTAAGGGAACAACACTGTGCAAAGAACATACGCAGGCATGGTCTTTACCTTAGGTTGAAACAGAACCTATGAAAAGGAAGCAGACAGGCCACATCCAGCACATGCTATTATCTGTTTTTCTATTGTTTTGCTACAACTGCTTGCTGGGGTCTGAGTGTGAGGTCCCATACTTATGGGCATGAGGTCCTCTGAGAAAGAGGAAATCCCACTATCACACACCTTGAGAAGAGACTGATCTTCCTTCAGGAATATACAACTGAAGAGGCTGGTTTTAGACTAGAAGGAAGAAATCTTTTGTCATTCTCGAGGGTGGTCAGTTAGGGAAGAAAAGACGACTCTGGCACATAGGCCATTTCTTTGTACAGCTAAGCCTGAAGATACTGCTATCAGAGACCCTGTAATAATGGATGTAGGCCCGCTATCTTCTACCCCTCACTAACTGGCCTCTGGTACTTCACAGAAACTTTTGCTGAAAATCCTAATTCAATCTAGGTGTGCCCAAGATGAAGTGAACACAAAGACCAGCAGGAGCCTAAGAAGTGCTGCTTCAGGAAACACAAAAAAACCAACTGCAAGGGAGTGAAAATGCACCTGTTTAGAATTAGCAAAGGGGATGGTGGGTGGCCTGTTTCTAGAAGGAATTTCCCCAAATACTGAAAAGGATAAAAGTCTGAACATTTCAAGGTGAAGCAGGAGAAGGCCTCTGGCTAACACAGTCAAAATAACTCTAAAGCTATTGAACCCTACATATTGGGTATAATATTTAAATATTTTACCATCATACATAGAAATCTCATCATCCATATCATCTTTCTTTGCTTGTGATAAGGCCCACCTGCAAGTAAAGTTGAAAACATGTTTATCTTGAAAAATAAAACTAGCAATTTATAGATGCAATGCATACTAGAAACACAAAAGACTACCCCCAAAATAAATTAATATTTCGGAGTTGGATAAGGATATCTAAATAATCCGAGAAAGTTAAACTAAATTTGGAACCTTCAATTTGCCAGCTACATGACAATAGGCAATGCACACCATGCCTCAACTTATTCACCTTTAATGGTATTTAAATATAGTACTTATTTGCTACTCAGGATAGCATTTGGCATATAATAATAAAAGTATTAACTTTTATTGTTTTATCATTCTTTAGTTTGGGAAAGTAACTCAAATTTTTCACCTGGGCTTACCCTTAATATTTGTCCTAGAGAATTAAAAAAACTGTTATACTTTTTCTCTTTATATTCAGAATTTCTTTTTATATTAATGAATATTCCAATTAAATATTTCTACCAATACCAAAAAATACATGAAGTATTAGTTTACACTGTTAAATAAACTCCTTGAAAATTTTTTATACATCTGAAGTAGAGCTAATTCGCAAAGGCCAATACTCAACAACTTCAAAAAAGCTAATCAAATCAAGGAAAACATTCTCTTCAATGAATACTCACCCAGACAAGTTCCCACTATCAAAAGTTGCTATAAAATATACTTCTCCTATGGGTTTAGGTGTCTGATAGTTAATCTAGAAAAGAGAATTTTAAAAATCTTAAATTAATCATCTCTGCAAATATTTTAATTAAATAATCTTGCGAATTAAGAACCCAATGTCACACATATAGATACTATAGCTATGAGGTGATACAAGCTCTTATCACAAAACTCGGTATACACAAGAATGTAATATATACCATAATGACAAAATTACTCTACGTCCAAACAGAGGACACACTGACCTCTCCTGACATCAGGGGATGGGAGGAATTAGAGCATGTTTGATAACACATTTGTTGTCCTTTTGCGTCCTCACAAAAGACAGCATTTGGGGATAAAAATTATGAGAAGCAAAGGAAATATTGTAACAAAAATCATGTAAAATGGAAACCCCAGTAAACATATAGGCTAATTTTAAATTAAATGGTATTTCCCTGTAGGGTGACAGAAAAGTAGCGCTGCAAAGCAAATCTCAGCAAGGCACTGCTTCAAGTGCCATGGGAGCGTTGGATGCTGTGACAGTGACACTGCTGGTAGCAGTGGTGCTGGGGCGGCAGGGTGGCTTCTTGGACCCTCCTAATCCTTTTGGGAGGGAGTACAAACTGGTCAAACCATAGGGAAGCAGCAAAGTAACCTGCCCCAGTCAGCGCTAAGTAACTGCAGCACTATGCATGAGCTGAGGTTGGCTGGCTCCATACACTTAGCTATGCTTTAATATACAGAACGTTATCAACTCAGTAACTCGAAAGACTGACTTGCTGACAAGTCACCAAAAGATAACCTGAACTGATGATGAATGAATAACACTTTGCACAGAGTAACAATCTGACCCTTCTGAATTAGACTTTTGTGACTTGTACCTGTAAGTTGAGTTACAAGATTTCTTCTCAGCCTTTAAGGGAAAGGAAACAGAAGTCCTTTTTCCATTTTTATCATCCCTCCCCTGACCTGCCAGTACAACATTTCCCATCTGTTTAAGGGAAGAAAAGTAGCCTTTAAACAAAACTCCACATGATTACTGAATGGGGCAAGATTCAGTAATCAAAATTCTCAGTCTCCTTTGAAGTTTACTCATTCACAACTTTATTCTCTATATTTTTGTAGTTTGGCAAAATGGACCATGGCGTCACAAGAGGCTTCTTTCTGTTAAAGTCACCAACAGTTTGCTTTGCCCTTAAGTACTTCGCTACCTCTCAATCACTCATGTTATTAGAAAAGTTAAAAATTGTTCTTTTCCACTTCTTAGCACCTTCTCAAATTATCCCCCAAATATAGTAAGGAGTGGTATCTGTCAACGTCTTCAAATATGAACCTCCAAAGACCCTTGTAGTAGCTGTATCTAAACCAGTTCCTAGCACCTTGAGCACTTTCTTTGTAGATGAGAGAACCAAATCTTAAAGGAAATGCTCTTGTAGAATATTCACTTAAACAATTAACACACATAGTATTTGCAGAAAAGTCAATAAAAGTAGACTGTGACTCCCCTTGGCCCTTTGGCACAATAAAATGAATGCTTTTTCAACACTGCAAATACTTCTGCTTTCCGGACCCTAGGTCCCAGTGTTCCTCAATGTGAACGCTGCCGCGGACTGTCACAGTGTACCAGTATCTCCTTAGGTTCCCCCAAACATGCATTTTAATAATGCTGAACCAGAAGGGTGCATCGTCCATGACATAAGCTATAAATTATTCCTTTACAAGGTTTACAGCAGCCACTGATCTCTGAAGATTAATTTCAGATGTAATAGTCTTCATTTTCTAAGTAGACAGGACATGGTCTTTTCCTGTCTGGTTGCTCTGTTTTTTGTTTTTGTTTTTGTTTTGAAGCGTGCCTAAATACAAAAGAAATTTGTGTATGGCACCTAGTAGTTTTATTTTTTAAAATATGTGAAAGGGTTTTACTGTCAATATAGAATTGCGCCACTCGTTAAAAAGGACTAAGTAAGTGCTTTAGCAGCGAGTGAAGTTTTTAGTTTTATTTCTGACACTGTCAGACCTTCTCAGGTAAAATAAAAAGTAACACAATTTGTGGTTCTTCAAGGAATAAAGTGGCTTTATTTCTCTGAGGAAAGAAGATACTAACAAGAAGGACGAAAGGGAAGTGATGATGAACTCATGGCTCAATAGCCTTACCTCTGAAGAGCTTTCAGCTTCGACATCACTCTCATCGGAATTTTCATCAAAGTTTTCCATCTCAACACCATCATTCATTAATTCTGCACTGACTGAGATGAATAGAACACCTAAACATAGTCCAAAGCCTGAGAAATACATACTATCTGTGAAATAAAAAGTAATTAGTGAAAATAAAGTTGTGAAATATACAATGTAGCAATTATATATCGTCATACCTCCTTTATCCTAAAATGGTGGTTTAATTAAAATTATTTAAAGTGTGCCTTAAACAAACAAAATATAAACTTCAAATCTTTTAGTGAATGAATTCTACAGCTATAAACCTTCTTCCAAAAGCAAAGAGCAAATGACATAAAATATACAGGCAACAGTGATTGTCAAATTCAAGTAATATGTAGGCCCCTTTAAAATAAAATGGTAGGCATTATGACACAGGCCTGTAATCCCAGTACAGTATCTTGGGAGGCTAAAGCAAGAGTGAGGCGAGAGATCAGGGTAGAGCAAACCGTAGTGCAACCAGGTGTGACCTGTCAACCATGGAGAGCTGCCAAAGCACAGCTAGTCAGGGCTGGACATCTGGAAGTGACTTTGTCCATCACAAAGACCTGTCAGCCTGACCACAACTCCCAAGCCGGTATGGGACCGCCCAGATCTAACTTCACGATGTAAAAGCGGGCAGCCACTGACTACTTGGCCACTGCCCTCTTGTTCTCACAGTGGCCTGTCCTGCATATCTTCTTGTCTTTCTTCTTTTCATCTCCTTCTCTTCAACATTCAATAAATGTTAAACTGTTATATTTATTGGTTGTCTGTCTTTTTTTCAGAGGGTCTCACTATGTAGTTGGCCTCTAACTTACTAGATAGACCAGGCTGGCCTAGAACGAGCAGTGATCCTCCTGCTTCAGCCTGCTCAGCTCCCTGTTCCGCTGGGATTACAGGTGCGCATTGTCCACTTCTTTGACTGGGACAAGCGCCTAGAACTGGACACCACACCATCTGACAACAGAGGGACTGCAAGTTTTGAGTCCCACCTGGGGAACTTAACAAAAACTCTGTCTCAAAATAATAATAATAATAATAATGATGATGATGATGATGATGATAAAAAGCATTTGCGCTGTAGCTCAGTGCAAGGCTCTGGGTTCAATCCCCAGTACGGCAAAATAAGTAAATAAATAAAATGTAAAAAAAGAAATTGATCCCTAAACGTTCACTTAAATTGTTTCCATAAAAATGTTACCTAAGTATGTACTACTGGAACTTTGTAAAACTAAAATACATGCACATGTAAACACCAAAAAACTAAAGAAAAATGACTTTTTAATCACAAATTTAATGTGGAAGGTGTTCTTCCAAAATTAAAGCAGAAAGGTCAAACAAACACGAGCTCACTGCCACCAAAATACACGCTATGAAAAAGTCATTCTGCATTCGCCGTTTCCCTCCCTTTCCCCTCCCCTGTGCACCCAATCCCTCCAGAGCTTTGTTACCAGGACTGTTAAATCCCAACTAAACGCCTCCTCCTGGTTGCTTGGGCAGATGCTATAAATAAAAGCAGCCAAAGTATGGGATTGATAGTAAACAGCGCGGAGGGGATAATGAGTCTCTGGTAATTAGGGCTTCATGGATTCAACACCAGCCTCCCGCTGCCTCCCCCGTGGCGCACTCCGGGCTCCGCGCAGCATCCAGGGAGTGGCCCGGAGTCGCCGGCCGCGG
>NW_022900950.1:66893398-66893772 GCF_012274545.1 Fukomys damarensis | reverse complement strand
CAAAGCCTCGCCCGCTGCACCCCATCTCCGAACTCAAAAACACTCCCCCCATCGCCCCGACCGGTTCGGCCTTTCCAGTCGCCAGGGTAAGGGGCGTGGCCCAGAAACCCCCACCTTGGGCGAAGCTGCAACGCCGGAGCGCAAAGGGCAGCGGGAAGGCGGCCGGCTGCTCACACACCTGTCCCGCCGGCTGCTTCTCCGGGGTGGCAGCTCAGGTAACCGACCGCTGTTCCCCGGGTCTCCCCACACTAGTCTTGCCCCGGGATGCGCCGGAGTGACTGCTAACCGCGCATGCGCAAGCCTCAACGGGCGAGGAGGAGCAGGCGGGGGCCAGACTCGTGAGGCGCGCACCTGCGGCGCCAGGCTCAATAGCC
>NW_022900950.1:66871786-66893175 GCF_012274545.1 Fukomys damarensis | reverse complement strand
CCGGTCCCCCGGCCCCGGCCCCGCGAGCTCGCGGTTTGTGCCTGCGGATCTCGCGTGGGTTAAGCGGGCAGGAATTCTTTCTTGGTCCGAGGACTTTTTGTCCCCTGAGCTTCTGCCCTCTCTTAATACTCTACGTACGGTACTACTACCTATTGCTCCGTAATTGGGTTCTGAATTTTGTTTAAATCCTGCTTTCCAACTGCTCTTTTTTTCTTGTAGAGTTCTGCTTTAGCAGGTGACCCGTCTAATATTACATTTAAGATTGCATTATCATCAGAAATGGTACTGGTCTGTTGATTTGTGTGTGTGTTATTGTTGGAATTTGATTTTGTTATATTTACGTCATTAAAAGAATTTGGAATTTTCCGTTAATTTGCTATACTCTAAGGCTATTTAAACATATTGGGATATTTGATTTTTGTTTTGTTGGGTTTGTTTGTTTTTGTTTTCTGATACTGGGGATTGAACAGGGTACCTTGCGCTTGCAAGGTGGGGATATTTGATTTTTAAAAGTTTAGTTGAATTCCCCTGAACAAGTTCTGGTGCCTGTTTATGCTCTGTCCCCACCCCCCGACAATTTTCTCTATTTTATCTATGAAAATCACTTGGTTTAAACATTCTGTCTCTGTGGACATCAATTTTGATAAATATATTTATTTAAAATTACAGTTTTATCTGGCTTATAGAAAAAACTAATACTGGCAAACCAAACATTTATCAGCTCATGTAAACTTTCCTAATTTACTGTCTAGCAGTGGCTGATGAAATCATCACAAGGACTAAAAATGGATGCCAAGGAGTTATTAAAGACAGATGGAAAGATAACACATTTCCATAGGCAATACCTGTGCAGATTTACCTTCCATTATTGTTCATAACTCACAATTCTACCGAAGGTAGAGGTCCCACGCATAACAAAACCCTAAGACATTTTTACACACCTATATTAGCTGAAAGTATCTTTTTCTTCTTTATCCAAGAGTGCAGCCACATTTATTATTACTATTATTATTATTACTACATTACTGATTCCTTCATATAAATAAGCTGCTGCACTTTGGATCTGGATGTCTGCCAAGGCTCGTGTGTTGGATTTTGGTACCCAGCTCAGCACTATTGGGAAGTGGTGGGAATGTTAGGAGATGGGGTCTAGTGTGAGGTCCCTTGAAGGGGACAGTAGGACCTCAGGCCCTTTCTTTTCACTTGCTTCCTGGCTATGAGCTGATCAGCTTTGCTCTCTTCTGGCATCTACCACTTTCACTATTTTAGTGAAGGTTCAACTTCCCTTTTCTGGCACTAGAGCAGTATTTTCTTGGAATCACCTCAAGTTTCAGTGACATCCAGAGCATGTTGGGTGGCTCCCCTAGACCAATTTATGGTTCCCAACCTTGCAGGTACTTTGTTCCAGTCTTGGATAGTGGGCTAAAGAAGTCCAAGGGAAACACACACACACACACACACACACACACACACACACACACACAGATGTCTAAGCACCTTTCCAAGGAATGCTGCATTTTGAGAAAAACTATACCTTGGCTTAGTTTTTAATCATTAGTTTAGCTTGCAGTATGCTTCGGCAGACTCAGTAAGAATTCAGAATTTAAGTCAAGTTTAAAATCTCGGTAATACACATACATCTTATTTGTTTCTAAAAGAAGAAGACGAAATGGACACACCTCAACAGTTCATCTTTGTTATTCTCTTTATAAACTGGCATATGGTACAGTTCATACAGAGGCAAATGTACAATGTTTTGTTATTCAAGAATAAGAGCAATGTGAAATTAAGATTTGTAACATGTATTAAAGGATAACTATTCCTTATTATTGCTCAGAAAGAGTAAAAGTCAGTAGAATATTGGGGAGAAAATAACTTTAACAGGTAGGAAACTGATGGATTTGGTAGACAAAGATTAGTAAGGGTTTAAAAGATTTAAACAATCTAATTTAAAAACCTGATATAAAAGAACCCTGGACCCAATAAATAAAAACACTTAAGATTTTTCAAGGCACAAAGCCAACATTTATAGTAATAAATGAATTCAACAATTTTAAAATGTGGCTGTGCAGGATCTATACAGTCTTTTCACAGTCATATAGAACACAAGGAGGCATAGTAGTTTCCAAATTTTAATCACAAAGTTTTCTTAATGATGCAATTAAATGAGAAGTCAACAATGAAAGAGGAGAAAAACTGAATATGTCTGGGAAAACAAACACTTTTAAGTACTCTTGTGAGTTAAACTATGAAACCTTTAGAACAAAATGACTCTCAGGAACGCATATGTATCAGGATAACCAGCTCAAATGGTACATAGGTTAGGTTTATACTTTGAAATAGATTTACTAAAGACAAGAAGACACTGCAGTGCCATCACACCCTACTTGCTCAAATTTGTGCTATTTCTTTAAGTGTCTTAGCAAAATGGATAAGAGCATTTTATCTACTCACACAGAACTTATCTGTGAGAAGAGAAGTTTCTGAGCTTTCTCCTATTTATTGAGTTTGTATATGACAGCATTACTATTTAAGTGAATAAAATTTTGCTCTTGACTTTTAAAGATATCCTGCCTTAATGTTAAATTGTAATAGGGTACATAGATCATAAAGTTTGTTTTTTTTTCTTAAGAAGTCATTTAATACTTTTAGTCTACTAGTTTGTTCATTGTTTTTTCCTCTTCTAGACCATTATGTATTTTCACCATTACAGTTTCCAAAAGATGCCATTAGAAATCAAGAGTATCCGAGGTTCCAGGTATTACAGTTTATTTTTATTATTCTTATCTTCAAAGTTTCTGAAATAAAAATAAGAAACATATAGAAATAGCATTATTCACACAGATAAAATTATTTCTGTAATGATTTCTTGACATTATTTCTTATTATGTCCTCTACATCACACTATCCTTTGAGAAGATAACTTTGCACTGATAAAAGGTATTATTCTTAAGATGTATTACTAGGCAATATCAATTGCAATACTGACATGGTATTAAAACTACTGAAAATAGATTTCCACCTGTGGGATTCCTGGGAAATCTGTATGGTCAGATTATCATTACAGCCAAAGAGCTGTTTTAGGTAATACACCAATATTTTAAAACACAACTTATTTTTATGATTGAAAATATAAATAAATATATAAATGAGGCTTACAGTGAAAACACATACAATAATCTTTAATATTACGTATGAAAGTCAGAAATTAAATGTAAAATTAGAACTGAAGAAACTTTGCTCTTGATGTAAAATAATATGTATATTATATTTCATAGGATATTAATTTTGAATTTCTTGTAAGACAGTGGGGGGAAAGCCCACAAAGGGCCAAAAAGAATCATGACAGATGTTTTTGAAAAGAACATCTAAGTTCTTTTTTTTTTTTTTAATTTTATTGAGTTTATTGGTACATTTTAGGGATACAGTACAGTTACATTCATTGTTGGGATCATGTACCTCTACATGGCAAGTCTTGATTCTCATTTTTTCCCTTACCTCTGCCCTCCCTTCACCCCCTCCTCCCCTCCCTATCTACAAACACTTTATTTTCATCTTTTCATTCTCTCACATTTTTTTTCTTTTCCCTTTTTAGAACATCTAAGTTCTAAGCTACAAGCTAAAGCTGTGACATGCGTCTTTACATAAAGGAGAAACATGAAACTTTAATGGTTTTGAATAAAATGAAAAAATGTTTTGTATCATTCTTTAATAAATGTCAAGGACATAGATTTAAATAAGAATTCTGGTAAAACCACTTTGATGGGAAGGATTTATCCTACTCCCTCTCCTTCCATCGTCTTTATTGAGACTTGTCACATTCAGTAACAGTAACAAGAGTGACGTACACACATAAAAAGTCATTGTTTAGCTGAAATTCAGACTTATTTAGGTGTACTGTAAATTTTTTTGGTAACCCTAACTCTGATGCATTTAAATAGTTGGCCATGGGCTCAGGATTTAGCTCAGTGCTTTCACTGTCTGCCTCCCAAGTGCATGGTCCTGAGTTCAATCCCCAGCACAAAAAACAAAGAAACAAACAAAAAAAGGATATTAAATTGTTGCCTGAATCCAGTGCACTGTATTTAAAGAAAAATAGTTTTTAATACAAGATGGACAGTTACCAAATTATAGAAAAACATTATTTTCATGTTTTTGCAGTATAAAAGAAATCCTTCTCTTTGACTACTTTCCTTGAGCTTTCAGAAATTACCACGTTATTAATATCAAAATATTTTAGTCATTTCTAAAATATTATGTTCATTATAGGTACAGATTATGTTATGAAAAACACTTATTTAAGTTGAAGATCTAGGAAAATTTCAAAAATATTTAAAAACTAAAAAGATTCATGAGTAAGAAGACATATTTTTGTTTCATTATTTTAAAAATATAAACTAGATGATTACAGTTGAAATTATTTTATAATTTAACAAGTCTACAGTATAAAAATTATACTTTAAAAGTTATGATTTAAAAGGTTAAGGAGCAAATTTTACATAAAAGTTTTTAGAAAAAATGAAACAAAACGTCAAAGTACAGAACAACAATATTTAAAATATAAGATTAATATATAATTATATTATATATTAGTATCAATTTTATATTTACCACTTTATCATTAATTTAAAAAATATAATGTCTCTTATTTACGAAGTTGAGAAACTGTCTTATTTTTTATTTTTCTGCAGAATGAGTCAGATAATTTTTTTAAAAAGCTGTTAATTTGTGAAACTCCTAATTAAAAAAATCCTGTTAGGAAATTTAAAAAAAGCAATTTAAGTATACTCATACTTGATACATTGCTAAATTGCTACTGATTTCTATTTTATATGCTATGAAGTATTAAAAAAGCCCTCAAAATATGAGTGATAATATATACATTCTTGAATTGTCATGATTTTACAAAGGTGAGTTTAAAATACATTGTTATGTGGCAAAAAACCATAAAATGTAAGAAATGAATTCCATTATTATACCCCCGAACATGAAATGGAAAAGACCTATTTCTTTCTGCATCGTTTGCTGCTACATTGTAAGGGTTTCAATGATGTTCATTTTTGTGTAAGGATTCACAACAGTTACATTTTCATCATTTCAAGCACTTCTTTGTTTTATCTGGTCCCAACACTTCTTGGACACCAGCTTGCTTGACAGCTGATAGCTAGCACTGCCCGAGCTCACAGCATCAGGTCCTCCTCCGATGAGTGCAGTAGGAAATAGAGGCATAGACTAGAAAAGGTGGAGAGAGGATGCATCTGTGCATTTCCCATTTCGAGTGACTAAGGTGTAAAGCAATCATTTCCTCTGTTGTGTGAAAACACTAAGGTGACCGATGCCATTTCAAGTATTTCAAGGGTGGAAGAAGCCTTAAAGATCATTTAATTTAAACTCTTCATTGTTTAGATGAAGAAAGTGCAGAAGTGTTAGGTCTCACCTAATATTGGATATACTGTATACATCTGGGTCATTAAGACTAAACTCTTGGTGTTTTGACTCTGAAGTTTGCATTTTGTGGGCTCTTATCAAGACGCTGGTATGGTTTGGATAAGTGCCACCCCCAAGCTTCATGTGTTGAACACTTGCTCCCCAGTCTATCATGCTGTTCAGAGGTGGTGGAATCTTTAAGAGGTGGGGATGAAGGATGCCCCAAAAGGGGATTTATATTCACTTTCCTGTGGCTCAGACACCATACCTAACACCCATAACTTATATAAGAAGTTTCATTTGGCCCATGGTTTCAGGATGTTTAGTCCATAACAGAATGGCTTCAAGGTAGAAACCTCACAACAGAAGGGCCTGGTGGAGCAAAAATGCTTAGTTCATGGTGACCAAGAAGTGGAGCAAGGGAGCAGCACAGGAAAGGAAGGGATGAGAGACCATATATAATGCCCAAGGTCTCGACTCATGGCTCATTTGCACAGAGGAGTATGCTTTACTAACCCTAGATCGCCCCCAGGCCAGTCAAGTTCACAGTTAAGCTTAACCATCACAAGGGTATTACAACCCACTCTTTTCTTACCTGCCATGATATAGGCTGCTCCTCTGCCACCTTCTCCCACCATGGTGTTCTGCTTTATTACAGACCCAAAGCAACTGGGCCGAAGAACCGTGGTGTAAAGCTTCTGAAACCATGAGCCAATATAAACCTTTTTCCTTACTAAGTTGATTGTATTTTGTCATGTGATAGAAAGCAGACTAACACAGATTCTAAGTTACTTGTCAATGATATTGTTTCCCAAAATAATGCAGACTTTAAGAATAACTAAATACCAAATGATGCTAAATTTTTCTTCATCTGGTTTGTATTCAGCTACCTCATCTTTGACACAGGAGCCAACCATCCTCACTGGAGGAAAGCTAGCCTCTTTAATAAATGGTGTTGGGAAAACTGGATTCCAACCTGCCAAAGATTAAAACTAGACCCTGATCTTTCACCGTGAACCCAACTAAAATCCAAGTGGATTAATAATCTGAGTATTAAAACAAAAACCCTAAACTTGCTGGAAGATAAGTTAGGCAGAACTCTCAAAGACATTGGCATAGCAAAAGACTTTATGAACAAATCCTCAGTTGCACGGGAACTAGCACAAAGAATCAACAACTAGGATCTCATCTTATTAAAAAGCTTCCGCACTGCAAAAGACGCCACTAACAGAGCTAACAGACAACCTACAAGGTGGGAAAAAAATTTTCCCAGCTGCTCCTTCGACAAAGGGCAATTATCTAGAATGTTTAAAGAACTCAAAAAAATCAGGCCACCCAAATATAAACACCCAATTCAAAACTGGGCATCTGAAATGAACAGACATTTCTCAAAGAAGTAAAAGCAGCAAATAAATGTATGAAAAATGTTCAAACATCACTGGTCATTCAAGAGATGCAGATGAAAACAACACTGAGATTCCACCTTACCCCAGAAAGAATGGCTGCTGTCAAGAAATCAACCAATAACAAATGTTGGGGTTGTGGGGAGAAAGCAACCCTTCTCCACTGTTGGTGGGAGTGCATTGTTGGTGCAACCACTTTGGGAATCATTATGGAGATACCTCAAATAACTAGGATTAGAGGTCCCATTTGACCAAGCTATCCCTCTGCTGGGTATCTTTCCAAAAGAATTAAAAGAATCATACCACAGTGATATATGCACACCCATGTTTATAGCTGCACAGTTTGTAATCGCTAAAACTTGGAAACAGCCCATTTGCCCTTCAGTTGATGACAGGATAAAGATGTGGTTTTCTAGAAAATGGAGTACTACTTAGCCATAAAGAATGAGAAACTAGAGTTATTCATAGGAAAATGGATGCATATTGAGGCCATACTGCTAAGTGAAATAAATAAGACACACATGTGTAAATACCAGATAGTTTCTCTGGTGTGAAAAACTAAAAGTGTAAATAAGATCCAAATTGTATAACTGACAATGTGAAATAGGAAGAAGAGGGCTAAAGGTGTAGGGGAAGTGGGAAGGGCAGGGGAAAGGAAATAAGGGACAAAAAAAATATGAAAAAAGGAAAAAATGGAACCAAAGTCTTTGTAAATAGGGGAGGGTGGAGGGGGTAAAGGGAGGGCAGGAGTAGGGGGAAAAAAGGAGAACCAAGATCTACCATGTAAGGGTACAAGATCCCAATGATGAATGCAACTGTACTGTATACTTAAAAAGTACCAAAAAACTCAATGAAAAAAAATAAATTTTTCTTCATCTGGTTAACAGTGATATAAATCAAAATATTGATTCATTTAAATTAAATAATAAGGGTTTGAAATAGTCTCTAAATTTATAATTTATAACAATGTATCATTTTGTTTAAAATTTTGGATTTTATATGAAAATAGTGAATGTTATTGTGATTTTCAAAACGCTTTTGAGTTGTATTATTTGAATTGCACAAATGACAAAAGTAAGGCCAAGAAGTTAACGTAGCCTGAATTTTTCTTACCACAACAGATAACTGGATCTTTAAAGATGTTTGCTAAGTTTATAAACACTCTTCATAACATACAGTTGTGTCATAGAAGAATGGTGCTTAAGCCACCATTTTTCATCATCTTTCTCACATTACCACACCTTCTCTAAATGGTATTTTACAAGCACATAAAACATTACATATTACCAAAGTTACACTTCAAAAATCTTACTTTCAAGTATTGTTCTTGTTCAGTGAATGATGAATGTATACCCACGTGCTGGAAAAGAGAAGGTTTATACTGCTTGCACATTTTCTCCTTTTGTGCTTTACATTTTCCCTAGGGAAAAAGAGAAACCACAATCACCTGTAAAAACTCAAACCTCCCCTTCTATTGCATTTACTGATAGCACAATGTTTATTGTGCTGTTTTTTGCTAGAGTTATATATATATTTTGTGGTATAGGAAATCGAACTCAGGACCTTGTGCTTGCCAGGCAGGTGCAGTTCCACAGAGCTAAATCCCCAGCCCTTCGCTAACAGTTTAAAAATCAAAAACATTTAAGTCTTACTTGTCTTCATAAGAATAATAGCACAAAAGAGTTGGGGTAAAAGGAATTTTTAACTAAAGCCATGTATTTTTGTACACTCAAAAAAAAGCAACAGGGCCAGGGATTTAGCTCGGTGGCACTGCGCCTGCCTCACAAGCTTAAGGTCCTGAGTTCAATCCCTGGTACAAAAAGTAAATAAATAAATTTTAAAAAGGCTACACTTGTGCCAGCTATAATTTTCCCTTTCTTTTTATTCTAATAATTTAAGTGAAATTTTTAGTATTTTCCTTCTATCCATTTGTCACAAGACATTATTCTGTCTTTCCCTTTCTAGTGTCATTGATAAATTCTGTACTGCATTACATCCTCCTTGATGTCTTCTTAAATAATAAAATTAATATGATTAAAGCAAAAAGCTTGTATGTTATTTAATGGATAAAACTGGATAATCTCCATAAAAATAAGAATAAGATAGGTGATCTGTGGCATCATTCTTATTAAAAACAGGCATTTGTGACTGGGAAGGAGCTCAGTCTTTGTGCAAGGTTCTGGCTTCAAATCCAGCACCACATTGACAATAACTCCAAGAAAGCAATAACATTAGATAGTTTTTAAATGTATAAGTTTATATTTAATAAAAGTCCTTTTGAAAATAGCAATGTGGCTTCTAAAGATAGAATAACAGAAAGTGAAGGCTGTAACTGACGCTTACTGACAACTGTTTGGAGAACTATATGTTGGTTTTTTTTTAGCATCTTTATTTTTAAAAGTTAATACTGATAAACCAACAAGGACATCACTAAAATACAAAAATACTGCTCACAAAAGTTGTAATGTGAATCTTGTTATCATCAAGATAAAGAATGGGAGACCAGATAGAACTTTAAAAATCTTCCTTTAGAGACAAGTAATACAATTCTAAAAAGAATTTAAGTTTAGGTATTGCATTGTTTATTAAAATGTTAAGTTCTCGAGAAAATGTTTATTTTTCTTTGCCTAAAATAAAAAGCACGACAAAGTTTTATACACATGACCTCAACACTGTGTAAAACTGGCAGTTTCAACTACGTTGTTCTGAATGTCTCAATCACAATTACTGTGTCAGATAATAGCAGTCTCCCCAACGGTTCTTTTCAGACTGTCAGTCACCATAGTGTATTAACTCAGTAATCATGCAGGGCACAAAGTTCAGTGCCCAGACAGCTACAGAAAAAAACAGGTGCACATCAGTGACTAATCCCAGCTCTGCGTTCAAAGTCGGCAGGCAACTGGTCACTGTGCATCTGTTACTCACGTCACTTACAGTCTCAGGAGTCTCCTAGCCGCAGACAAATTCATGTGGCATGAAGGTGCAGAAAGCAATAATGCAGGCAGTAACTAATGTGATTACGAGCTAGTTGCCCATTGGAATGTTGACAGCTTCCACTGCGTGACACCTCAGATCCACAGCAAAGGGAAGTTGGTCAGGGTGAATTTGTCATCGAGATCAATGAGGAAGGCGGTGGCTGTGAAATGCAGGTCACACTTTGGCAGGAGGTGATGCTGCTAAAGTAAGCTTCTCAGTAAAGAAACTCAGAGAATACGTCCATGACCCTGGAACTGCCAATGATAAAATGCTGGAACCTGATTTGTGCTCAGAAGTATAACAATTTGCCAGGGTATAGAGCAGGTGTTAGGTTTTGAGTTACATGACAACAAAAAGGTAAGCACTATTTAAACTATTCTCAATAAATTGTCTCACAGAAGTGAAATGCTTTAATCCTTGATGATTTCAATGCTTTAAAGTGCAGTGTATTCTAGTCTTCCTGAAGAAGGCCTACTTACACATTTAGATTCAACTCAATTTCTAGCTTCTTGAAAAAGTCTTTTTTTTTTTTTCCTTTTCTTTTGTGTATGTGTGTGTGGAAGAGTACTGAGGATTGAATTACATCCTCGGCCTTTTAAAATTTTGAGACAGGGTCTCACTAAGTTGCTGAATTGTCCAGGCGGATCTTGAACTTGTCATTCTCCTACGTCATCCCTCAGAGCCCTGACACTGCACGTGTGAGTGGCTACTCCCAGATAAGAAAATGCTTTTCTGTTAGGAAAAATAGTTAAATACGACTTCTGTATATTCTTGTATTGCCTTCCCCATACCATTTGATCACGACAGCCTCCCACGGTGATTTGTTTTTCACGAATTGTAGTGCCCATTTGAGCATAAGAATTTGGAAGGCTGAGTATCTTCTATAGCCTCTTGCTTGCTAAAATAGCTTTTTATGGATTCACCAGTATGTGCTCTGGCTGGTTACAACGATTGTACCTCATGCCGTAGGGAATACAATAGTGTTTTGAACACTATTTAGCAGATTCTGTCCGTGGCAGTAGACTTCATGAAGGTTATATATTATGACAACAATAACCTGTGAATTCTAGTAAGTAGGTGTAGTTTATACCTCATCACAGCTTTAACAACAGCTACAGATTGTTTCTGCACAGCGACGTTCATGACAAAGCATATGATCACTAAGAAATACTATTACTATGGAACAAAAGAATAGGTTGGAAAGATGAGTAAATGGCTAATTTTATAATGTACCATGCAACACTTACCTTTTCGTAATCATGTCAACAACAGATTTTGCATAATCTCCATTGCTCTAAAAATGAGGAAAAATTCAATGAAAGTAAGCCGCTTTATGATTTTATTATTAAAAGAATTTTTGTTGTCTATAAAGCTGTATGTGGAATGTTAAGGTCCACACATTTTCCAGCTTTTTCACTTTTTATAAGAAATTTTTCAAAAACCATGTATTTTTTAAAATGTGACTTGAATACAGAAAATATTTTATCCTTCATCCCTTCCCACAATATGAAAAATTACCATCCATTTTATGCTTAATTAATACACAGAATGTTCTATATCTAAAAGTATTTTGCTCTAAAAATGGTCTTATTGGAATGACTTATTTTAAAGAACTATTCTTATGGACAATGTCTTCATTTTCTGAATGTTATATGATAATAGGCTTGCTTTAAAATTACACTGCAGTTTTGTGCCAGTATTGCTCAGTTTGAATCCCAAAGTTTCTTCTGTCCTAAACCTTGTGAACTTGCTCTTTGAACATCAAACAGTGTGCTGGCTTAGGCCACAAATTCCCTCCAAAAAGTCATATGGTACTGACATATACATAGCACTATATCATTTTACTCAAATTTTCAAATTATACAGTGATTACCCTAAGGCATTAGGGTTAAAATAGAAATCTCTGGAGCCATTAGAGAAATCTAGATTAGAGAAATCTTTAATTACTGAGCAAATTACTTAACGTTCTTTAAGTTCTTGTTCCTTCCCCTGTACGATCACGTACCTACTTTACAAGGCTGTAAACACAGGTTGTAAATAACGTCTACAACAATTATCCACAATTCCTCAGGCATAAGAAGGAGTTCTTCAATTAATGGTAATTATTGTGGCTTAATATAAATTATTTCTGGAGATATATATATATATATTTACACCAACTTTAAAAAATATTACTATTAATAGTCCTTCAACTCTCTAGGTTCCCAGGCTGGCCTTAAATTCATGGTGATTCCTTCTGCCTCAGTTTCCCACATGCTGGAATTACAGGCATGTGCCACCATGCCCAGCAACATACCAATGTTTTATTGAGCTAAGCAGATCTTATTACCAAAGCATCAATTTTAGTGTTGTTTGAGGCTGGGGATTTGGCTCAGTGGTTCCCACCGCCTGCCTTGCAAGTGCAAGGATCCAAGTTCGATCCCCAGTACCAAAAAAAAAAATAAATAAATAAATAATAATAATAATAATAATAATAATTTTAGTGTTGTTTGTAAATATAATTTCTGTATCTTATAGTATACAGGAATGCTATATTAGATGTCATTCAAATTTAGCAAAATTATCTACCCTACATTAAACCATTTTGTTTTCTTTGTAGACTTACGTATTTCTTTCTCAGTGGTGTCAGAAAGTATTACATATATTGTCTGCAACCCAAAAAAGGCATGTGTGGGTTCCATTGTTTTTAAATTTTAGAATAAAAATTTAAAATGATAAAGTGATTCCCACTGAGGAAGGGAATTTGGAAACAATAGGGAGAGAATAAGAACTTCTTATTTTTCATACATACATCTGAAACAGAAACAATCACTACACAATCCTTCTCTTCCAGAGGTGTGATCCTGGTGACAATGGAGTTCAGCGTTTGCTTCAGGTAAGTGTGATTTCCTCTGCTGACAGTGGGAATGCCTAGTGCAAAAGAAACTGCAGACACAGGAGTACGGAAGCATCGTCTCAAGGCACAAATCAAAACACAGCAACATCAGTTCTGTACTTCTTTGTTTGGGTTTGTCTTACGCTAATAAAAATAGCATTTGAAACTGCATTATAAGAATAACCCTATGTCATCGCATCTTACGTTTTCTGTTGGAGGGAATTCTCATTTATATTTTAGTCAATGTATTAAATATACTCCACAACAGTGAAAAGACTATAAAATGTTTTCATCAGTGAGAAAAATGTTTGAAGTAATTTCTAAGTGGCTTGTGGAATAACTTCATGCCCTTAAGTGGCTTTCATTGCCCAATAATAAGTGAAGCACTGAGGAAGACCAGCCCCATATTACGCTGAAGGAGCACTGCATTGAGATTTCAACAAGGAATTCTGCCCGTATCCAATCGTGGTGGCCCCAGCTCCTAGCTGTGTGAGTGGAGCGCAGCTTCTCCATCCTCCGTTTCTCCACCTTGAAAATGAGGAGAAGAACTTCCAGAATGGCTAAGTGAGGGACTCAGAAAATAATCTTCCTAAAGAGCAGCTAGAAAACTAAAAAAGAAATGGGTGAAATAATTATTTTAGGGCCATAACATACAACAAAGTGAGAAATGTTTATTTAAAGAAAGAGACCAGCTGGGCGTGGTGGTGCACACCTGTAATCCCAGCATTCAGGAGGCTGAGGCAGGAGGATCTCTGTGAGTTCGAGACCAGCCTGGGCTACATAATGAGTTCCAGACCAGTCTCAACTACAGAGTGAGACCCTGTGTCAAAAATAAGAGAGAGAGAGAGAGAGAGAGAGAGAGAGAGAGAGAGAGAGAGAAAGAAAGAAAGAAAGAAAGAAAGAAAGAAAGAAAGAAAGAAAGAAAGACTGAACCTTGGAAATGGCTGCAAAAATTAGTGTTTTGCTGATTACCATTGAATTTGAACATTAGAGCCATTAGGTTGACCTTGAGCTTACTGTACCCTTCCTTCTTCAACAGTGTGCTGGGAATATAGATGTGAACCACCACGCCTGGCTCCTTTACTGGTTTATATCATGATATATTCTGAAGATGAGCCTATGGGTTTATAATGTGTGGTAAAAATATCATCACTCATTCTGGGTTCCCTTTTTAATACTGTGTCTCTAATGTGCAGAAATTCTTAATTTTAATGTAGTACATTTTAGTCATCATTTCCTTTGTAGTTCATCCTTTTGGGGTTCGAGAAATCTTTGTTTATATCTCTAGGCCCTAAGAACATTCTCCCAAGTTATCTTCAAGAAGGCCTATTATTTTTCTTTCATTTTGGCCCTACAGTGCACCTGAAATTGATTCTTATAGGCAGTGTGACACAGGAATCAAGCTTCAAGGGGTGGGACGCACTGTCTTGGTACAATTCTTGGGATGGCTTCTGTTAGTGTTCCAGCACTAAGTCATTAACTGCTGTCGGATACAGTTCTGACCTTGGGCCCAATAGCCTTGCTTCAATCGCCACTGTTTTTTCCCTTATTTTGTGTAACTGAGCTCATGCTTTAAGGGTGAAGCATTGTCTCTCTGTAAAACTTTTGCTAACCTGGGTTCCCAAAAAGATGGGGAGATAGGAGAACAGCCAAGTACAAAACAGGTTTTCAAGACCAAAGAGAAAAGCTTTGTCAAGTATTTAGTGGAGGCTTAAAGTATATTTGACGCATAGTGACTCATTTTCAATGTATCTGTATTGAAATAAAATTTTGAATCAAATCACTAAATATTTATACAACTGTGTTTTTCTGCTAGACCAGATAATAACCTGGCTGTTGATAGGCAGAGCCTTCTGAATGCCCGGTAGGCTGGTGGTCTCCTCTCCACCTGCCTATGATATTAATGAATTACACTTTCAAACGTAAAAGTATTCTCCTCAAATATCAAAATATCTATTCAGTTTTTCAATTCTGAAGTTTCTTACCGCCTGTTTTCCCTTGGCCAATGATTACTTTAGGATAAATTCTTTTGATTTTCTTTAGATGAGGAAGAAAGAGCTTAAAGTCTTCAAATATATTAGACACTGTTTCATCCTCACTCGGTGTATCAACTTTCTTCTCATCTGAACAAGAAAATAAACAGGGCTTCTGAGGTTTTAGCTATAGGGATTTTTTCCTCTCTGTTACAACATTTTTAAATGAGGGTAATAAGTTAATCCACAGATTAATTTAGTATGAAAGAGAAAGATATCCTTAAATGTGAATTATCAAAATTATACAATAAAATGTACTCAATGATTTTTTTTTTTTTTTGAGACAGGGCTGTGCTATGTAGTTTAGGCTGACCTTGAACTCACTATGTATCCCAGAATGGCCTTGAACTCTGTTGGTGATCCTCCTGCCTCAGCCTCCTGAGTGCTGGGATTACAGACAAGCACCACACTCAAAGAATATTGATTCATATTTATTTTAAAAGCAATTTTAATAATCCTAGCACCATGAGTTATGCCACGGACAAACAGAACTGTCAGTTTCAAGTGAAACATGCTGGAGAAAATGGCTTCTTCTGCAATTCTGCTAAATATCACTACATTAAAGTTGCATGTTTATAACCATTTTGTAACCTGTTAACATTTGATGACTCTGTACCCTTCATTAAAATTTTCTTAAACAGTTTCAAAAAAGATAAACAAAGTCAGAGGACTCACACTATCAAATTCTAATTTATAATATACAATTTAGTGGACCGGGGATTTAGCTCAGTGGTGCCACTGCCTGCCTTGCAAGCGCAAGGACCCAAGTTCGATCTTGGTACCCCTGCCAAAATATATATATATACAATTTAGTAATGAAAACAGTATGGCATTACATAAAAATAGATGCATAGCCCAATGGAACAGACAAGACAATATAGAAATGGATCCACACACATGCATGACTGATTTTTGACAAAGATTGAAGGCAATCAATCAATGAAGAAAAGACAGTTAATGGCTTAGTGCTAGAACACTTAGGCATCCAAGGGAAAAAATTGAACCTTGATCTGTACATTAGACCACTTACAAAATTGAAGTCAAAAATTTTATAACTATAAATGTAAAACATGAAAACTATTTGTAAAACATGAAATCCTTTTGACCCTCAGCTAGGTAAAAAGGTCTCACATACATCAAAGAAAACCTGCCCCAGCCAGCAGGGCTCGTAATTAGCAGAGCTCGAGAAGGGGAGATACCTGGAAATGGGACAAAAAAGGCTCAGAAAGAAGGAGACCAAGCAGAGGCTTGTCAAGGTCTCGTTTATTTTAGGCACAGCAAACGTATATAAAGACAAAAAAAGAGGGGGCAATTCTATGGGGGAATTCCAGAGCGCGCAACTGCTGCAACAGGACATTCTTGAGATAAGGATACCATTAGCTTCAAAGCGGATCTATATATCACAAGCTGTCACAAGATGTTGTTAGGCGACAGATCATGTCACCGCTCTGCTCAAGGCCGTTGTCATGGGTAACGGCACGTCCGTGTCAGTGAGGTGACTCAGAGGTTAACATGGAGGTGGTTATGTTAGGCTCAGAAACAACTCTGAGAGTATATATATTTGGTTCACTACATCTCTTCCCTTTTTACAATAATAAATGAAGAGATATATATCATGCAAGCCAGGAGCGGAGGCCAATTAGTTTAGAAAAGCTATCCCAGGTGCCCTGATCTTGTCAGTAGGCTTTAACCATAGAGGGGGAGTAGAGGCCAGGTCTCCGAGTTCTTTTTTGATGCCGATTTTCGGGGAGGGGCAGTCACAAACATGTTTTGGACTTTAGGCATCAGCCCCTATGCAACCAAGCTTGCTCCTCAAAGAACCCAGAAAGACAAGCAAGTTTGTCTCATCCTTCCTCGGGTACTTTGTCCCGGGCCTCTGTAGGTGCCTATATCCGCTTTGGGATATGTCAGCTCTGGGTACTGACAAGTTCCGAGGGAGGTTTATCAGGATTTAAAGGAGATTATTCCTTAGCAGGAGTCAGGTGGACAATCCTCTTCTGGATAGCCTTGATCAATCAAATTGAGGCGATGATAATGAATTTGGATGGACTTAGCTTGCATGGTATCTATCTGTTGTTTGATAAAGGCCATGAGTCTATTAAATAATAGAGGCCCTATAGTTAATAATATTAAGAGCCCTAATAAAGGCCCTAGTAAAGGGAGGAGATAAGGCAAAAATCCATTGACCCCAGTCCAAAAAGGATTCTCATATAATTCTTTTCTGCACTTTTCTAAATCTTTCTGTAAGGTTTTAATTTTATCCCTGACAATATCAGACTTATTTGCATAAAAACAACATTGTTCTTGAAGGGCGAGACAGATTCAGAGGAGGCTTGGGAGTACATCGAATATGCAACAGAGCAAAAGGGAGAAGCTCCACCCAACTTAATTCAGTCTCTAGGCTCAATTTAGTTAAAATCTCTTTTAGTGTTCTGTTAGTTCTTTCTACCTGTCCTGAACTTTGAGGTCTGTAAGCACAATGTAAATTCCATCTAATTCCAATGCTTAGGCTAATTAGTTTAGACACTTTAGCCATGAAGGCTGGGCCATTGTCAGACTTTTAAAGCAAAAAAACACAAACCTAAGAGGAGGGGATATGATAATATCATAACAATCTTATCTGACCTAAAACAAGCATTAGGAAACTTCTATAGAGTCAGGACGTCATAAAACACCAGATGACTCAAAAAACTTGAAGGTTGTTAAGTTTGAGAAACTTCAGAGCAGCACAAAATGTCTTAGCAAGATAAGAAGAAATAGGCATAAACATAAACTATCATGGGTAATAGTAACCTTGGCAATTATAAAGGTGGGGTAACAAAGATAAGGAACTACAGTCTTAGGAAACAGAAACTTAGTCACTAAAACAGAAACAACTCTAAAATGGTTCCACTTAGCTTAGGATGGCAGCATTCCTGCCAGCTCGTAGGCCAGCGCCCAATAATTCCTCCTTTGTTTTTATAAATTTTGATGTTTTTTAAGGGTATGTCCGAGCCTGTCTTAGGTTGGGAAAAGCATTTGGCTGTCTTACCCATCATTGGGGTCATCTGTTTTATAGGTCTATAACATGATGAAGATTTAACAGAAGCCCCTGTCTTAGGTTGATCAGTCAAACCTTTTCCTCTTACCCGTCTTTGACTTTCCGGACCCTCATTGAAGCTCTCTTTTTATCTGAGCGAGGTAAATACCCAAATTTTCAGAGGAACCTTCTTTAAAGGCCAAGAGTGCATGTAATGTTTTGTGCTGTATATAAATCTGATTTGAGATAACACAGTATTTATGATATTTCACATATTAGAGGCCCCATGTCAAAAACATTCAAACTAAGGCTAGTAACTTTGACATCTGACAATAAGCGTATTTCTCCCAATGTAGTAGCAGGTTTCCAAATGTTGGTTTGAGGAAAACGTGAATCTGTTTTCCAAAGTCCTGCAGATAAGCTTAAGTTTGTGGAATTTCGAAATGACCAGTCCAAGACTTTCGAGATGTATCATTAAATAACCTTTCCGGGGGATAGTAACATAACATATTTTCCATAAAATCATAGTATTAAGGATAGTGGAGGTTTACCAGTCCCATAAATCCTCATTCTGGATAAAGAAGGGAAACTTTGCTTTTTGGAATGAGATTTCCGCTTGTGCACTGAAACACATCCTGGAGTTTTCTCTGCTGCTTCAGGGTTGGGGTCCTAATCCAGTCTCCTCAGTGGAAACCCAGCATCAAGCTGTTCAGGGATAGTGGTAGGTCTATAAACATATCTGTAACCATAAGTAGGTGGAGCAGAAGAGAACGGAGAATATCTGGACCAAAAGGTTATTATCATAAATATGTTGGAAAACCTGCATGGTCAAACAATATGAATACATTTTGTATACCAGAAAAGTGGCAATAATAATGAATTCTTATGTCCTGTAATGTAGCTTTGTATCAACAGGATCTTCCCTTTTTTTTTTTAACAGAAAATAGTATATTTTGAAGATAACCATCAGAAACATGTTATAATAACATATTTATAATTTAGACCTTTGATGATAACCAATATAGACATTTTTAACAACATTTTTAACAAGGCATATCTTTTTAAGGCTATGAAAATTATTTTGGTGGCTCCCATTAGTGAACAAAGATTAGAATAAATTCTCTGAGCAGCTGCTTCTTTATTTACCAAAAGGAGCGTATCCAAACTTAAAGGTTATATTTAATTATCTTTTAAGTTTTTTATTTGATCCTATAAAGCCAGGTTGTAGAAATCAACAATCTATTTGTTTTTGACATCATTTTGATAAAGAACATATAAACATCTTTGAACATTTAAAACAGACAAACATATAACACTTAAGACAGACAAACATATAAGACAATTTTAACGAGTGCACTCAGATGGTTTTGGCCAATTGAATTATAAAATCTTTTTGTTATGACTAGTCAAAATTTTTGCAGGTCAAAATTAATACAGATCTCTTGTAGACTTAGGGTTAAAGGAATGAGTACTCTTCTTGACTATAATTGTAAACCTTTTATAACAAACTTGAAACCAACAAGCAAACATAAATAAATGATTTCCATATACCTCTATATACTTAGGCCTTCTGGTTTTGTATATGTTTCTTTACCTGTTTTTTTAACAAGATGAGCATATAAAAACCTTTCATGTCAAAAGTATAACTCTTACAGCTTTTCTAATGTTTTTTTGTCTCATTTACTATTAACCTTCTATAATAAACTTCAGCTTAAAGTGTCCTTTTTTTGTTGTTGTTCTCAGATTGTTATATTTTAAATTTGACTGGCTGCCAATAGAACAGTATTAACCTTGAGTTTTTATCAACAAAGTACAGAAAAGAGCAAGTTAACCTTATAATCACAATTCAAGAATTTGCAATGCACAAGAAATGTTTAGAGCACACCAATTAAACTTAAATCAAATAGTTAAAATTTTATAACTTGATTTCCCTTGTAAAATCTCTTTTGATGTCTGGTAAAACACAATTGCAGTTTCTCTGGCTTTGTTTTGGATTCCAGACCCTTGCAGGCAGCATCAGGCTGATAACACAGTGTTGGCCTTGGAGCTCTTAAAGCCTGGAGTGTTTTATTTATTCTCCTAATTAAGTCTCTTTCACAGATAGTAATATAAGAGGTTAGTATATTCCCTCCCTGAGGCCCCTTCCAAAGACAAACTAGGGAGCAACCCAGGGGATCTCACCATTTAGACAGAGGATTTTATCCATTCATTTTCTTTCTGTCCCATTACTGGTGAGCTGGCCTCCTCGTCCTAGAAAGGGAACCCAGGAAATCCTGGGGGGCGTGCCTTTTCCCTTTCAAGGAGGCAGACAGTCGCTTGCTCTGGTGGGAGTCGCGTTGACACAGGGAGTGAAGCTTTCCATGAGAAAATTTAACCCCGTAGTTATCCTCTTGCTCAAGGGAAAAAAAACCAATTTTAAAGTTAATGAGAAAATAGTCCAATGGGGTATTTTTGGAGCTTGATCCTCCCATTTTGTTCCTAGGAATGAATCTAAGGTTAACACTCAACAGACAGGACACAGACAAGACACACAGGTGCCATATAAAAGAAAAAGAACTTAGATTCTACCCGGAAATCCTCGTCAGGGAATCATTAAAACAATCTTTGACTCTGTTCCAACGTTTCTCGTCGACAGTTCCTTCAAGAGGAAACCAAGGATAAGTCTCTTCTACAAATTTGAAGAAGTTCATTAAATCCTTTTTCTTAACCCGAACTCACTGCGTCTTTAAGGAAGATTTTAAACCTTCAACAAACAACTGATGTGTACTTAATTTTTGTCCCATAGTTCGCGCTGCTCACTCACCTCACAGGTCGCTTTCTCAGATGGGTGGGTCTGAGCGGACTGTACACGGAGCCAAACTCACCAACAAGGCGGAGGTCCTGGGGTCGATCGGCTGATCTTCCGAGCAGCGTCCACCAGGTGAAGACCCCGTGTCTCGAGCCCCACGTTCGGGCGCCACTTGCCCCGGCCAGCAGGGCTCGTAATTAGCAGAGCTCGAGAAGGGGAGATACCTGGAAATGGGACAAAAGCGCAGAAAGGAGACCAAGCAGAGGCTTGTCAAGGTCTGGTTTATTTTAGGCACAGCAAATGTATATAAAGACAAAAAAAGAGGGGGCAATTCTATGGGGGAATTCCAGAGCGCGCAACTGCTGCAACAGGACATTCTTGAGATAAGGATACCATTAGCTTCAAAGCGGATCTGTATATCACAAGCTGTCACAAGATGTTAGGCGACAGATCATGTCACCACTCTGCTCAAGGACGTTGTCATGGGTAACGGCACGTCTGTGTCAGTGAGGTGACTCAGAGGTTAACATGGAAGTGGTTATGTTAGGCTCAGAAACAACTCTGAGAGTATATATATTTGGTTCACTACAAAAACTTGACTAATTGGACTTAAAAAAAAAATGTTTGCCCTCTGCAGAACATCAAGAAAATAAAGCGAAATATGGTGGTGTACATCTGTAAACCCAACACTTGGGAGGCTGAGGCACGATGAATGCAAGTTCAAGTCTTGCATGGGCAACTTAGTAAGACCCTGTGTCAAGGGAAAGGGATGCATCTCAGTGTGAAAGCTCTGGTGTGGTTCCATCCTTGGTAGGAGAAACAAAGAAAAGAGAGGAGAGGGGAGGGGGAAGAGGGGAGGAGGGGAGGA
>NW_022900950.1:66856809-66871730 GCF_012274545.1 Fukomys damarensis | reverse complement strand
AGGGGAGGGGAGGAGAGGAGAGGGAAGGGGAGGAGAGGAGAGGAGAGGAGAGGAGAGGGGAGGGGAAGAAGAGAAGAGAAGAGAAGAGAAGAGAAGAGAAGAGAAGAGAAGAGAAGAGAAGAGAAGAGAAGAGAAGAGAAGAGAAGAGCCACAGACTGGAAAAAAATATTTCCAAATCATGTATCCATCTGGCATGTATCCAGGATAATATACAGAACTCTCAAAACTCTACAAGAAAGCAAACCACTCAATTTAAAAATGGGAAAAAGATTTGAACAGATGCTCTCCAAATGAGATATCTGGATGGCAAATAAGCACATAAAAATGTTCAACATCACTGGGCACAGGAGGACTAATACTTGAAACCGAGGCATCGTGACAATGGAATGGCCATAATAACAGGAGTGGCTGGAAATGTCACAGAGGGCTGCAGAGGATGTGAAATGGTTTGTCCACCCTGGCAAACAGCCTGGCAGGTTCGATCAAGTTAAACACAGACTTGGCATATGCCACATCGATTGTACTTCTGGTAGTAATCCTTCAAAAAATTAAAACTTTTCTTCATACAAAAAAACCCTGTAATGAATGCGTATAGCAATATTGATTCATAATTGTCCCAAACCAAAACAACTCAAATGCCCTTCAATTAGTAAAAAAGATCAGCAAGCTGTATCCATTGTGCATCCTTACAATGAAATGCTACTCAGCAATAAAAGAGGAACAAACAGTTGTTCACACAACGATTTGCTCGTGTCTGTGCTAACTGGGAGAAGCCAGTCTCACTCACGGGGTGGGACGCTGTGTGACTGCATTTGTGTGGCAGCCAGAGAACTGCTCAGTGTTTGCCAGGGGTTGAGCGTGGACAAAGGATTGGGCCACACAGGCAAAGAATGAGGCTGGGATTTTTTGTTGTTGTTCTTTCTTTTGTTGACAACTTATGCAATATGCAAGGGGATAGCATACTCAGATTAAAGGACTGCACACTCAAATGTTCAAAAGTTAAGCCTCTTCCTCCAAGGCTGGGATTTTTATCCTGGAGAATGGCAAGCCACCAGAGGGTGACATTCAGGATGCTGAAGGCTTCCCTTTGATCACAGTGATATAAGTAGGCAGGTAAAAGATCGGGGAAAAGAAAGAAGAATAGCAGCATCAGAGAGGTCACTGAGATGAGGGGTGAAGGTGGCCTGACCAGTGTCGTGGAGGTAATGATGGAAAGTGGGAAGGAAAACAGGCAGCCCTGCTTGTTGACTGCCTGGTGGAAGGCAAGAGAGAAGAGGGGACAGAGGTGGTGCCCAGGTGGCGGCTGCAGGTATGGGCTGGATGGTGTGGGGCTGTTCACAGACAGGAGACCACTGCCCAAGTAGAAGTGAGAACAGGGTGTTGATGATGCCTCTCACCTGATTTTGGGGCCTCACAGTAAGAGGACTGTACCTGTGTAGTTCTGATTATGGAGGGAAAATGCCTAAAAATCCGAAGGCATTTAATTTAAATCCCCAAAACAAGCTACCACAGGCAAAAGCAAAAGCAACACAGACCTAAGCTTTTGGACAGATTTTCTCTCTGCATAATTTCATGCTGCATCTCATTCAAGACTTTCTGGAGCTTCTGCTGATTATTTTCACTCCTATTTTTGAAATGTATCATATTTTCCTTAAACTCCAAAATACGGTTTTGACAATTCATTAGTTGATTGCCTGCAATGAAAAAACAAGGGTACATGTTTATCCATGTTGCATTTGTATGACACAACCTTCCATGATGAGAGAAAAATGTAAAATACGCACATCAATATAGTTATATATATAGTTAATATCGTTAGGAGGTGTGACCAAAAATGAAGTGAATGCTGCTGCCAAGGGCCATCCAACAGAAGGGCAGGCTCATAAAAACATTACAGTGTGTCCTTGTCCACTTTATTCACCGAATCTGACACCAGGTGACCTCTGGATCCTCCCCAAAGTCAAAGTGACCACAAAAGGTGAATGTTTTGAGCTGACTGGGAACATGGAGGCAGCTGGGATAGGGCGGCAAAAGACAGGAAAGGGGACTTCCAGAACTGCTTCCGAAGGCGCCAAGAACAATAGGATACGTGTGTTCAGAGAGAGAGGTAGTATCTTACAGAAGATTGATGGCAATGTATCTTCCACTGCAATAATTTTAATTTAAACATTCGCCATCTTTTTTTATCACACCTTATATCAAGAAAACCTAGTAGAGACACGAAAACATGGGAAAATGGTATTTCAGGTAGCAGAGAAAGCACAGAAATTGGCTAATGACGTGGGTGGAATAGAAGATGAATACATGGCTTGGATGGCAATACATTTAGATGGCTTTTTTTTTTTTTAATTAAGGTCCAAGATGAAACTACACAAATAACAGTGGCCTGTTTGGTTTCCACAATGACTTTTTCTTTCACCTTTCTTACATCAGCAAGGGCACTCATGTGGACAGCCGAGGGCAGACACTGGTAGAAGCCATTCCTCTGCTGGGATCCCTGAAATCTCACAGCACACTTTGAAAAATAGCCAAAGACCTTGCTCTTGCAAACCCTGCCCTATACCGCCTGCTTTGGGTTCTGCTCAGGCCTCATTCCTGCCCTCCCTGCCGCCCTGAGGGAGACCACCTCCAGACACCCTGCACTCCTAGCTGAGCAAACCTCTCCCACTGTGGGGTGCTGGCCGGTGCAGCGTTAGAATGCTCACTCCCAGGTTTGCTGTGCCTAGCTGCATTCACTTTTCTGCTGCAACATTACTGCCTCAGATAAGCATACCCTGCATGCTGTACAAAATATCTTTTTTTAGTCACTAATCACTCCTGACTTATTAAATTACATTCATCTCCAGACCTCTCTAGAATGCAAGCTTGAGAACAGTAGGAATCTTGAAATTGTTTTGTTTCTGTTTTTGCAGTGCTGGGGATTAAACTCAGGCCCTGGAATATGCTAGGCAAATGATCTACAGTGTGCTACATCACGAACCCTCTTTTAAAAAATATTTTTGTTTTAGGGAAAGATCTCACTAAGTTATCTTGGCTGAATTTGGAACTTGCAATCCTCCAGCCTCAGCCTCTGGAGTAGCTGAGATTACAATGTGCATCACTAAGCCTATTTGTTCTGTTTTTTTCTGTTAAGTTCTCAAAGACCCTGCAATAGTGACTGACCTACAGCTTTTACATAAATATGTGCTGAATGAATGAAATGAATGGGCTTATTGTAGGAGCTACTTATAGTGATTTCTTAAAACTGAATCATGCTTTAATCAAAAGAACTGCAAGCTGATAAATTTTAAATATGCATACAGTGATACACTTGAGGATGCTTACAAACTTTAGAGGAGGATGTGGCATAGCCAGTAAGCACTATGTGAGTTGGGATCTTTGCAAATTGGATCATGGGATCGTGTGTTTGGAGTCCATTTATCATGGATGATGCAACACATCTGGCTCTCCACAATGTAGGAGAGTTCCCAAAGGACCAATTTGGTGAACACAAAAAGAAAGAGTTTTCCCTGGAGAAAGCAGCATTTATGGAAACAATCACGCAGCAATGTTAAAAGACATGATCTCTAATCTGGGATCTGCTTCTTGTACATTCTTCTGTGATAAATCAAGGGATCGGTATTTTATTTAGAATTTTCATATTGTAGTAGTTGTGCATGCATCTGGTCAGGTATTTAGAGAGGGCATCATGGTAGAAAACCACTTTTCAGAGGTTTGAAATAGGCAATGATTAGATGCTTTGAGTCAACTGAGCATCTTTGTAATAAAATTGTGAAAATGAATACCAGCGTGATGGGAGCCAGCATGATGTCTGCACACATAAAAAAGATCCAGGTGAGATCCTAAGCTCTATAGAGCCTGGCTTCTCATGGAAGGATCCAAACACTACTCTCCTGTACACATAAGCCCCATTTGTAATTTTAAATTTGCATGTAGGCACATTTTTAAAAGGTAAAAAGGAATCAGTGAAGGTAATATTAAATGATTTTTTAACCCAATAAGCTCCAAATGTTACTTAAACACCAAATAATTAATGGGACATTTTACATTCCTTTTTTGGTACTAAATAATCTAAATCCTGAGTGCTTAACAGCACATCTCATTTCAGGCGCTGTAATATTTACAGTTAAAGAAGTCCCACCAGACCAGAAATTTCACATGCTGGAGAAAAAGTTCACCTTGCCTCAGTTATTAAGGGAAATTTGAGCTACTTAAAATTTACAACAAAGTAAGCATTTAGTGCCCTAGTTGCAGTAAAGGCTTTGAGTTTTTGTCAGCCAAGTGGCTGACATACCGGACCACACAAATCGCTGGCATTATCAGCTCTGAGCTTTCCAGAAATGCCTCATCATGGGCTCCTCACCCCAAACCTACTGAATCAGAATGTACATTTCAATAAGGTTCCCAATTGACCTTGACAGGGTGTGCACTTTTACATTTGAGAAGCACTGCTGCAGACCTCTTTGTTTTATCTTTATTATCATGGACATTAACATAGTTCAGTCTTTCCGTCTTTAGAGGTACCATCACAATTACCTCTTAATTTGTCTCTTACCTCCAATTCATGATTAATTGTCTGGAAACATTGCTTTGGGGGATATGAGGTCCCTAGAATGAATACTGAGCAAAGCCCAAATGCCTTGCCCTGGTACACAAGGCCAAAAACAAGGTGACCCTGACCTTCTCCACTGGTTTTCTTCATTCAATAAACTGTTATTCTTCCTTCCCTGGACTACTTACTGTGTTTCCCTAACTGCACCAGGTTACAGGAAAACAAATGGGGTAATTAGGTTTCTACTCTAAGTCAACGGGTCGTCAGGCTGCAAGGGATGGGCCAAGGAGGATATATTTAGACACCTAATTGTAACTCTTAAAGAACAGTTACCCTCCAAGAGCCACAGGCCCAGGGAGGCAGGAATGATTAAGGAGGAAGGAGTAGGTGAGGGAGGTAGGAAGGTTTCAGAGAAGAGGGAATATTTAATAAGTTGAAAAAGGTATAGAAATTCACCAAAGTATAAATAAGTTAAAGAGCAAAATAAAAGATAGATAATAAGAAACAGGGAGCTAGATCTGTTGCAAATGAGAAGGGGAGAGGGAAAAGGAGAGAGGTGGAGGGGAAGGCAACATAAAAAAGAATTAAGATGTGTTATGTACACATACCAACTCCCCACAATGAATGTAATTATGTCCTGAAAACATGTACTAATTAAAAAAAGAAAAAAAGAAAAAGAACCTTGCCATACAGAAAAAGGCAAGGACTGTGCCCAAACTAAGGACACAGCACCAGTATTAGCCTTGGAGTACAACCTCCAATGGCCTAAAGACCTCCTGGTAAGCCCCACCCCTTAGTCTACTACCTCCCAAGAGCAGTACTATAGGGATTGAGCCTGTATTTGGAGGGATATTCAGCATCCAAACTTCAGGAAGCAATTAGTAGGAGATGAAGCTAAAAAGGAAACATACATTTTTAATTACTCACCTCCAGCTGTGCTTTGCAATAATCAAATCACAGTATACATCAATCCCTTTAAATTCGTAAGAGCCCTTTATACATTAGGATTTTTTCTTTTTTTTTGGTTTTGTTTTGTTTTGCAGTAGTATGGATTGAACTCAAGGGCCTTAAGTGTTAAAGGCCCTAATCCTTTATTTTTCATTTTGAGACAGGGTCTTGCTAAGTTGCCCAGGCTGAGCTCACATTTCCAATCCTCCTGCTGCAGCCTCTCAGAGTGCTGGGTTTACAAGTATGCACCACTAATGCCCTGCCTTGTTTTAGGTTTTATTATGAAGTATAACAGACATGAGAACAAGTAGCTAAAACAGCTGAAGGGGTAGAAATAGGAATGAGTATCCACAAACTGACTATCTGAGTCTTAGATAACCCACCCGTGTCCCTCCCCTTTCTCGCTACCCTCTGATGAGAATTCTGAATTTTATATCAATTATCCATTGCTCCCTTTATAGTTCTAACACTACCCAAGTTGACTTACACTTGGTAGACATCAGTTAAAGGAAAACATATGTATTCTTCTATTCTTGCTTCTTTTCTTCAATTTATGTTTTTGAGAGACTCATCTACTGTAAGATCCTCCCAGGGAGGAATCCCACCACTCTGAGTCCGGGACCGCGATGCACCATAAACACCCCGGAGAGACGATTCTTGATGTAAAACACAAGAGGTCTTTATTCCAGCGCGCTGGGGCTCAGCTCATAACCCTCGCAGGGGCAGAGGAGTTGAGCCCTGAGGCAGGGTAGATGCACAGTTTTTAAAGAAAAAAAAACCACAAGCTATAGGGGAGGGGGAATTCCGAGAAAGGGGAGGAGGGGCTTCGGTGGGGGATCATTTACGGGAACGTTTAGGGCTAGGTAATCTTGGTTCCTGTGTCTCAGAAATGTTTAACGTGACCTTCTGGCCTGTCATGGTTAGCTGACTCTGCTAGGGGTTGGGCTACTAGACCTTCTTGAAAACTTTCCTAACACTACAATGCACGAATCAACCTCTAGTCCATTCATTTTGACAGCTGTAAACATTTTCCTGTACCACAACATATTATCTCTCCTCTTGTTGTTAAGCAATACTGTAAGAACGTTCACGTAGGAAGAATATTCTGGTGTATGTATCCGGGTAAACGTGTTCAAGAGTTCCCCCAGCACAGCAAAGCTGCTAGTTTGCTATGGCCAAGTGAGTATTGCAAGAGAACAACCAGGGGGCGCCTGTGAGGGAAAGGACTCGCAGCGAGAGCCCCTGAGCTAGAGAAGGAAAGAGAACATGCATATCGCAGAGGTGGGTGGCCCACGCCGGCGAATGGACAGTGGGGAGACCCATCAGGCCCTCTCAAGCAGCTGCAAACCGCCCCACTAAAGAGCCAGCGCTGGATGTCTGCCACGCAGAAACACCTTCCAGAGAAAGAGAAACCATCGCGGTGCTACCCTATGGGAAAGCCTGCCTCGCTAAATCCTTTCCACTCAGTCATACGGGAAGACCAGGAAAGGAGAAGGGGTGGAGGAAACTACATTTCAAAGATGGCTAAGCAACATCCTCCACCTCTCTACTCTTCTGCAGCGTGATCCCGTCACCGGTCAGTAGATCAATTGCTTCCCTCCAGAAGCTGGGTACACCTGAGACTGCTAGCACCAGTGGAATTCAGCAGAAGAAATACAGTGACCGCTGCGATGTAGACTTTAACTGGTGCCTAAAATTTGAAGGGTAGTTGCTTCGTTAAAAAAAGTGGGGGTGATATTGCTGCAGCCACAGTGCCAGAGAAGCCCGTACAGGAGAACTAAAGAGAAATGCCACACTTGTGAGCGTCGGAGACTTGGTGGTAGATCCTCCAGGCTCTACCTTCCCACTTCCATCACAAATTGCCCAGGGAACCCTTTACAATTTAGCAATTAAGAAATCAAGTCTTGAGCAAAACGGTTGTTTTGAGCCACTCAGTTTGAACACCAAACAAGAGGAATTGTTCCAGAGCAGACGTTTTTGTCTCCTACCTTTCAGTAGGTAAGAGAGAATGCTTTTAATTGACTGTGTAATTAGAGTTTTAAAAAGGCAAATGAGACTGTTTGAATAACAAAAACTGACCCCCCAAAAAAAGATGTGTTCATGATCTCTACGAACCTCCGCAACGTAAGCAGATAAAGGAGTAAAGTTGAACATAAGTAAAAAGATGTCAGAAAAAATTTTAAAAGATGTTTATATTTCTAGCCCAAATTAAGCCACTTTAATAAATCAACTATATCTGTACATAAAAGGGCATTCACATTCCACTAAAATCCTTTTTTTTTTAAAGAAGGTGTTCTTGCCGGGGATTTAGGTCAGCGGTTCGGTGGCCTGCCTTGCAAGTGCAAGGACCCGAGTTCAATCCCCAGTACCAAAAATAAAATAAAATACAATAAAATAAATAAACAAATAAATAAATAAATAAGTAAATAAATAAAAGAAGGTATTCTGGATGCTTCTACATTCTCAGGGACTTCGGGACTCTATCTGCCATTTTCTTGCTTCCATCGTGTACAAATACTTTCAATTTAAATTTTTTTCTACACTCAGAAGAAAATGTGAGCATCACAATATAATGTAAAAAGCATACAGTTACCCACCAGCCACCTAAGAAGCACATTACCCCACACCTTTGTTTCTAACAGTGGATTCTGTTCCTACCTCACTTTCCTGAATTATATCTTTATCATTTGTTTGCTTTTAGGATATAGTTTTATCACAATTCTATACGCCCTGCACAATATGCTGTTTAATTTTCCGTGTTCCTGGCTTTCTAAAAATTTAATCTTTTGGCACTCTTTACCTGCCCTTCAAGTTCACTCTCTTTGCAAGACGCAAATCTACTGCTTGCCAGTGGTGTTTTTATTATGTGTTGCCACAGGCAGCAGTGGTGTCTGAGTAGTGGGGAAGGGAGTGCCCGCTCTGCTCCAGTGCCTCCCTCCCTCACACTGCCAACCCTGCTTGGCACCAGGCGTTCAGGCAGCAGCACCGGCAGTACGTGGCAGCTGGAGTTGTCACTTCAAAGGCAGTGGCAGGCAAGGTGGGTGCTTCCAAACCAGGCAGCTAGCAGAAGACTGAGGTCTCCAGGAAACACACTGTTACAGGACAGATTCTGGGACTGGGTATCAGCCCTAGCTGATACCCCCTACACTGCCCTGGGGATGAGATGGCGTAAGTCAGTGATACACACTGACACAATGGTGGCCTGAGTCTCTGTCCATAGTTGAAGGGAATGAAGCTCTACAACTGAAACCCTGGGCACCAGGGGCTGCTGTGGTCACCAATGATACAGGAACGACGACCTCCAGGACTGTGAGTGGGATGGCTTTTTATTATTGCACCAGAGAACTTACTCTGTCTCTCTGTGACTGTTACACTCTTCTCCCTGAAATATCTTCTTAGCTTAGCTCTCCTTTCTTGCTTTTTCCTTGATGGTGTAACACTGGAATTCCCCAAAGCTTACTGTTTGGAATTTTCCATGTGTCCCCTGGACACTCATCCTATTCCATGGTCTTAGGTACTGCATGGTGACAGTTTTCAAATTAATCTTGCCAGTCTGGATCCAGCCTACATATCCAATGGCCTATTTGATTCTTTCTCAAATGAGTACTTCATGCACAACAGAAACGCTGATTTTACCTCCAACACCTGCTCCTCCCCAAGCCTCCCCATCTCAGCAAATGGCAACTCCACTTCTTAGCTGCTTACATCAGTTGTGGTAGTTCTTTGTCACTGCAGACAAGATACCTGAGAAAAACAAAGATGGAATGGCTTCAGTCCTGCTTTTAGGCCTATGGCAAGGCAGAATATCGTGGTGGAAAGGCATAGTAAAGGAGAGCAGCTTACCTCAGGGCAGCCAGGGAGCAATGAGAAAGGAAAGAGCCAGAGAGGACAGGGTGAGGGACAATATATAGTCCCCGAGGGTACACATCCACACCTTTCACCTGGGCCCTTCCTCCTACTAGCCCACTCTGCTATGAACTGTCCATGGGACTCATCGAAAGACTCATCCAAGGGTGAGACCAGCACTCTCGCAGCCCAGTTACTTCCCAAAGGCCAGAACTTGGCGATCAAGCCCCCCACCACGTGGACTTTGGTTGGTATTTTAGATCCAAACTGTAACACTAGTGATTCTCAACATCGAGTGTCACAACTGGGGTGAGGACGTGGCTACTGGCATCTACTGGACAGAGCTAGGAAGTCCTGTAAATATTCCACAACATTCAGATCCTTCTCAAAGAGAGAGGAGATCGAGAGGGTGGAGGAGGGATGGAAAAGGAGATAAGGAATTTGAGATATGTTATGTACATGTATGAATATGTAGTACAAATATGTACTTAAAAACTTTCTAACATGATATTGTGAACAGTGACATTGTTTGCTTTCAAACACAGCATAAAAATTACATGTATTTAACATGGATATTCATTTTCCTTTCTAAGTATACTTTGCTCATTCTTAATCATGCACATTTACTAACTCCAGAAATGAATAATTTACTTGCCTCAGGGGATATGAGGTAAATTGTCTCCTTTTTCTGTTTGTTGTTGTTGTTGTTTGGCTTTTTTGAGGGGAGGGATGGCAGTAGGGTTTGAAGCCAGGCACCCAGCTACACCTCAGACCAAATGGCTTGAAAAATACCCTCTTGGATTTGGTGAAGATGGTGTGGTAGAGATAGAAAGCTGACCCTCGAAGGCTTGTAATCTCCTCCCATGCTCACGGAGTTGAGGGAAGCAGCTGCCAGCCAAGGACCACAGCTTTTGTTCCCTGTGTAGAATTTGCACCCGATTCTATTTCTTCTCATGTTTCCTCTCCTTCTTCCAGCAGATGGAGACACTTCCAGAACCCTACGGGAACCGGAATCCATAGGACAAAAGGGCCTAGGATTCTGAAGGATCAACTGGAAAGCTGCCAATCAACTGGAAGCTGTGGTATTAGACATTAGTTGGGAAGAAACAAAGCCTCTATTGTGTTAAACTATGGAGGTGTGGGAGCTTTTCTGTTCCTGCAGCTTAATCAGTTGCTAATACATTTAAACTTATAAAGCAAAGAAGTAGTGCAATCAATAAAATATCTTTATTTGCATTTGTGAATTGGATTAAATAGCTCTAAAGCTTTGACTTGAAATGCTATATAGTAAAATGGCAAATGTACAGAGATATTTAAAAAGCAGTATGCTTCCTTTCTCACTCCCTGGACCTAGAAGAATTGAGGCAGCTACAAAGTACATTCAGAGGGCACTGCGCAGTCTCTGCTCACACAGGAACGGCAGCAGACGGAAGGCCATGCTGTTGGATGAGGTGTGGCCTGCAAGGGGCCACCGTGAGACAGGCTTGAATGTCACCGTAATAATTCGGGGGTAGTCACAACCACCACTGAAATGCTAACCTGGAAGCAAAGCGTTTCAGAGAAGGACTGTACCGACCGTGTAAGTGATACGCTGTAATGAGAGTCAAACTGATCTGGAACCGTGGATAAACACTGAGGAACTCTGGGGAGATACCTGGCTTGAAGGAGAAGTTTGGACATCTTGAATTTGAATGGGCCATCCAAGCAGAAGCGTTGAGAAGACAGCTAAAAATGGGAAGCTAGAGCCAGAGACAGAACAGGGAAACCCTGCTTCTGCAAGGTCTGCGCCGGGACAGCCGCCAACTCCCACTACCCGCTCTAGTTTTCTCCGCCCCGGTCCTCCGTGGGAGACCGGTTTGACTGAGTTGCACTTCTGTCCCTCTCCCCTGTCCCTTTCACCCCTCTTGAGGTCCGGCTGTGTCCCTTGCTCTACGGAAGGTGCCACCTCTTGGGCATTAGCATCCAGTCGTCTCTTCAGGGGGGCCTGTGTTCAGATCCCTCCCGGGAGACCAGAACATCAGCCTGCCAGGGGCAGTGTGGTGTGAGGCAGATCTCTTCTGACCAGAGACTGCCTGCAAGCCCGAGTAAGGAAGGCCCGTCCGATGTCCTCCCTGCACTTGGATGCCACCGCGGGAACGCGAGCCGAGCCAGCGAGCCCCTCTGTGAGCCCCCGGCAGCCTCGCCACGGTCCCACGGCCTTTGAACAGCAGCTCGGGAAGCCACGCGCAGAGCTCCACGCAGGAGCCGTTAGGGAGGCGCCCTGGGGACCCCGGCGACCCGCCCGCCCGCCTTCCGCCACCTCCCTGCTGGCGCCATGCGGACCAAGCAGGGGAACTTGCTGCTGGTCTTTCTCATGCTCCAGGCCGTGCTGCTCTTCAGCTTCGCCTGGTTCTGCCTCTACAGGATGGCCGAGATGAGTAAGCGGGGACCGCTCCGCCCCTCTCCCTCCCCGAGCCCGGAGTGTGAGTGGCCGGCGGGTTTGGGACCCAGGGGTGACGACGCAGTGGGCTCCGCCGTAACGGGCTCCTGGGTCAGGGATGGGGTGGGGAGTCCCCGGCCCGGCCTTCCATCCCCGCCCCGGCTGCCAGGCCCACAGCCCCCTCCCGTGTCCTCCTCCTCGATCGTTTCCAGAAGCGCGTGAATGTCTAACATCCAGGACGCCGCTCAACCCACCTCCTTCCCTGGCGGGGCGCAGGTTACTTCGGGGCCGTCTCTGGGCCGAGCGGAAGAAGGCGGATGGTGGAGAGGCACAGAACTGGCCCGATTTAGGGCCCTGGTCCACACCTCAACCTTCTTCTCGAAAGAACCGTGAACCTGTGTGACCGACTCCTTGGGATACGCCAACATTTTACTTTGTCGTGGACGTGGGAGTGGCATTCTAGAGAACAAAAATTAAAGTTATCTGGTTAAATCTGAGTTTCAGATAGACATTGAAAATTTCCATATAAAAATTACATGGGACATAATTGTTCTAAAACTGTATTTCCTGTTTATCTGAAACTCAGATCTAACTAGGTGTCTTATCTTTCAAGCCTAGTTGTCCATACTGTAACGTTTAGAGTTAGTTCATATGAAGTTCACTTGAGATTTTTCAGATTTAGGAACCCTGGGAATTTTTAATCCCGGTTGCTTCAGGTTAAATATTCAAGTCTATTGAACACATTTATGAAGTAGGTCTAAAACTCAACAGCAGGGTTAGGGTGGAGTTTGGAAGTGCAGATTGAGTCCTTTAGTGAATATCACATTTTGTCATCATGTACACAGAATGCACAATTCTATCTCACCGAAATACTAGAAAATGCATTATAAAACTTCTACTCTTTCATTTTATATCCCCTTCTTCATTTTCTCTAAAGAAGATTATTAAAATGTGTTTTTGTCTTAGAACAATGAGTGTATTTATAACAGTAAAAACAAAAAAAATGGTTTCTTGTACCAAGAAAGCAAGTAATTTTTGGAAGGCAGTGTAGAATGGCAGCCTTAGAGGACATTTTAATATAGTTAATATTCTTAACTATAAGGACCCAGAGCCTTACAAACCATTTTAGTGGTTTTTTCTAGTTATAACCAGAAAGAAGTTTATTTCCTCAAAGGATTGTTTGGGGTTTGGGTTTTTTTTTGTTTTGTTTTTTTGTTGTCTGTGTGTTTTTGTTTGTTTTTTGGTACTGGGGGTTGAAATCAGGCCCTCGCACTTTTGAGGCAGGCGGCAGCACCCCTGAGCCAAATAAATCCCCAGCCCCTCAAAGGATTTAGATTCTCATCTTTCATAGACACAAGTTCCAAAAATGATATATTATTTCTGAGAATGGAACACTTTTAAAATACCAAATAAGTCTGAGTTTTCATTTTCTGTAAGTTCATCATATTAATAGTTCATTAAATTTTTAACAAATATTTGAACTCTATGAAGACAAGTGTTTTTTGTTCTTGTTCTCTCTCTCTTTTTGATTGTCTGCTCACTGCTTCTGGAAAATGGTGGGAGTTAAATATCTGTTGAAAAATATGAATGATTAGGTGCATGAGGGAATGACTGAATTTACTGAGTACCTGTTCACATTGCAGGCCTTTAGTTAATAGCACCATCCTGTGTCTGGATCATATGTGATGGCTGTGCAAATACACACTTGACTTAACAATTATTGTCTGATGTCAGGTGTAGGCAGGGAAAGGAAGGAAAGCACTGAAGTTACACCTTGGTACTTACCCTCTCTGAAACTCATCAAACTTGGTACTCAATGCATTTTGACTCCATTATTTTATCCCAGTATTTGTCGTTTGTTTGATACTATGCACAAGAAAGAACTTGTTGGTATCAACTACCTTGTAACTCACTATCTTCTCCAGCCAAAGCAATTTATTTGGTACTCATTGCTTTGTGTATTCTTTGCTCTTCCTAGAATCAGTTAATGAAGATTACCAAGGAGCCAATGTGTTTTGATGATTGTCAAAGGAGTCTTCTTTGCAGAAGTTATGTTTTAACAGATTTTATTTTATTTATTTATATATTTATTTATTTTGTACTGGGGATCAAACTCATGTCCTTGCTCTTGTGAGGCAGGCAGTGGAATGGCTGAACTAAATCCCAAGCCCTTGAACAGATTTCTGAATGAAGTGAGGAAGTAAGGCTCGGCAAGACAAACAAACAAACAAACAAAAATCAAAAGTGCTGCTGGGCGTGGTGGCATACACACATCATCCTAGCACTTGGGAGGCTGAGGCAGGGGGATTGCTCCAAATTTGAGGCCAGCCTGAGTTACATAGTGAGTTCAAGACCAGTCTGAACTGCATAGTGAGACTCTGTCTCAAAAAAAAAAAAAAAAAAAAAAAAAAAAAAAGGTGGTAGCCCAGAATCGTGTTTCTTACAAAATCTACTTCCATTTCGCCATTCCTGGCTGTGATACTCAAAAGTTATACCCACTCAAATTTGTCAAATTCGGTGTTCTCAAGATCAGAAAGGCACTTTGTTCTTACATTTTAAAGTTTTTAACATCAGGATGTGTTTTCAATCAATATTTAAATCTAACATAATATTTCTTCCTTCAATTTCTTTCCTGTTGGCTCTTGGCTCCAGCTTATTTCTCCTGCTTATGCAAGGACTGCACCCTCTGAACACTTAGCATCCCTACCTGTGGTAAGTGGTCAGGCCTTGGCTTGTAATGCCACTTCCTCCATGAAGTCTTCACTGACCACTCATCTACAAAGCGATCCCTTAGATTTCCCTCCAGGCACTAAGTTTGCTTCCTATGCAATTGTCACGAATAGATTTTACTTCCTCTACTATGCTATAGGCCCCTCGAAGGGGCAGACCATGCTATTTTCATGTTATGTTCCCCCCCTGCATCTTTTGAGCTATTTTGTAGCTCAAAGGCATTGACTTCAATACAGACCTGTGGTACAGTGTAGGTGTATCCACAGCTGACCACCTACAGATACTACCTGAGACTGGTGACAACCACCATGAATTTTATTTCAGGAAATCTAGTAGACAGAGAATGTGGTAACATTCTTGAAGAAGTGCAGAATTCCTTTTTGTATTTAAAAAGAAAAAAATATATATATTGTATATATATGTGTA
>NW_022900950.1:66851388-66856797 GCF_012274545.1 Fukomys damarensis | reverse complement strand
TATGTATGTATATGCATGGCACAGCAGTGAATGCCTGTAAGTACAACACCTGTTTCAGAGGCTGAAACAGGATGATTTTGAATTTGAAGCCAGCCTAGGCTATATAGCAAGTTCAAGTCCAACCTGGACTACACGGTGATATCCTGATCCCCAAATAAAAAGCAACAACAACCAGGGAAAGTAGAGAGCTCTCAGGCTAATGACAGGTGCTTGCTACAATGCTAGGAATGAAAAGAGCATTCTTTCTCTGGTGTGAAAAACTATAATAGTACATAAAAGCCTAATGAGATAATTGACAATGTGAAATAGGAAGAAAAGGGCTAAAGGTGTAGGGAAAGTGGGAAGGGTAGGGGAAAGGTAATAAGGGAAAAGAAAAAAAATAGGAGAAAAATGAAAAAATGGAAATAAAGTGTTTGTAAATGGGGAGGGGAGGGGGAGGTGAAGGAAGGCAGGGACAAGGGGAAAAAAATGAGAACCAAGACCTGTTATGTAAAGGTACAAGATCTCAGTAATGAATGTAACTGTACTGTATACCTACAATGTACTGATAAATTCAATGATGAAAAAAAAAAAAGGAAAGAGCATTCTCTGGAGAGCTTCCTGGCATTTGAAACACCATCCGGGCTTCTTTACTTGGCCTCAGTCTAAATGATGGTCTTGTGACAGTTATTAGTATAGAAGAATAAATTTAGTGGGGACACATTTTTCAGGTCTGATGCGCATATAGGATCCCATGGGGGGGAAAACAATCTGAAAAATATCAGCTGTGTATAAAATGCCAACTGTCCAGGTTCCTATTTTCTATTTCAAGCTGCTCAGGATGAAGTTATCAGTACCCAAGGAGAGAATTATCTCTTCAGCACAATTCAGGAACATGACAGGTCTGAAAGGAACCCTTGAGGTTCTGCTATGGCAGCAACTCCTTGCAGACTGCAGCAAGCACAAGCCAAGCAATGCAGTCATCCGTGGCTTCCAGGATGACATCCTGGATATTACAGCCCCAGCCATGCACCATCTGAATGCAGGTATGGAGAGAACCCTGGTAAGATCAGCAGCAGGACTGCCTAGCTAGACCCAGAAAACCCACAGGATCCTAAGAAACGGGGGTGTTTCTTAAGTCACAAAATATGCAATGGTTTGTTTGGCGGCAGTAAACAACAGATAGGTAATGCAGAAAACTCATTCCCTCTTCGCTTCCTTTACCTGGGAAGGGCTTAAGCAATAGAAGTTTCTATGGTAAGAAAGAGTTCTATCAGAGCATCCACACACACTTTATTCCCACCACTAGCACCCAAGATCCTTTTTGTTTGTTGGTTTGTTTTTTGGTACCGGGGATTGAACTTAAGTCCTTGTGCTTGCAAGGCAGGCCACCGAACCGCTGAGCTAAATCCCCAGCCCCAAGATTCTTTTTACACTGCTCCTCCCTTTACCACTACTCGTATCTGCACAAATAACGCATTCACCTAATTGAGCCAGGCAGCCCTCATATCCTTATACTGTGCATTTTCAATTATCTGTTCTACCATCAACTTGATAACTAGCTCACAGGTAGAATATAATATTTCCATATAATAATGGGAATCTTTCTGGGGAGAGAGAGGGGGGTACAGTTCTGCATACTGGCCACATACAGTACATTCTTTGTAACTGAGAGTAACGAAATTGTGACATAAGGCATTGTTCTAAAGCTTTGGCTATGTCTGCAACTTTGGCTTTAGCTCAAGATGAAATGTATCAAACACATTTGAATCTTGGGGACCTACAAACTGTAACCCTACATACTATACTGTATTCAATGGCTCTTATGGTTAGACTTCTGTAGCCAGATGTTCCCAAATGCCATTTTTATTGGGCTGCATTTTTTGCCTAGCATTCAACAGTGCCTTCCAACATCCATGGCCTAGGTAAGAGGCAGGTAGAATACATCATTATTCCACCCATTATCACATGACTTTGGCACTACTGTGCCTACTCAAAAGTAGTTATCCTAGGCCAGGGATTTAGCTCAGCAGTTCAGTGGCCTGCCTTGCAAGCGCAAGGACCCAAGTTCAATCCTCAGTACAAAAAAAAAAAAAAAAAAAAAAAAAGTAACTATCCAGGTAGCCACTTTCAGAAGGTTGCCAGGCCATCAACTGGCAACATTTGAAACAATTTCCTTCCTTCCTTCCTTCCATTCTTTCTTCCTTCCTTCCTTCTTTCTTTCTTTCTTTCTTTCATTTTGAGACATGGTCTTGATATGTATTCTACTCTAGCCTTGCACTCACTGTGTAGCCCACGCTGGCCTCGGATGCCTTCAGTTCCTGAGTGATGGGATTACAGATGAGCATCATGATGCCTAAAATTTTGAAACAGCTCTATTCTTATTGTGGGCATCTGAGTGACCTCCTATTTTCCTCCCCTGGAAATGTTACAGGGCCTGCCTCAACTGCATCTCTAGTACTTGTGTGTCCATAATGTTAACTCATTATATAAACATCAATATTCTCCTACTGCTGACCACGGGCTCTTTCCTGGGACCCTGTATGCAAAGTTGCAAACTAAGCTTTCCTTCCAGTTTTTCCTTCCATTTACACAGCTTTCAAATCAGCCCATGTTTTTTGCAGTATTTGGGTTTTTACTTTCCAGTTTGGTGCATTATAGAAGACTTTTACACTCGTGCTCCTGCTGTATAGGAGCGCTCATGGATAAACCCATAAACACTCATTCTATTTTGGTGGAGACTTGAAATTTAGACCATTCTGCCACAGATGTGGGCTGCTAATTAGTCTTATAGCAGAGAGGCTCTCTGCTCGGGTTTGTGACATGACTCCTGACAGGCACCTCTCAGGACATGACTTCTTCTGACAATTTTGTTGTACAGCTTTATCACAACTTCTTTCTGGTATCACCAATGATACGATAGGTAGTTCAGACCTTCATATAATTTGACCCTCATAAGTTATGGTGATTGTTTTTTATCTTTGTTAACAATACTACTTGTTTATATCAACAAGACTCAGTGTGATATTTCTTTTTATTTGTCGCGAGCCGCGACGTCAGGATCCTGTCAGCAGGTCCTAAACCTGAAAGGACGAGGACAGAGAGACGGGAGGCACTCTTCTTCTCATGGTACTACTGCGCTGTTTATTACAGGAACTCTCCTTTTATACTCTCCAGCTGCGGGGCTGCAAGAGAGTACCGCCCACATCCAGAAGGAAATCGCAAGTACGATAACAACTATTATGGGTTACCTTTGCTAGGCAACAGGTCAGACAACCAGTTGAACCCGCCCGTTACGGGCGACGACACGCCCACACTGCTCAGTATGGCTGTGTTCTCCATAATTCCCCCATTTTTCTTATGTCAGTGAGCCCCTGCAGAGGGCGTCAGACATATGCCAAGGAGCTCCTGTCTTAGGTGGCAGGGATGTCCTTTCTCCTTACCCGTCATCAGCAAAGAGGGCTTATGTCCCTCTTGCATGTCTTAGGTTGGTAGAAAGGATGCCCTGACCTTACCCGTCTCTGGATGCTCCACGGAGAGGGAATTATGTATGGCGGGCTTGTGCCAAATAAATGGCCACCCGGGATGCATCATCCTCTACCGAAGCCTGTACAGCCATAGCAAGTCGTCCATGATGAAACACAAAAGATTGACACATTCCTGTCATCCTGCGACACATACAACAACCACAAATACAAAGAACCATCAAAACTACAATGATCACCAATATAGGAGCAAACACCACAGAAAAACACTGTTCAGCGGCAGTACCGAAATGTTGGCCTGAGGAAAACGGGAATCTGCTCACCAAAGTCCCACAGATAAGCCTAAATCCATGGAATATTCGAGTGACCAGTCCAAAAACCCTTGAGATGTCTTATTAAATCACCAGTCCCATTAAATCCTTGTTCTGGACAATAAAGTCTCCACTTGTGCACCAAGACACATCCTGGAGTTTTCTCTGCTGCTTCAGTGTTGGGGTCCCAATCCGGTCTCCAGATTCAAGCTATTCAGGGATAGTGGCTGGTCTATAAATATACCTGTAACCATAAGTAGATGGAACAGAAAAGAAGGGAGAATACCTGGACCAAAAGGTTATTCTCATAAACAATATGCTGGAAAACCTGCATGGTTAAACAATATAAATACATTTTGTATACCAGATATGAATTCTTATGTCCTGAAATGTAGCTTTGCATCAACAGGATCTTCCCCTTTTTTTTTTTTTTTTTTTTTTTTTTTACAGAAAATAACCATCAGAAGCATATTACAATAACATATTTAGATCCGGCGGGTGCATGACCTCCCAGACTGCGCGACATCAGACCCTGCAAGGACCCAAAGACCCCGGAGGGGGTCTCTTCAGCTGCCTGCCTGCCTGAGATCGTCCGGCGGGTGCGCGACCTCCCGGACTGCGCAACATCAGACCCAGTAAGGAAGGTAGCCGCGCTGGCACCCTTGAAACACCCCCACGACCTCCCCCCCCATTGTCAAACCTCCTGATTGGGCCAGTCCTTAGATCAACTCTGCAGAGGCATAGGATCTCATGAAGGGTAGTTTTCTGAGCTCCCAACTTTGAACATCTTTAAAGAAAGGGCAGAGGAAACCTGTAATAGAACTGAGTGGAGTTCAACCCTGAGGGTAGGGAAACTCAAGTTAGGCCTTGTGGACTGTGTTCAGTCTCAGTTGTGGGGACTAGCCATTGGCTACCTGAGACCAGGGGATTCGGTTCTGCATATGGCTGTACATGTGGTATAATATGAGAACAGAGACAGTCTGAAAGAGGCTCTTCAAATTCTTTTTTTTTTCTATCTCTCTTTTCTTTTCCTCATCCCACCCTAGAATTTCTTTCTTTTTTCTGTTCTCTCTCTCCAACTCAGTCTCTTGCTCCACCATATTGTCCCTCATCTCCCTTTTTATTCCGGCTCCTGCCCTAACTCAGACTTCTTCTTTTATTATTTTTTGTTTTTAGGAGAGGTTTCTCTTTATGTTCTTTTCTCCAGTCATTTTACCTCACTAATGGCTCTGTACCTTCAAGGGAAGGCAAGTGCCTGTTATTGTTAAGGGGATATATTCTTGTCCTTATTCCTGCACTCTCTCTATTCCCCTTGAAGTTAATAGCTTTGTAAAGATAGTAAGGTAATTCTACAACCTCTGGATTCACTTCAAACCTGCTCTAATTCTTTCACTTATCTAATCCTCTCGTTCTAAGTCTAACCCCCCATCCTAAATGGTAAAGATGCTATACTGAAAAGCATATTCAGTGCAAATATACTATGGGCTGCTTTTTGAAATTAATTTACTTCACATGAGTTAAAGGTGATACATTAATGACTACCACAAGTGGTCAGTTTTCAAACTGTGCCTGATCCTATTGGGCTGCTGAATGTATCAATTGGGATAAAGGGTTGTGATTGATTTAAAGAGTTG
>NW_022900950.1:66842459-66849617 GCF_012274545.1 Fukomys damarensis | reverse complement strand
ATTAGACAAGAGAAAGAAATTAAAGCAATAAAGATAGGAAAGGAAGAAGTTAAACTATCAGTATTTGCTGATAATATGATACTCTGTATTGAAGATCCAAAAAACTCCACCAATATACTTCTAGACTTAATTGAAAGATTCAGTAGTGCATCTGGATACAAGGTGAATACCCAAAAATCAATACACAAATAACAGACACATGGAGAGAGAAATAAGGGAAAACATTCCTTTTACAATAGCATCCAAAAAAATGAAGTATTTAGGAATCAATCTAACAAAAGAAACAAAAGATCTCTACACTGAAAATTACAGCACTCTGAAAAAAGAAATTGAAGAGGATATAAAAAAATGGAAAGATATCCCCTTCTCCTGGGTAGGAAGAATCAACATAGTGAAAATGGCCATACTACCAAAACTGCTATATATATTCAATGCAATGCCAATTGAAATTCCAACACTATATTTCACAGAACTAGAAAAAAGAATCCAAAAATTCATTTGGAACCACAAGAGACCTAGAATAGCAAAAGCCATTATAGGCAACAGTCACATGGCACCAGGTGTAACAATTCCCAATTTGAAACTATACTACAAAGCCACTGTGATAAAAACAGCATGGTACTGGCAAAGAAATAGGCCTGAACATCAGTGAAACAGACTGGAAGACACAAAAACAAATGCAGATGTACTCAACTACCTCATCTTTTGCAAAGTAGCTGACCATCCTCAGTGGAGGAAAGATAGCCTCTTTAATAAATGGTGTTGGAAAAATTGGATGTCAACCTGCCACAGATTAAAATTAGACCCTTATCTTTCGCCATGCACTAAATTAAAATCCAAATGGATTAAAGATCTAAATATTAAAACAGAAACATTAAACTTGCTGGAAGGTAAGTTAGGCAGAACTCTGGAAGACATTGGTGTAGGAAAAGACTTTATGAACAAATCCTCAGTAGCACAGGAACTAGCAGATAGAATCAACAACTGGGATCTCATCTTACTAAAAAGCTTCTGTACTTCAAAAGAAACCATCAGCAGAACTAAGAGACAATCTACAATGTGGGAAAAAATTTTTACCAGCTGTTCCTCAGACAAAGGACTATTATCAAGGATATATAAAGAACTCAAAACAATCAGTCCCCCCAAATATAAAGACCCAATTCAAAAATGGGCATCCGAAATGAACAGACATTTCTCAGACAAAGAAGTAAAAGCAGCAAGAAAATATTTGAAAAAATGTTCCACATCACTGGTCATTCGAGAGACGCAGATGAAAACAACACTGAGATTCCACCTCACCCCACAAAGAATGGCTGCTATCAAGAAATCACACAATAACAAATGTTGGCGGGGTTGTGGGGAGAAAGGAACCCTTCTCCATTGTTTGTGGGAGTGCAGACTAGTGCAACCACTATGGAAATCAATATGGAGATACCTCAAAAAGCTGGGACTAGAGGTTCCATTTGACCCAGCCATCCCTCTGCTGGGTATCTTTCCAAGAGAACTAAAAGAATCGTATCACAGAGAAGTATGCGCACCCATGTTTATAGCGGCACAGTTTGTAATAGCTAAATCTTGGAAACAGCCCATTTGCCCATCCGTTGGAAACTGGATAAAGAAGTTGTGGTTTTTCTATAAAATGGAATATTACTCAGCCATAAAGAATGAGAAAATAGATTCATTCATAGGAAAATGGTTACATATTGAAGATATACTCCTAAGTGAAATAAATAAGTGACACGTGTAAATACGGAATAGTTTCCCTGGTGTAAATAATCTGCAACAATGCGTAAGATTCTAATAAAATTACTGACATTTAGAAATGGGAAGAAAGGAGCTAAAGGTGTAGGAAAGGTGGGATGGGTAGGGGAAGAGTAAAAAGGGAAAAGAAAAAAATGTGAGAGAATGAAAAGATGAAAATAAAGTGTTTGTAGATGGGGAGGGGAGGAGGGGGTGAAGGGAGGGCAGAGGTAAGGGGAAAAAATGAGACTCAAGACTTGTCATGTAGAGGTACAAGATCCCAACAATGAATGTAACTGTACTGTATCTCTAAAATGTACCAATAAATTCAATTAAAGCTGAAAAAAAACAAAAAACAAAAAACAATAATGTATTTATAATTCAGACCTTTGATAATAGCCAATTAGACATTTTTAACAACATATTTAACAAGGTATATCTTTTTATAAGGCTATGAAAATTATTTTGGTGGCTCCCACTAGTGAACAAAGATCAGAATAAATTTTCTGAGCAGCTGCTTCTTTATTCACCAACAGGAGCGTATCCAAACTTAAAAGATAATTAAATACAACTTTTAAGTTTTTTATTTGATCCTATAAAACCAGGTTGTAGAAATCAACAATCCACTTGCATTTGACATCATTCTGATGAAAAACATACAAACATCTTTGAACATTTAAGACACAAACATATAATACTAAAGACAGACAAACATATAAGACAATTTTAACGAGTGCACTCAGATGGTTTTGGTCAATTGAATTATAAATTCTTTTTGTATGACTAGTCAAAATTTTTGCAGATCAAAACTAACAGAGATCTCTTGTAGAATTAGGGTTAAAGGAATGAATACTCTTCTTGACTATAAATGTAAACCTTTTATAACAAACTTGAAACCAACAAGCAAACGTTTTATAAATCATTTCCATAAACATTCTCTACATTCTTAGGTAAAGACAAGAGGAACATACAAAAACCTTTCATGTTAAAAGTACAACTCTTACTTAATAGTTTTCCTAATATTTTTCTATCTCATTTACTATTAACCTTCTATAACAAACTTCAGTTTAAAGTGTCCTTTTTCTGCTTTTAGATTGTTACATCTTAAAATTTGACTGGCTGCCAATAGAACAGTATTAACCTAGAAGAGCAAGTTAACCCTATAATCGCAGTATAAAACAATGCACAAGAAATGTTACTAAAAGTAGTTTTCACTAACAGCTGACTGTCGCAGAGCAGAAGGGTGAGCAACTCCTAGGCTGGAGCAAAAGAAGCCAAACAATGTAAGACAAAGACTTATGAAAACCAAACCGAAAGAAGAACCAGGGACTCTGTCAGGGAATCTCCTTAATCTCCTGTTCCAAAACCAGAACAACACTTTGACCAGAGGGTCTTGAGGAAGGGAAAAAATTAACCTCCCTCCCCATAAACAGAGAGACAGAGTTCCTACCAGAGGGGCAAAGGACCTCTCCGGCCCCTGCGGCGGGGAGTCCACTAGCACGTCTGCCTGGACCTCCCTCCCTCCCTCCAAAATGATCCCGATCACGAATTACCAATTCAGACATTAACAGGAAGAGAAAGACAGAAGCAAAGAAAAGGAAACCAAGGACAAACTATTTCTACAAATTCTAATAAATTACACAATTGCTGGTGTCCTACTCCAGCACCACTGACACACAATAAACCTTTAAGCATATGTACAAAAAGCATTGCAACTCTTGCCTGCTCCCATTTTTAATATTTATAAGAAAACTCACTGCTCTTCTGCCTTCCTTTTGAAGGTCCTCTTTTTTCTTTTTGTCGAGATCTCCTTTTCAGTGGGAGTTTTGAGAGCGGTGTTTAACAAAGCCCAATAAGAAAAGATACTTTCTGGAAAACGATCTGGCTCAGCCACAAGGGCCTTACTCAACTGTTTTCCAACTCTCTCCCATACTTTAGCGTTTATTTCTGCCTTACCATATAGCCATGGACAAACTGTGTCCAGAATCTTAACAAAGGCCTCTAATTGTGCCCTTTTAACTTTTACTCCTTGTGCCTTCAATAGGCTCTGACTAGAATTTCTTTTTTCTTTTTTTTTAATAAAATCTTCCCAACGGACTTGACACTCTCTACCTTCTATTCACTTTTTTTCTTACTTTCTTTCACTTTTTCTTCGCGAAGTGAACAGTAGACTTACTGCGAGGATCAGGCGCAGCGGTCAGTCCTCCCGAGCACCGACCGTCGCTGCCTTCGACCTGGGTCCGGGATTACGTATCCTCCTCTACTTTCAGGTCCCTGTTCGGGTGCTACTTGTCGCGAGCCACGACGTCAGGATCCTGCCAGCAGGTCCTAAACCTGAAAGGACGAGGACAGAGAGACGGAGGTACTCTTCTTCTCATGGTACTACTGCACTGTTTAGTACAGGACCTCTCCTTTTATACTCTCCAGCTGCGGGGCTGCAAGAGAGTACCGCCCACATCCGGAAGGAAACCGCAAGTACGATAACAACTATTATGGGTTACCTTTGCTAGGCAACAGGTCAGACAACCAGTTGAACCCGCCCATTGTTATGGGCGACGACACGCCCACACTGCTCGGGTGAATCACAGGTCAGTAGGGCTGTGCTCTCCATATTTATTAGCACACACTACTAATACAGAATAAGGGGTCCCACTGTGGCACTTTCCTACATGTCTGTGATGTATTTTGATCACATCCATTCTGCCTTTTGCCTTCTCTTGTCCTTCACTTCCTTTTCTGTTCTCCTTCTTATATTTTCCAACTCTTCTTTCGGCTTCCATACTATACGTATTTTTTGCAGATACTTCATATGAGAGAAAGCATGTGACGTTTGTTTGTTTTTTTTTAATCTGGTTCATTTCACTTATCATGATGACATCATTTCCACCCATTTTCTTACAAGTGATATGATTTCATTCTCTTCGGCTGAGTATCATTCCATTTGGCTCCTCCATTCATCTGATGAGTCCTTAACTTGGCTATTGTGAATTGTGCCACAATAAACATGGGAATGTGGGTATCACTTTAAATCCTTTGGGTATATATACCAAGGAGTGGTACTGGCCAATCGCGATCTATTTTTGTTTTTACTTTCTTTAGGAACCTCCATCTTTATCTGCATAGTGACGCTATTGATTTACATCCCCCAAAACAGCATAGCAAGTCTCCCTTTTCATTTGAATTGTTTTTATGAGAGCCTAAGAGCATGCTGGCAAACAAACACTTTAGCTCATGGGGAAAAACTTTTAAAATCTAAAATTCCTAATAGCTGCCACAAGATGGCAGTATTATATTTCAGTCTAATTTGCATGCATGCTAGTGTCGAAAACTTCTGAAGTCCTATAAATGTATGGAATTCTTGGGATTTTTCAGGAATATGTTTGGGTCTCTAACCATTATATGTTTTCAATACCTTGACAAATAGCCTCTTAAGTTGTTGTGTCTGCTTTTTTATTAGCAGAGATCTGGAGTGAGAGTAATGTATTTATGGTTTATAGCATACGTCTGGAGGCCCAGAGTCATTTTTACATATGTCACTGATCGGGGCAGGTGCTGAGACTTAGCTGGATTAATCAACCATTTGGTTCATTGTAGTTGCTGTTACAGCTCTCAGGCTTTTCTAGGTGTCTCCAAGGGGGAATCATCGTAATATCATCAGTATGATGAATTAACTTTATTTTTACAGGGATTATATCTAAATACAATCTCACCAAATTGTGGCAGTGAGCTGGGGAGGTTGGGGAAAGGCCATACTAATGTATTTCATTCCTCCTGAAACTGTGCTTATTATTATAAGAAAAAAGTCTAAAGTTTTCACAAGATATAGAGCTCTCTTTGTCTTGTAAGTCAAGTGATTTGAAGGCTAGTGTGGTTGGAGAAGACAGCAAGACAAAGAATGGATGACAAATACAAAAGACATCTTACATTCCAAAGAACTCCCCACTCATCCCACAGAGACTTCTGGTTCCTCAGTGCCCTTGCTCAGAAGCAATCAATGTTAGTTTCTTATTTATACCTCAGATATATTCCACGCAAGTGCCTGTATGTGTCTTCCTTGCATCTCCTTGTTAACACAAATCGAAGCAAGTAAGTAGCACACACTTTTCCACATCTCAACCAGTATTTAAAAAATAGATACCCACTGTGGAACACTAGACATTGAGATGCTGGGATTGTAACTGTGCTAGGTTCTTGATATCCCAAATAATTGAGCAGAACACACAGAAGCAGAAATGAAAACATACATTTATTAGCAAAGATACTCTCCTCAGGGTAGGAGTGGGCCAGGGGAAAGAGCTGACAGCCTGGAAGAAACAGGGTTCAATGTCTATGTGTGGTTTTTATAGGGAGGGAGGAGATCTTTGAAATGGCACAGAGATTGACGCCAATCAGGGAGGTCTCCTTTCTGCCTTGCTTTCTTTTCCAACCACACTAGCCTTCTTGCTGTTCCTCAACTATTTCGGATATACTCAACTCAAAGCCTGTGAACTTGCCACTCTAGAGCCTGAATACACTTCTTCTGGATTCTTTCATGGCCCCTCCCTTACTTCATCCAGTAAGACTCCAATGTCACCTTATTACAGAGACTTTTCTGGGGACACTGTATATAATGACTTCCCCCACACACTCCCCAATATCCCTTACCCAATTCCCCCTAATGTCCTTTATACCTGACATACTAAATATTTGCCTGCGGGTTTACTGTTTGAATCCCTTTTGGAACACTGCCCAATGCATTATAGACAACCACCAAATATTTACTTTTTCTTCCCTTTTAAATTACTCTTTTTTACTTTTTCAGTAGAAATAACAGTTAAGGAATGAATGTTGGGAATTAACTGGAAATGATTCTTATTTTTAGAAAAAGTCCATAGTTCTCACAAGATAATAGAGCTCTCCTTATTTGTCACATATTGGCCACGGGCAAGTCAAGTGATCTGAGTGCCTTTTCGACATCATCATCATCCATAAAATGAGGCAATTCGTGATTACTTCACAGAAGTAAGACATAAGTGAGAGTTCCTCTGTAACCTTGGCACTATGAAAGTTACAAAAGGTTCGCACCTTTGCTTCCGCGCTGGCTGCCTAGCAATAGCATGGTAATGCTTTCAATATTTATTAAGGAAACAGCCTCCAAGACAGCGCTGTAATAGGCCGGGGATTTAGCTCAACGGTTCAGTGGCCTGCCTTGCAAGCGAAAGGACCCGAGTTCAATCCCCGGTACCCGCCCCCCCAAGACAGCGCTGTAAGAGACTACTTTGGCGCTGGGCGTGTCTCTGTTGCCAGGGAAACCGTCCAAGCGTCCCTAGAGCACAGGCACGCTGAGCGCGGCCTCGGCGCTGGCCCCGCCTTCAGTGTGGGCACAAGCAGAGCTCCGGCCAATCGGAAGGGGCTCTGGGGGCGGGGCGCGCGGAGCCG
>NW_022900950.1:66799619-66842154 GCF_012274545.1 Fukomys damarensis | reverse complement strand
GGGAACCTGCGGCCCGCGCGGCCGGCGTCCCTCCGCTGGGCAGCTCCGCATCTTTGTCCCGCGGAGCGCGGACTGGAAAAAGTGGTTTTAGATACTGATCAGCTCCTCTGTGAGACGCAGACTCTGCCCTGACTTGCGGGATTTCCAGTTTGCACACCCTCAGAGGACGTGTTTGTGGGAATGTTGAAGGATGTCCAAGAGATGAGCATTTTTTGTTAGAGTATCTCCCCTCCAGTGTATCCCGCCTTTCATTTACAAGCCGAAGAATTTTTTTATTACAACATCCACTGCTATTAAGTATGTAGTTCTTTGTTTGGATTTTTGAAAACTTATTAGTATTTCCGCTCTTCCTTTAAGGAAAATGAAGAATTAGAGCGTGATTTATTCTGTTTTCTACTTGGTTGCTTCAGTTTGTAAGCCATGTGTAGTGATTTTTATTTGCTGGCATCACCTCGTAATGGGACAGTTAAAACACCTTATCCACCAGGGTTAAGAAGTTTATTTCTTATCAGAACAGATTAGATGTTTGGTATTTTTTTGTTGTTGTTTTTGTTTGTTTGTTTGTTTTTTGAGACAGGGTCTCACTATGTAGTCGAGACTGACCTGGAACTCACTATGTAGCCCAGCCGGTCTTGAACTCACAGCAATCCTCCTGCCTCAGCCTCCCGAGTGCTGGGATTACAGGAGTTCACCATGACTCCCGGCGTTTGGTATTTTTTAATTGTTGCTTAGTTGGGATGTTCAGTCCTTGTTCTTAGCGTGAGAAATTACAACAGGAAGCTATGAAATACAGTACAGTTGGTTCAGAAATGCAGACCATCTTACTATCAGCCTTGCAAGCCGTTAAATAGCTTGACGCAGTTCTGAGTTTTACAGTTTTAAAAAAGTGATACATTGACAATCCATCATTTAATTAGTCATCTTGTGTATATTACACCTGTCATTGTTTTCTTAGATGCCTAATGAACACAAAACAGTGGGTTAATAGACACTAAAAATACTTTGAGATTTGGTTAGTTGGATAAATTGTAATTTTTTTTCAGTTTTAAATTCAACTTAAGGTCATTAAGCTTGTATTATGTATTTCCTTCCCCAGGGGGAGAAAAATGTTTCTTTCTTTGTGGGAGTTCTTCTATGGGCACTTTTTTCGATTTTGGATGAAATGGCTCTTACGACAGATGACTGGCAAGCGTGAATTACAACGAATTTTTGATACCTATGTAGGTGCACAAAGGACACACAGGATAGGTAATGTTACTTTAAAAAGAAAATATATTAATAAAAATTTAACTTTGAATGAATAGAAATGGTGACAAGGTACTGTGTATTCTGGTCAAGTCACACTGGGTTTCGTTAGCTTTGTAATTTCTTTGTGAATTCTTTCAGTTCTAAGATTGTAGTACTTTATAGAAAAAGAAAGCAGTTCTAAGTTTGTATCTGTGCAGAAAGTGGTCTTATCTGGCTCCCAAAATTTATCAGTTGTTCCTTTGATTCCAGCCTGTTTTCTAGACAAAACTTCCTACCTTTCTATAATCCCTTGTTATGTAAATGGGAAGTGTGAGGCGCTTCAGACTAGATCCGTTTTTATGCTTAGGATCATTCACCAGTCTTTTAATTTCTCACTCCCATTTCTGAAAGGACAGTGATTAGATGTTCAGTGGTCCCTAGGAAAGGTTAGCAGACTCAGAATTGCACTGTCCAGCCCTGAAGCTACGGGTTGTAGCCATGTTTAGTAGTTAAGTGCTTGAAATGTGGCCCATTTGGTTTGAGATGTGTCACAACTGTCAAGTGTATCCTAGATTTCAAAGACGGTAAACATTTCTTCATTGTTTATATTCATTATATGCTGAAGTGATATTTTGGATCTGTTAGAATAATTTTATCTGTTTTCTTTCACTCTTTGTGTGGCTGTAGAAAATTTTATAGTACACCTGTGACTCACATTTTCTCTTACATTATATTTCTGCTGGCCAGTACTGCTCTGTTATCTTGTGAAATATGTTGGTTTTTCAAGATTTTATTGAAAGTATTGCCCTAAATTAGAACACAAATGAGTGAGAAATGTGGTCTGAAGTCACTTTTTAGCTCGGGCAGGAAGGCTTGGAAAAGCACTGTATTTTGTGGAAAAATCATGAATGAACCAGATCTTTTGTGTCAGTCAAGTGTGGTTCACATGAGAAATCATCCCCATGAAGTTGGGAGAGAGGGGCATTGGCGTTGGAAGGTGCACCAGAGAAAACATGGAAGCCGGACAGAGAGTGCGTTAAGGCAGCTGGATGATCGAGACTTAATTACTTTCTTAGTTTTCTTACAACTGCTGACTGAAACCTACTGCCTGGTCTTAATTTGCTTATAGAAGAACAAAGTCCTTCTTTGATAAGAAATGTGTGCAGGCGCAATACTGGTTGGTTTTTCATAGTGCAGGGGAACGTATGTTAAAAGGCTTTATTTTATTTTGTAACAAAAGAAATTAAAATTTTTTTTCAAGTTGCAGAGATAAAGATTATTAGTAAATATACTACACTTCAAAGAAAAAAAAAAAAAACCCTGGGGCCAGCATTTCACTAGGCAAGCACTTCACCACTGAGCCACATTCCCAGCCTTTTAAAAAACTTTTATTTAAGAGACTGTAACTCGTGAAGTTGCCCAGGCTGGCCTTGAACTCGGAATCCTCCTAGCTCAGCTTTCTGAGTTGCTGGATTACAGTTGTGTGCCACTGACTTTTTTAATAGACCAGTAAAAATTTTGTTGTTCTTGAAACAAGCCAGAAATGGAGGAGCTGTTTTATTCTTTGTCTTTGAGGGTGGTTGGCCAGAAAAATCTTTGCCCCTTTGTTCTTTTAGGATTCAGCTACTAGCACCTCTAAACATTGACTCCTTAAGGCCAACAAAGTAAGAAAATGTAGTGGAGAGCACTCTTTCTGTAGTGTTCAGATGAGTTTCTGGGACCTGACTTAGTCATAGACACTTTAGGGATCTATGTAGAAACAGAAGATCCTGGAGAAATAAGATTGGTGTCACCTGCCTTGCTATGTTGTGTTTGAGGTTTTCTGAGAGGTACCTACTTTTCTATACTGTAAGAATAAAATCTTAAAATGTTTGCTATGTTATTCATGTAGAAATGATATCTTTTCAAACTGTGAAAGTAATTTGTTAGTGGTTTGATATTTTTATTATTTGTTCATGGAGTAAATCACAAATAGCGTTTAGTGGTAAATTTTTTTTTTTAATTTCAGAAAATTCTTTGACATACTCCAAGAATAAGGTAAGATTATACTAAGTAGTACTTCTAGAAAACTTGAGCATGTTTTTTTTCTTTAAAATAATGCCTAAATTTTAGAATTTTTTCTAATATTCTGCTTGTGTCTTTGCTATAAAGAACATTAAACGAATTCTCTTTAGAAGTAATAATTGTTTTCAAACTATTTTCTTTGTCTGTGTGTATGTTTTTCATGCATAGTGAAGCTCCTTGAACAATTTGGCCTATTCTGAGGTTTTACCTGTTTATTTTGACTTAAGAGTTGATAGCTTTGGAGGAAGCAAGGTCTTAGGGAGAAAATGTTCTCTGAGACTGTCTGTAGGACTGGTTATGTGGGAGGAGAGCGAGCAGCTTTGGATAAAGAAAACCCTGTATCCTGTACTTTTTGGGGTAGGCTAAAAAGTCCTACCTCATGTTATGTAGTTGTTAACTGTTGCTGTGTAACAAACTATTACAAAATCTCAGGAACAAAAACCAATGTTACTTCTTACTCATGTGCTATGGGTCAGCTGGAGAGGCTCTTCAAGCTGGTGCCCAGTTCAGGTCTATTCATTTGTCTTTAGCACCCAGGTGGGGGATATACTGGGTACCAAAGGAATGATCTCAGAGTGGATTGTGGGAGGCCCAAACATACAGACATATTTTAAGTCTCTTGTGGCATATCATCTTGGTTAAAATAAGTGGCCAAGCCTATTTCCATAGATAGAGAAATATATGTTATGCCCCATCGTAAGGCAGTGATAGAGTTAGGTGGCTATGTAACTGATTTACAGGGCAGTGAAAAACTGGGACCAGAAATTGATTTGACCATATGCTGTTAGTTTCCTGTTTGTTCCCGATTTTTTCTATATATGGATTATTTGATGTGACAGAGAGTATGAGTGGTCTAGATCACTCTTTGAAATCCCATTAGTAGACCACAATTAGCATTAAATAACGACAAAAGCAATATAATATATTTAGAAATTATTGGTCATTGAGATTAAAGTAGCTTTATGAAATTCTTCATTAGCTGTGTGTGTGCATCTGTATATTTTTGATAACCACGTGTATGTATTTGGTCATGATGTAAAATGCTAATAGGATAAAAAGTTTGACTTGTTACTGTTGAATGATATTGACATGAGTTACTAATTATGCAAAAGTAACATTAAAATTCTTATAAATTTTTAAATTAAAAATATAAATTGCTAATAGTGTTTTGTAGGCTGTTCTACAAAGAGAATGGTCAACAAGTGGGTAATGACTGATTTAAATCACAGATTCTTTTTTCTGAAGTTTTAAATCTCAGGCAAACTTGTCAATACATACAGGAAACTTTATCATTTTTAAACAGTTTTTGTGTATCTTGGATCTAATTTTTATATTCCATTTACTTTGCAGAGAAAAATCTCATTCTGATCTTGTGATATTTCTGTTGCCCTGATCTACATTTTATTGATTTTAATCACTGATTTTAATCACTTGTTTGACTCTATGCATTTTCTCACCATAAAAGTTATTAATACCCACATGATTGCTTTAGAATTAAAGACATTGATACGAAAGCAGTCTAAAAGAATGCTTTTTTTTTTTGGTACTGGGGATTGAACTTGGGTCCTTGCGCTTGCAGGGCAGGCCACCAAACCGCTGAGTTAAATCCCGGTCCAAGAATGCTTATTATTAATAATATTAATGATAATGCATTTAAGCTGACATATACTATAAGAATTTTAGAAGTTTAAAGCATTTATGAAAACCTATTAGATGATTATACATTGTGGATGGCTCTTGTGAGTAAAAGTTGATTTTACTCTAAAAGGCTGATTCCCTGAATAAGTAATCCAAAATGGTCTTGGTCAGTTACGAACTGTTCCACAGTGGGAATTCTTTCTTGGTTGTTAAAAATGGAGTCTCATTTACTTGTTTCTAGATTAGGGACTGCTTATCAATTACATACCAAGGTTCACTTAAAAAGAAAATTCCCAAATAGCCGGCAAATAGCTAAATAGCTCATGGATCAAAGAATTCACAGGGAAATAGAAAATTGAGCTGAATGATGATGAAAACATAACATATAAAAAAATCTGTGTATTTTACCATGGAAGTTTTTAAAGGCCCGAAATGAGTGACTTCATCAGTATATGAAACTGTGAGAGGAAATTAACCCAACATAAGTAAAAGAAGGGATATAGTAAAAATAAGATTTAAAAAAATGAAATATAAATGGCAAAGTTAGAGATTACCAACAAACCCAAAAGTTGATTCTTTAAGACAATTAGTAATATTAATAACACTTTAGGAGCACTGATTAGATAAGAAAAAATTGAGATTGCCAATGTCAAGGGTGATAGATGGAGCATCATAATAGCCGAGAGTCAGTAAAAGTATGGACAACTTTATGTCAATAATTTCTGAAGCTTAAATGAAATAGGCAAAATCCTTGAAAAACACAATTTATCAGACTAACACAAAAATTAAAAATCTTGCTGTATATTTAATAAATAAAAATCTGTAACAAATTTTTGGCTGAAATCTCTAACTTTGGCTTTACTAGTTAATCCTTATCAAACATTTAAGAAAGGAAAAATAATACCACTATTACATAAACTCCTAGGAAGTACAGTAGAAAGAAACACATTTCACCAAGCCCGTTGTAACCCTGATACTAAAGCCATTAAAGGACAGTATAATGAATGAAGCTTAGAATTCAGTGTCCATCATGCATATAGGTGCACAAGTCCTTAACATGACATTAACAAACAGGTTGATTGTAGAAATACACCAAAGGGGTAATACAAAAAAGGGGTTTCAAAATCAATGAATATAACTTACCATGGGATGAGTAAATCAGAAAAATGTGATCATTTCAGTAGGTACTTAAACATTTTGGTAGACTTCAGTATCCATTTATGATTTTAAAATGCTTTAGGGTTTTTTTTTTTTGTTTTTTTTTTTTTGTACCAGGGATTAAACTGGGGTCCTTGCTGTCCTTGCGCTTGCAAGGCAGGTGGTGGAACCTCTGAGCTAAATCCCCAGCCCTAAAATGCTTCAGGTTTTATAGGTAGCCCTTGACTACCCATGGAAGGGGTTTCCTATGAAAAACCTGCGGGTAATGTGGTAAAAAACACTGAGATATGAAATATTACCTACATTTTATTGAGAGCACAACAAGTGTGTTGGCTCTCTCTCTTTTTATTCAGCATTGTCCTAGAGATAATTGGTAGTGAAATAAACAAAGAGAAGCTAAGTCATAGTAATTGGACAGAAAAAAGTAGGACTTAATGAATGATATAGTTTGAAAATATAGGATATCTTTGGGAATCTATATAAACTACTAGCATTGTTACAAATATGTTTAATAGTGTCACAGGACACAGTATACTTCTCTAAGCAACAGTCTTTTAGACAATTATAATAAAAGGACAGTGCCACTTTCAATGGCATTTAGCAATATAAAATAGGGAGATAATGAAAGAGACATAAAATTTCTTCACTAAAACCTGGAGAACATTTTTAAGAAAAAGTAAAACGAAGGATACATTCATTATTGGAAGATTCAGAAAAATTAAGATGTTAATCCCCAAACTGAATTTTTAAGAAAAAGTGAAATGGAAAGATATACTGTTTTCATAAGTTGGAAAACTCAGTATCATTAAGATGTTAATTCTCAAATTGACCCATGGATTCAGTGTAGTTCTAATAAAAATTCAAGCACGCTATTAAAGTAACTGACAAGCTCATTGTTATGTTTATACAGAAACGGAACAAACCTAGAATAGCACAAATAATTTGAAAGAATTAAGTTAGAGGACTTAAACTGCCAGATGTAAACATTTTGTGAGAAATGAAAGGGCAGAAATAAACCACACATAAGAGGAGGTACAATGTTTAATGAAGGTGAAAATTCAATGAAACCTTTTCAATCAGTAGTACTGGAATAACTGAATATCCGTATGGAAGGAAGAAAACAATTCTGAAGCTCTATTGGTGCTTTTTGTTTATAAAAAAATATTTATCCCCACGTGAAATTTAAAATATACTTGGTTTCCTTTGCATTTTAATATTTTGTTTGTAAAGTTGATTAAATCCCTCAGAAGTGTACCTCCTTTTTCAGCTATCAGATTTTTCTCATTCAGCTTTCTTTTATTTCAATAGATTTTACAGAAAGCAACACAAGTAGTTGAGAGTGAAGTGGACAAATATGTAGAAGATATTATGAAGGAAAAGAATATTAACCCTGAGAAGGATACCAGGTATGTTGCTTTCACATTATTATTATTATTGTTTTTGGTACCGGGGATCAAACTCGGGTCCTTGCACTTGGGAGGCAGGAGGCGGAACCAATGAGTTAAATCCCTGGCCCACTTTCACATTATTATCATTATTATTATTTTGATCATGTGTTCACAGGTTGTGAGGCGTAGAGATCACGTGGTTTCAAAATGTTAGACCCAAAGAGTTGGTAGAGATGATCTACAACCCTCTTACCTCACTGAATGAGCTGTTGAGGTCTGGAGAGGTGAATGAAAGTCACAGGACTAAAACCCATGTCTCTTGGTTTCCAGTCATTGTACCATCGGGCTTCTTTAGGGTAGTTTACCAGTCCTTCTCCACAGTTAAGTAACTGGCTGTCGTGTCCTTCAAGATTCAGTTCTTTTGCCATCCTCTAGCAAGGTTCCCCTTTAGTCTGAGGAGCATCACTCTGTCCCTGCGTAGAGCTTTCTGTCTGGCTTTCACCCGCTGCACTCCAGCCCCCCATGCGCTCTTGTCCAAGCTAGGAGGTCAGTGGGGCTCTGGGCTGGCACACTACGGCATCTTGCATACCAAGCCAGCGCCTTAGATGTGGGTCTCTGTTTTTTAAGCACACAAGCGCCACTATCAATATTGATTGAAGGAGAATAGAGGGTAGATTTTGGGATGTGTGAGGCTAGTAGAGGAATAAACAAAAAACAGAAAAATGAGTCATTTGGGCAAGAAATGACAAAGCCATTGAGTATAGCAGGGGAGTTAGTGATGTAAAGTTTACTTTGAGAGACATTTTAAGGTAGGATAAGGGATTGGGGACAGTTTGATGTGTGCATTGTCTGTGCGTGTGTGTGTGTGTGTGTGTGTGTGTGTGTGTGTGTGAGTGAGTGTTACTGGCGGTCAGACCCAGCACCTGGTGCACGCTAGACAAGCACTCTACCCCTCAGCAACATGCCCAGCCTTTGAGGTGTAAATCGTTGGTGAAGAGCTTGGTGTGTTCTAGCTCAGGGAACTAATGCTTAGTGATGTCCTTCATAAATTTAGACTCACCTCCCTGTTTTTTCAGGGAAGATATGTTGTTATAGTTAGGAAAGTGCAGATAACCTGTCACGGAGCTCTTTGTTATGCTTGGAAAATGAGGCCTGTTGGTGGTATCTGGAAATAAGAGATTTGGGGATGCCTGGGATTGCCCACAGGAAATATGAGAAGGGGAGGGTCAGAGCCTCATGGCTGCAGTTTGTTGTTCCTGTCATAGCTTGCCCTCTTTCTAGGTCCTGTTTTATCATATCCTACATAATACTGTGTACATGTTGGGTATTTAAGAAGACTTTGATTCTTACTGTATTAAAGTGAAAGCCAGGAAATGCTTTGTAAATAGATACATGAACAACAGGTTATGGAGGGCATTACTTTATCGTGGTTAAAAAAAAGTATGATTTAAAAAAATAATTGTATCATTTTCAGTTTTAAAATCTGCATGAAGACATGCTTACTACAGATAACTGGTTATAAACAGCTCTATTTGGATGTAGAAAACGTGAGGAAAAAGCCATATGATTCTGATAATGAACAACACGAAAAGCTACTCTTAAAGGTAAATTTTTATTTTCTGTGTTTGGAATTATTGAACCCTGGAAAAATTAATCAGGCTTGAGTTAAGTAAGGTCTTTGTTTAAATTCTAGAGGCTTATTTAGCTATCCAGTTGCTTTGCCCCTTAGAGAATTTTATTATGTTATATTTTGTTGATATGGAAAGGTTTTTGTCAACAATATTTATAATTTCATAAATATCATTAAAGTGTATTCAAATAAATTTTATTTTAATGCTTTTAATTCTGAAATAAATTACAAATTCATAAAGAAAGATCTTTTCAACCCCAAAAAACTGGATCCATAAAGCTCAGATTTCACAGTACTTTTTGTATAAATTGCTCCTATGAATTTGGCTTTTTTTTTAAGCTACTCTCAAGTTGTAGTCATGTATATCCCTTTACAGATTATTATGTAGATCTTTAGGGATTTATGGAATGTTAATAGACAAGTAATGCCACAACAGATTTAAAAATTAAGAAAGTAAGAATAAAACTACTTACAGCTTTCCTATTTTTTATTACCAAAGTGTATGTACATACATACATAAGATAAATTAAGTGTCAAAATTAAAGTGTGTTAGACCTAGAGTGAGCTTTTACACATCGTCCAGCTTTAGGGATGAAGATTCGAAGACTCTTAGAAGAGGTGAAGTGACTCACTCTAGTACTAGGTGGTAGGGCCTAGAAAAGAGCAGTTTCTTGCCTGTCCTGTATGGCTGTTCTAATTGTGTTTTTAAATGGTTAAAGAAAATCGCACATATTATACTTGGACACAGGAGTCAGTAGGACCAAAAATATTGTGGAAGGAAATATTGACAATTTCTAAGTAAGAGACACAAGTTTAAAAACAAAGCTTTTTTTTTTTTTTCCAGGAAAGTATAACATATACAGTTCACCTAATTGTAAAATTAAAATACAACTTGGGTTTTTAAAATGAGGGCAGTGAAAGTAGGTATCGCAAATGGCTGTTTGTGTGGGTTGTCCTTTTATATTTGAAGTGTTTAAAATAGTGTGGACACTCGCTGAGGATTGACTGCTATTTCTATCCTCAGTTATTTTTTTCATTTCAGACCCTTTCTGTACAATACACCTTTCCATTTGAAAGAGGTAAGGTACAAGTGCTAACATTCTAGTCCAGGGCATTTTATCTTGATGATTCTTTCTGAAATTCAGTCCTGGAGGCAGAGAGCCAATTCTTGGCAGCGACTTACCTGGCGTGCCTGACTCAGCGTCTTCCTGGCTAAGAAGCTGTGGAACCCATTTTGCTTTATGTACAGACCTAGTACCACCTTCACTAGACTTAACCAGAGTTAACTAATATTCATGTTCCAGAGTTCTGCCTTATCCTTATGAAATCAGAATCTCCAGGGATGGAGGCCAGAAATTTGAGGCTTCTGCATATTACATTTTGAGTTCTGCTGATTCTACACTACATCTCTCCCTGCATCCACACTGCATCACACACAGTGGCACATGCATGCTCCTTGCTGAATTCATGAGATGTTAATGTGAACAAATTGCATGTGTTGGTAATAAAAGTGGGAACACGATAAAACCCAGTCCGATAACTAGATTTGGCTTCCGGGCCACAATTTGTAAAGGAAGCCCTCCACATTTTATTTTAGGGAACAGGATACTTTCATTAGGAGTCCTTTACTCAACAGTGCAGGAAATGGTAGTGAAATGGGGGAAATGGAAGTGGTTTCTATTTTGCAAATTTTCGCAGTTTTTTGTTAAATCAACTTGTGTAAGCCTCTTTTGATTGATGATTTGTACGGAATTTAGAAGTGACTAAATTTTCTTTATTTTGTTTTGATCGTTTGTTGGTATTTCGTATCTGATTGCTGTTACTAAATTCTCTGTCTCTAAAAGATATTTATTTAAAACCAAATCATATTATTTTTTCTTTTAAAACTTATATAAAGTAGCTATACTATAAGTTAGGATATTATCAGTTGCATAATCCCTTGCCTCAGACCAATTTTTAAAAATTTATTTATTTTGGTACTGGGGATCGAACTGGGGACATTGCACTTGCGAGGGAGGTGGTAGCACCACTGAGCTAAATCTCCAGCTCAGAGACCTATTTTTATTCATCAGATTAGGGATTAATCATCTGTAATATAATATAGCCAGTTGAAATACACAAGGCCAATTGCTCTAATACTGTCTTTTTCTCAGGCAGGCAGTTAATCTGTTCTGGTATGCATATATTAAATAGTAAATACAAAAATCTCATTGTTTTTAGTATTATTTGCTATCTTTTTTTTTTTAGACAGGGTCTCAGCATGTAGTTCAGACTGCCCTGGAATGCTCTATGTAGCCCAGGCTGGTCTCGAACTCACAGTGATCCTCCTGCTTCAGCCTCCCAAGTGCTGGGATTACAGGTGTGTGCCGCCATGCCTGACAGCAAAATCTGTTCTTTAATGGGCCAGGGATTTAGCTCAGTGGTGCCACCACCTGCCTTGCAAGTGCAAGGTCCTGAGTTTGATCCGCAGTACCAAAAAAAAAAAAAAAAAAATCTGTTCTTTATAACAGTCATTTTAGTTGAATATACTACATTTTTAGAAGAATTGAAAAGTTTTCTGAAAGTAGTCTTTGTTGAACTATTTATGATTTGTCTACAAAAGTTGTTTAATCAAAAGCATGCAATTACTAGTTATGTAAACCATGAGAAGGGAAATGTCTTGGTAAATTCAAAACATCACTATTATTTGTAACATGGAAGCATGTTTACGCAGCTTTGGAATCTACTAATGCCCACAGTAAAGCTGACAGCTAGAATCTCCAAGCAGTGGGCTGACATTGGTTTCCAGGGTGATGATCCCAAAACAGACTTCAGAGGCATGGGCATACTTGGATTAATCAATCTTGTGTAAGTGAAAAAAAGCTTCCTTTTCTTCTCTAACGAAATTACATGTAATTTCCAGTCTAGTTATGTTCTAATAAGAATTGATCTAATTGCGATATACTGTCTCTAAATTTTAAGGCAGAGCTAGAGGATACACTGACCTGTAGCAACATAACACAGCATGTGTATGGTGGGGAGTTTTTTTACTTACTGGTTCTTTCTGCTTCCTTTCTTTTCCTGGATCTCTGTCTGTCTGATTCTTCTTTCAGCATTGTGACACTCTTTCCTTACTAAAAATATCCTCTTGCTGCTTCTCTTTCACCTCTGATTCCATTAGGAGAAAAACAACTAAATGAGATGATAAAAAGTCACTTCACATGTCTTCACTACTTTTGACAAATGATAAAAATCCTTGACCTTTCAGAGCCAAACATGGACTTGCTCTTTCTTTTTTCTTTATTATTTATGATTTTATACATGAGTGAAATCTCAGAACATGTAACCCAAGTCCTAATTGATAGCCAAAACTATTATAGAGAATAAATTGGAAAATGGATTTTCTCCCAGTAGGGATTGGAGATGCTAGTGTTTGGGTCAGTCCATGAATTATGATTTAAAGACTATAAAATGTCTAAAATGAGAGGCCAACTGCTAGTTCTGACTGTGAAAAAATTAATTCTGAAATTGAGCTAAATTACGTGAATATTGAGAAAAATATTTGCATCAGTTTCAATGAGGCTGTTTTGGGAAAGACTTTTAGAAGACCTTACAGTAGGGTTTCAATATCTACGGTTTTTTTTCAATTACAAAAATTGTGATTTCTTGGGGCTGGGGATTTAGCTCAGCGGTTCAGTGACCCGAGTTCAATCCCCAGTACCAAAAACAACAAAAATTGTGATTTCTTGAAATACCTAAGCTTTATAAGCATTTCTATTCCCAATAACTAACTCTTAGCGATAATACAGTAACCTTAGTTGTTTAATTATAAAAAATTGTATCTTAGTATCTGTCAGAACATTCAAATGTAAACTTTAAATGATTTAACAAGATTTAACTCTAGACTGAGGTAAGGGATTCTGGTAGACCTTTAAATGACTTCCAGATATTTTCATTCCACTTAAAGCTAGTATTAGCTGATTTGAAAAATGTCCATATGTTAATAATTATTTGATTGCCACCAGTGTACTAAAGTGATTAAAACATAAAAGTAATTCTTCTGTAATTTGGTTTATTGTCCTTTATACATTAGGAGCCAAATACACAGTTGAGGAACAGGCAAACTTACAATTATGTCATTTATTATTTTAAAATTTCTTGGCCTTTGCCATGTAATCTCAAGATATTTTCTGGCTTTGAAGTATATGGGTAGTTTATAATTAAGACTTCAGATAAATGAACAAGAGCTGGGTAAAGAAGAAAAAAGGATTTTGTGAATTCAAAGGAGACTGAAAAAATCTGAACAAATGAGGAAATTGAAACGGCAAAGTAGAAGAATCTGCAAGTAAAGGCCAAAATGTATGTAGGAAGAAAGATGGTGGAAAGGAAAAGTAGAAGGAAAAACATTGAAGGAAGTGTGGCATTTAATGCAGATGATAAATTCAGCAAGGAAATTAAAAGGTGCTTATAGATTTTTTTTAAAGAATAGTTTTACTTTTAGAATGCTAACAAATGATGAATTATATTTAGAGTATTGTATACAAAAATGAAGTTATGAAAAGTCCAGGTAGCAAACAGAATTGGAGCTTTAAGAAAGTGTTGCCCCTAAGCAGGACTTTTACTGTTTGGGGTTTCCAGATTTCTCTGAGGATCTGAGGAAAGCTTTGTATATTCTCTCCTCAGAAAATGAACCCACAGAAAAATCTGCACATACTTAAGAGAAATTGAAATGGCCACTTTCATTCTTAATTGACCCTTCACTCATGGGCATCTAGGTCAACAGCCCCTTGCTTAATGGGTTGAAATTTTGAGCCACTGAAGAAAAATGAGAGGTGTGTGCTGTTAGTCCATAGAAGAAAAAAATTAGAACAGGAAGATTAGAAATTTTGGTACTTTGTGAAAATTTTAATGACTATGCCCGCTACAATTTACATAAACCATGGGGATCTGTTTTATTTAACTGTGTATCTGCATGTCAGCGTCCATCCAGTCGCTGTGTGTGGGAGTGTGTGTTTGCGTGCATCATTGATTATGAAGTGAGACACAAGTTGAACAGGTTTGGTTTAACAATTCAAGGAGGTTGCATTAACATAAGCCAGAAGAATGTGTGAACCTGCAAATACGTAGCTTTCTGTGTTTCTCCTGTACCTAATAATTCTGTTTTACTGCCAATAGTTTAGTTGATCAAGTTTTTTTTAAAAATTTTTTTGGTATAAATGGAATGTTACTAACCTTCTGATTTGCCCTGAAAATGCTACTAATCAATACAGTCTTAGGCTGTAGTAGAAGTAATAAGCTTTGGTGAAAGGAAGAGCGTCCCAACAGATACATTTTATACTATTTTATAAAAATAAGCAAATTTTTGTAAAACATTTTTTATGTAAAGAGGAAGTCTCTTTTTATGTGATTTTAAAACATATTTTACAATCTTGCCAAAGATCTATGCTTGTGCTGGATAGGCCTAATGCCTTAGGATTATTTTGAGTCATTAACATTTGTGAATCACTGCAGTGATTTGGGATGGAGATTGGGATGATTGTGGCAATACAAGGATTGTCATTTTGATGACAGCAGTTGCCTGTGGATATTATTATTAAGTTTGAATGACGTGTGTTCATTTCATTATTTTCCTTAAACATTTTTAGCTATTTCAGTGAAAATTACACCAGGGAAGCTCACCAGATTCTTTCCCGCTCAAATCATCCAAAATTAGGGTAAGCTGGATAACATTAAATATGAATAGATGATTAAATCCATTTGAAGGCATTTGAGGGTATTTCTTAAAATGATATTATTTTAATAAGAACTTTATTCAAAACATTGCATAAGATACTGTTTTTAAGGGAAAATGTGATCATAAACTTTTGTATATACAATAAAATCTTGGTTCTGTTCATAATCCAAAGCATTTGTCTGTTAAAGCAACAAAAGAGAGATTTGTGATCCTGTGACATTCGGTATGACATACTACTCATACTGTGAGATACCACTTGTTTATCAAGTTCAAATTTATTAGAAATGTTTGCTCTTTTTCAGAACATTTGCAGACCAAGTTACTCACAATCCCAGCTTTTACTGTTTCAGTATATTTTTATCACAACATAAGGCATAGCTATAAAATGGAGCTTAAGGATCTCTATAAAATTTTTTCAAGACTTGATTTGATAATAGGATTAAGAATACTTTGAAGCCGGGTGTGGTGGCGCATGCCTGTAATCCCAGCACTCGGGAGGCTGAGGCAGGAGGATCACTCTGTGTTCGAGACCAGCCTGGGCTACATAGTGAGTTCCAGGTCAGTCTCAACTACATAGTGAAACCCTGTCTCAAAAAACCAAAACCAAAACAAAACAAAACAAAACAACCTTGAAATTAGAAATGGGAAAATGGGAAATAGTTTTGAAATTTGTAAAATAAAAGGCAAATTGAGGTCATATCATTAGCTTTATCATTGTTTTTATATTCTATCTGGTCTTTAGGAAAACTTGATAATGTTAGATCATAAAAGCAATTATCTTGATAATGGAGAAGAAAATACCAGACTATCTACTGTAGTTTAGATGTCAGTGAAATTTAGTGAATGTAGTTCTCTTTTGGTTTTAGAAATCACACAGACAGGACTTTATTTTTATTTCTTAGATTCTATCCAGAAAATCAGTAGATTTTAGGAAATAATTTTTTACCTACTCTGTTCTATTTTTCTTACTATGTAGAAACTATTCTGAAAGAAATACTAGAATTGAAACAAGTCACCTTTTACTAATTCCTTACATAATTTAAATTTATTTTTTGAGCTTCCTGGCTAGTTGGTATAACTAGTAATATTTCTGACATAGGTATTCTTATGCAATAGTTGGAATCAATCTTACAGAGATGGCTTATAGCTTACTGAAGAGCGAAGCTTTGAAGTTTCATCTCTACAATATTGTTTCTGGAGTGCCAACAATGGAACACTTCCACCAGTTTTACTGTGAGTAATACAGTAAGGTATTGGAATGAGTTAATACTGGATCTACCTTTTCAATTATTAGGAAGGTGTAATACCTATTTTGATTTAATATATCAAGTATGTATATAGCTTACGCTTACCATTTTATTATCTAGGATCTCTGAAAGCCAGGAAATAATAGAAGATGAATCACTAGGAGTATATTGTACTTCACCTTTTATATTTACTGATTAAAAAAATTGTTCAGCAAGGCAGTTTTTCACGTTTATGCAAGTTTAGAAGTCACGTACTTCTGTGGACATTCTGTCAAAATGAAGTTTTCATCTTTAATGCTGGTTAATTAATAGGATAGACCATTTCCAGGTTACTTTTTGTTGCTCTTGTAAGGTAAATTAATTAAAGGAGCTTTTGACTGCTGTCATTGCAAGTGCAGGTTTCCTTGTAGTAGGTAGGGATCCTGTATAACCACTCCTTACACAGCCGTCATTATCACTGTGCATGCATGAGCTTTCACTCTGACGATGTGCGGCCCCTGAAGGTTGAATTTAGTAGACCCATCTCCTGAAGCCACGGCTCAGAAGCAAAGCATTCAGATCTGTAGTGCAGCATCCCTCTCCAGACACGTTTCTCTGTTCCCCTTCATCTTAAAAACCTTTAAAATAAATGCTTTTCATTCCTTCACCTCCAGTTTTTTGTGAGTTTTTTTTTTTTGTTTTTTGGTACCAGGGATCGAACTTGGTTCCTTGCGCTTGCAAGACAGGCAGCGGAACCACTGAGCTAAATCCCTGGCCCTTCACCTCCAGTTTTTGTCTCACTTCAATTTAGTTTCCTCATTCCACAGAAACTCATTTTCTCAGTATTTTTTTTGTGCCTCATACAACAGCCATGATTTTTCTTCATGTTTCTTGATCTTTTAGCAATAGTAGATATTAGTGACCATGCTTCTCTTCTTTAAACATTGTCCTTGCTTTTCTGATACTACCTACAGTTTCTGGCTTCTCTGGATTTGCCACAGACGCCCACGGCCTTACTAAGTGTGGGAGCACCACAGTGCCCTGCCCTCAGCTTGCTTCTCTCTGTAGCCCTCATTGTCTCCCTGAGTGATCTCATCCAGTCCCCAGCTTGAAATGCCGCTGTGTTCTGTTAAAGCCACGGTAGAGATCTGTAGCCCAGATCCTCTCTCCAGCTACAGCACTGTGTGTTAAGACCTTTTTTCTTCATCTAATAAAGGATCCTATGGGGATGGGGCCACAAGGTAGAAGTAAGTGTATGGTGTCTTCAGATGGAGGGACAGGTGGTTTTCCAGTCCTGAAGGACTAGCCATGATGATTGTACCTGAGTACAATCACATGCACAAGTTACTTTCTTTTACCATCTGAAGGTCATCATTGCTTGGTTACGTACCCTCCCATCCACCCCCCACACCTCAACCTGGAGATTGGCTGCATGCCTTACTTGCTCCTAGATCAAAATAACAAAGCTGGATCCAATAATCCTAAAACATCTGTCTATAAATATATACTGCAAGATGGATATTTGTACCATGATATGAAAAGAACCCTTGCCCTCAATTTGCCTTGGCTCAGACTTAGCCAGTTTTTAGGGAGGCTCAGACATTTTATTAGATTTTCATCGAGATCTTCCAGCTTCCTTCCCCCAGCTCACCAGTTCTTTTCTTTCAGCTTATTGCAGTGGAACTGAGGCCCCCTATTCCAACTTGTCTTGTTTGATTTCCTGTCCCAAATCTCTCATCCCACTTTCACCATGGTGCCTATACTCCTGGTACTTTGCCAACTTGCCTCTCATATTATTTTTTCTAATAAAGTATATATAACCCTAATCCAGTGTTAGAATATCTCTGTTACCTTGTAAGATCCTTCATGCTGGTTTACCATTAACACCTCCCCTTCCTTGTTTTAACCCCTACAGTCAAACCATGCAGAAATGTTGTTTAGAACTTTTATATGATAATTTCTATTGAGTTTATTTCAAATCTAGTCAAAAGAACAATCTATGTGCTCTATGGAAATAGCTCATTTCCATCACTTTCTGTATAGCTTGAGAGTCTGGGTGTCCCTGTCAACTTCCTAGAATTTTGATACCATTTTTTTCCTTTAGTTTCCTGATGTTTTATTAAATCATTGTAGCTATTCGAGTTTTGATTCTTTGAGTCGGTCTTCATTGGGCACAAACAATGTCTCTCTGAAGCAAGAAGTTTCTAGGATTTGGAGCAATTTGTTCCAGCCTGTACAGAACATAAGATAAAATAGCTAAATCTAATAGGCAGAAATAATAATAAAACAAATGACATATATCTTAAGCTTTGCATGACTTGATGTTTCCTACTACTGAGAATATTACTCTCTAAATTCTTTTATCTACATCTCTATCCAGGTGTTAGAGGTGGAGATGAAGGAGAACACAGACTCAATTTGTATATTTATGTGTAATTTCTATCATGTGGTATTGTCATTATGTATGTATAAAATCAGTTTTAATGAAATGAAAATAGAACACAGTATTTAAAAATAATCGTAAGATTAAAAAGCCTTTTAGAAGGAGCAGTGAGGTTCTAGTGGAAACAGAATTCCAATTTATAACATGCACGCTTACAAATGATGTAATTTGGCCTCTCCATGCCTGTTTCCTCAAGGATAGAATGGGGAAAATAGCATAGTCCTGGGGTCATGTAGTTACTGAGAGAAAATAAGCACATTGTACTCACCACAGATGTATGTAAAAATGATTTAACAAATACATTTTCTTGAATACAAAATAGGGCGATTATAATGTAAAATATGGGTGGTTTAAAATTTACATTTAAATTCATGTATGTGTATTTTATATATATATATATATATAAATTTGGTTTCATGAAACATTTTCAGCACTTTGAGGATTCATTTGGCTAATGAATGAAAATACTAAAAAACAAAAATGTAAAGCCTATTTACAATTCATGTATTCTTTTCAAAAAGAGACAGTACTAGGGCTGAGGAAGTAGCTCAGTGGTGCTAACACCTGCCGGGCAAGCACAAGGTCCTGAGTTCAATTCCTCGTACTGCAAGGGAAAAAATAAAAATAAAAACAATACTGATAGTCCATTGAAAAATACAAATAGCTTAAATTTAGAAATTAAATGGAGGGCCGGGGATTTAGCTCAGCGGTTTGGTGGCCTGCCTTGCAAGCGCAAGGACCCAAGTTCAATCCCCAGTACCAAAAAAAAAAAAAAAAGAAAAGAAAAAGAAAGAAATTACATGGAAACAGCTTTCCTGTTCTTTATCCTTGTCCAAAATTTTCTCATACTTTCACTTTTGTGCTCCAAGCTTCCCTCTTCTCCAAGTCTCTTTGGAAAGTTCTGTGTCTCTCACATTTGAGGGGTTTTGTTGATTTCTGAGAGAAGCAGTGAATGTACTCTAAATATTTTATTGAAATTACTGTTTATTTTGATCATACAAAGTACTTCTTATAAAGGTCCACAGATTTCTAATAGTTTTATTATTATTATTATTAATTTATTTATTTATTTTATATTTTTTAGACAGGGTCTCACTATGTAGTTCAGACTGCCCTGGAACTCACTGTGTAGCCCAGGCTGGTCTCAAACTCACCGTGCCATCCTCCTGCCTCAGCCTCCCAAGTGCTGGGATTACAGGCGTGTGCCACCACGCCTGGCTAGTTTTAATATTATTTTTGATTATTGTGTCCTACTATAGAATTTAAAGGATGGTTATATACTTTATAAAAGTGTGATGGTTTTAATGTGATTTTAACATTAAGGACTGTTTGTTTTGTTTTTTTCTTTACCTACAGGTTATCTTGTCTATGAATTTGACAAGTTTTGGTTTGAAGAGGAACCAGAAAGCATTATGTATTTCAACCTGTATAGAGAGAAGTTTCATGAAAAGATTAAAGGACTCTTGATGGATTGCAATGTAGCACTCACTTTAAAAATATAAATCATCCATAGAAGCTTCTATTTCTACCACATTTTGCACACAACAACACAATTTATATGTTGTAATAGAAATTATCTGATCAATTACACTCATATATAATTTCCTACAAAAATACTTTAGAAATTCTATTTAAGAAAGCTAGTGGACAATCAGTGTATGTTTACAATTGCTTATACACTGTCCTCCAAAGTTACCTTATCTTCCAAAGATCCCTTCTGTAGAGTCACATGAACTGCAGTTTGGAACTTGGGATTTAGTCTGTTAGTGTAAAAGTGTAAGTCAGGTATTTATATTAAATTGGTTGACTAAAATGTGTACAAATCAGTTTTCATTTTTATGTGTTGTAGCTATCAAGTTGGTATCTTTTTCAAAGCTCTTTAAAGTTTTTATTGTTTTTTAGTCTACAAGTGACAAGTTCTAGTTTGCTTTTTCTTTTTATTTCTAGACTAATTAACAGCAAGAGTAATTCTTTGTTTTTTGGTGGTTTATTTTTTTTGTTTTGTTTAATTGGTGGTGCTAGGGATTGAACCCAGGGCCTCCTGCATGCTAGGCACGCACTCTTTCACTAAGCTACATCTCCAAGCTAAGAGTAGTTTGTTATGGCTTTCTTTGTTTGCATCTCAGTCACTTATCAAATGTCACTTTATTAGTAACAAGAAAAACATAGACCTATCAGACAGGATAAAGAATAATGATCTCCTTTTTGGTTTCTGGAGATTACTGGAACATAACAAATAATGAGAGACTTCAGTATCGGTTTTTTTGTTTTTAAATAACACAATTTAAATGTCAATGTTATTTTAAAGTTTAAAGACATTTTCTAATCTTGAGTTTACTTTTTTTTTCAATTGTAGGAAAAAAATCCTTATTTAGTGCTTTAGTGTGAGGGCCTCTACTAGTATGGTTTATTAAAAGAGACACATTTGCTAAGAAAAATCTTGATTGTGTTCAAAAGACAGTTTCTATTAAAATAAAGCTGTCTCTGAAACAAAAAGAAGCATTTAAAAATCTCAGTTAAACATCATTGCTTTGACTGTTAACTCTTGCTTCTCTTTGCTTTGACTCTGTGGTGTTTCTAGATAATGGTACGTGGACCTTATGTTAACAGTCTGTGGGATAATAAAGCAGCTTGAGACTGATGACTGTGAGTTTTATATAGCTTTATTCTCCTAAAATCTCAGGAGGACAGCAGGTGCTGTCAAGGATTATATGGGATGAGAGTCTAATGGGAACAATTCCTTTTGGTGTGTTTTGGAAGATTGTACTCCTAGCAAAACTAAAGGAGCTTAAAGCCAGGCATGGTGGGTACATGCTTGTAGTCCTAGCACTTAGGAAGCTGAGGCAGAAGGATTGCCACATGTTTAAGGCCAGTCTGTGCCACATAGTGAGTGCAAGGACAGCCTGAACTATATAGTGGGAACCTGTCCCCAAAACAGAAAACTAAAAGAGCTTAAGGGCAGGAAAATTCATCTCATTACTACTTTCTCCTTAAACCCTTCAAAACCCACTTGTTAAAGATATTAATTTATAACATAATATTTTGCACATTTTAAAATGTGGTATATACCAAGTGTTTAAGGACTAACTTCTATGTGATACAGCAAAACTTAGAACTTTTCAAGTCATTTGCTCATACCCATTGACATACCTCTCCAAACCTGTCAAAAAATAGTATGAAGTATCTGATTGGAAAATCACAGATGCAGTGTTAAAACTATTTTTTTTTCTCAATGAGATAAAGCTATTTTTAAAATCTTGTTCATTATAATAGTAGGAATTTAACTTTGCAGTATTATAGGAGTTTAATAATTTCTTATAGGAGACTTTTCAACCTTGGGAATATCTTCACTTAGTTTTTTAAAAATGTACTCATGATTATTTATTGTCCAGCTAGAGCTTTATGATTTGTAACAAAATTCTAACAAGAACAAGATGTTAACCATTGATGTTCATTGTGTTAAGATGTCAACTAGTTTATGGAAAGCAATGGTTAATGCTTAATTTTTGTGCTAAAAATGCTCATCTTTGTATTTTGCTCTTTCAACAACTAAGATCTTGAGACTAAACCTTTGTGTGTACTTAATTTAAAAAGTGCTTGAAGTATGGAAACAGAACCTCTTAAGTTAGTTTTTCCCTTTCTAGGGAAAACACCCCTAATATTTCAAGAAAATGTCATTATAAAGTTGGTTCAATAATATCTTCTTTAAATTTACCTCTGTTGGAACACTACAGATAATGTTCTGTTTTTGCTTAAAATAATCATTAACTGTTTCAGACAATTCCATAACAAATTGATCCAAAAGTCACAACAAATTTGAAGATTTGATAGTCTGGAAAAGCAACCTGTCACCAGTTGTAAATTTAGAGTGTAACACGAACTTTCTGATTTGTATGTATTCATACAAGAAAAGAACAATATAATTGTTGCAGCCTTCCTACTTTACTTTTCAACGTGTGTTAAAATTTTATGTAGTCTTAAAATCCACATTTAAAATCGTTCCTGTTTCTATAATTAGTAAAATGCCAAGGTAGTGATAAAATATTATTTGGCGTTGAAGTAGCAGAAAGAATATTAGTGTTAGCATAGAAAAAGTGAGATCAATGTGGAAATGCATTTTTGTATGTGCCAGGTTTAAGAGATTGTGCCAGTGATAACAGTCTAAAAAAGGTAGTTGTAACATTTACAGTTTAAATTCTGAAAGACAATCTTGAAAGAAATAAGAGAAATTAGGATATGTGTAAACCTAGACCAACCTCTCTTAAATAAATGTGATGTAGATAAACAAAAATCTGTCTTAAACTGGCGCTATTTACAGATTAGAAAACAATTTTTTAAATGCTCTTTCTGATTTTTCTATTTTAAGAGCTACTTGGATTTATATGTATATTTCTATATCAGAATACATGTACTCTTCACTCTTATTCCAGTGTTCATGAGTCCAGTGTTGTTGATAAGCTGTTTCTTCCCTTTGAAAGAACATTCAATGAAATAGAATTTGGTCTAAAATTTCCTCAAAGGGAAAGCATTACATGAGGATGCTCATTTTTATTCCAAAAAGTGTTACATAGTACCACGGCATAGAAAAGAAGACATTTGGCTTGTGGGCAATACTGTTTATTATCCTTCTTGAAATAATGATTGGGGACCGGCAGCAAATATCTCAGGATAAATGGTCTACTCTACTTCTCTATGAACATGTCTTGGGAGGCTTAATTTCCATTTTCATACTTGTGAACATCTTACAAGCAATCTTCAAATGAAAGTTAATGGATTAGTACCCTGAAAGGAATCGTGACTTGTGTTTCTGTTTTGCCTGTCTTCAGCTTTTGATAAGAAAAATTTAAAATGTTGTGCATGTAAGACCTGAGTACTACATTATTATAACAGAATGATTCTGTGTTTTTGTTCAAATATTGAAAAATATGTAACCACTAGAGCTCCCTAGAGGAAAAACTGCAAGTTGGCAACTTAAAAGAAATTGACTTTTTGTCTACTTTGGCTAATCAGTTGATTTCTTCAGTAAAAGCAATAGTGTGTAATGTGATGTCATTTTGTTTGTGATGTTAAGTGAACAAATAAAAAAATGTTAAAATTGTAAGCCTTTCTGCTAATTCTTTTTCTGTTTTCCTGTCCTTCCCATCCCTTAAGTCATTTGTACATATGAGAATGTTTTGTTATTTAATCTATCATTTTGTTTTAGATGAATCAGAATATATGGAAATTGTTCTTTTATTTTGTTGAATTTTTAACTCAAATGCTAATTATTTAAGGTGTAATTGACTGAACAAGAATAAGTAGTAGGACTAAAATTTTGCTTACTTTTTAGGTAAGCCACTGCCACCATCACATACTGCCCCATTCTTACATATGGTAGGGATAATTTTTACTGCACTGTACTATTTTTTTCTTAACTTTATAATGTAGGTTAGATCTATTTTCATATAAAAAGCTTCCTTATTCTGTTTTGTACAACTGCATAGCATTCCAGCATGCATGTATGTATCTTATTTTGAAAGAAAACTATGTATAGAAATGGTTGAATCAAGCTAAAGCAGGATTTATTAAAGTTAGTACTAATTATAGCATTAATGCTAATAAGATGCATATAGAGAATACAAAGGCTGAAACTTAAACACAAAGTTTCCATTTCAAGATGTTTGATGGAGAACAAATGTAATGGAAGTATAGAAGGAACTATTTAAGAGCTTAGGGACATAGAATAGAAGACAAGTATATCATAAGAACAAACTTGGCTGAAAATCATAAATTTCAGTAAGATTAATCAAGAACAAGGCAGCAAATAATAAGATCAAGAATGACGCATCACTGCAGCTACAAATTCTGAATAATTTTACCAAAATTTGAAGCGTTAGATAAAATGCAAATATGTCTTTAAAATATTACTTACCGGACTGGGGACTTAGCTGAGTGGTTCCGCTGCCTTCCTTGTAAGCACAAGGTCCTAAGTTCAAGATACACACACACACACATATATGAAAATTCAGAGAAAAAGAGGGAAACAGGCTGGAACTCTAACCTTGGCTTTCAGCCAGGGGGAACCATCTGCACTTACACAAGCAACCAGGTCATATCCCAGTAAACTGAGTAGGATGAAGAGATAGCAACAAAGCCAAGATCACATCACGGGAAAGTAGACACTTCACTAAAGAAATCTTCATTACTAGCAACAAAGTTCACTAATTGAGCATGAACACTCATAACGGAAGAAAAAACAGGCAATAAAATGACTCCAAAAGCTCCCAACTCCTCCAAAAATGGTCCATTGGTCATGGATGGGGAGGAAATTTAAAAACTAAATGTTTGAATTATGCAAAGCAGTGAAACAACAGGTTGATAAGTGTTCATTGAGCTCAGAGATAATAGAACAAAACAGATAATGGAGTTAAAATGATTAATAAGCTTAAAGAAGATAGAAATAAAAAGCTGAGTTAAACAAAATGATACAAACATGAATGGCCAGTTTAGCAAAAAGTTGAGTTGATGTAAAGGAACCAAATTAGAATTTGGGAGATAAAAATTCATTTTTAAGTATGGACAGCAGAAGTGACCAGTGTGAGATCAGTGTCAGGTAGAAGATAGAGGTGATACAGGTGATAATATAATTAAGAGATTATTGAAAATAGATTCAACAGTACCAAGATGATGCAAAGAAGACTAACCTAAGACTAATAGAAATTTGTGAGAAGTCAAAAAATGGCATTTAAAATGCATTTTTAAAAAACCTGTTTGCAGAAATCATAGCCAAAAGCTTTCTAAGTATGGAGAGAGGTTTCAACATATAGGAAAGCAAGGAATATATAACCTGAAATAGCCATAGTCAGAAAAGAATATGTGTAACAAATCCAAAAGGTCCAATAGAAGGTCAGAATCTTAAGAGCTGTTAGAGAAAAGCAACAAATTACTTATAATGGTAAACACATTAGAATTACAGCACACTTCTCAAATATTTTAAAGGCCAGGAGATCTTGGAGTGAAATGTTTCAAGCTCTAAAAGCACCTTCAAACTCAGACTAATATATACAGCAGAACTTTCAAAATTGTTACAGAAATAAGATAGTTCCATGACAAAAAGCACCTTAAATTCATGACCACAAAACCAGAACTCCAAAAATTTTAAGGATACCTAGAAAGAGACAATGTGCCCAATAATGCCAAAAATTCTAGTGAAATGAGCAATTAATCAGAAGGTGCAGGTTAGGACATAGACCAGCAACAGAAAAATAATGTAACGACAGGAGTAAGTTAATAACTTTCAACGTGAATGGTCTCAACTCCCAGTCAAAAGATACAGATTGGCAGAATAGAAAAAGAAAACAAAAAACAAAACCCAAAACACAATGGTATGTTGTAAAGAAGCAACACGTTTAATCCCAAACAATTTCATAAAAATCAAATGATGAAAAACAATGTTCCATGCAATGGGAGCCTGAAAGCAAGCCGAGGTAGCCACTCTTATTAGACAAAGTGAACTTTAAACCAAAGCTGATCAAAAGAGTCAAAGAAAGTCATTGCATACTGGTTAAGGAAACAATGCAACAGGAAGAAACAACTAAATATAGAGAATTTATATATTGTATATTTGTTATATATTATGTATATTATGTATATGTATTTTAAATATTTATATAAATATATAAATATATATAGTAATACCTTGGTTCACAAATGATTTTGTTTGCAAACAATTCATTTTGCAAACAAAAGTATTTGGCAAATTTTGCTTTCGTTCACAAATTCTGCATCAGGTGACAAACATGACCACAGCCACCTTCCCCACACAAACATAAATGCAACCATCTTGCCCCAAATTTAAAACAAATTAAGTCCATAAACTGTGGTACCACTGAATACTGATGTACACTGAAAAACATTAACATAGTTATAGTGGGGGATCTCAATACCCCACTATCACAAATAGATCAACTAGACCAAAAATAGAGCAGGTGAACCATACCTTCATATAAATGAACTTAAAAATTTAGAGCATTCTGCCTCTAACAACAAAAGAATACATGTTCTAATTGGTAGCACATGGAGCTTTCTCCAAAATACCCCATAAAGAGTATTTAAATTAATACAAAATAACTGAAATTATCCTGTACATAGTTTCAGATCATAGTGCAATGAAACTAGAAATCAATGGGAAAAGAAATCAAAGAAAATTTGCAAATACATAGAGATTAAACAATATACTCAAATAATCTGGTCACAGAAGAAATGAAGGAAGAAATTAAACAGTCCCTAAAATAATAATGCTACCACAACCTACCAAAAACCATTGGACAAAATCAGTGAAAGCACTCCTAGGAAGAAGTCCCCACATCAGAAAAAGTGACCCAGAAGTAACCTAATGTTGCACCTCAAAGCTCTAGAAAAACAATAGTACATTGTCCATAGTACAAGGAAGGAAATTAAAAAAAAGTATAAATTAATGAAATTGAGATTTCTTATGAGACAGTAAGTCAAATATTTGGTTATATCTTTATAAAATAAAATATATAATAAACCAGCAAATATACTTAATGATAGGACATTAGGATCAAATTAAAGATTTACTCTAACACCATCTGTATCAGCTATTGCTGCAATCACAGTGCATAACAACTGCAAAACAAAGCTACAACCCAGTGACAAAGAGCACTTGTTCCTCATATATCAGTAGGCTAATCTTAGCTGGATTCAGCTGGTTTTAAACCAAGACAATGGACTAATAGACCAGTTTTGGTGAGTTCCATGTGGCTGTGATTCTGGGACTAATTGGCTACTCAAAGCATATGCTTTTCATAATGTAGCAGAACCCCAAGAATAACCCTAATTGTAATCCTTTGCTCATGTCATGTCCACCCATCTTTCATTGGTTGTGGCAAGTCATGTGGCCAAACCCAAAATGAATGAAGCAGACAGTTGCACTGTGTTGGAGGGGGAAGTGAAATTTGCTGAATAAATCCAAATTGTCACAGCAAGTCTTTTCAACATTATACTAGAAATGCCAGTTTATATAGTAAGACAAATTGATAGACAAATATTGTTCACACATAATATTCATTTGTAATAGAAAATGTAAAAGAATTGGCATGCTAATTACTAGAGTGTGACCAAGTTGCTAACAAAATCATTATTAAAAAAGCTGCTGTGTTTTGTGGTGCATGCCTGTGATTCTAGTCCATGGGAGGCTGAAGCAAGAAGATCATGAGCTCAGGTCCAGCTGAGGCGAGCCTGGACTACATATTGAAACTCAAAACACATCCCCCAAATCTATAGACTAAAGATAACAGTTATGTATTACATATTTTAAAAAGCTAGAAGAAAGGATTTTGAATATGCTCACCACAAAGGAGTGATGAATATTTGAGTGCTGAGAGTTTAGGTTAGTGATAGAGTGCTTGCCTAGCATGCATGAGGCCCTGGGTTCAACAAAATAAATAATTGAAAGATGCTAATCTGACTTGAATGTTATAGGTTGCATACATGTAATGAAACATGTATAGTACCCTATATTCTTCATATGCCAATTTTTACAAAGGAACCACTTATTCTTAGAGCCATAAGAATGATTTAAGCACCCAAATAAACCCAACAAAATAAAATAAAACCCAGAAATGACCCACAAATAGATAGGGACTTAATGGTCCCTCCCCCCAAAGATCAAATGCATTTCTACATATCAGCAAGTGACAGTAAAAATAAATATTTGTAATAGTATTTTATAATACCTACTACCCAGAAATAAATATAACAGAAGATATGTCATATCATTAAGGAGAAGACTATAAATATAATGTAAATAGATTTTTTAAATCTATAGGGATATATACCATATTCATGGATTGGGAAACTGTTTTTCTTCACATTGATTTTATAGATTGGATACAATCTATACAGTCAAAGAATTTACTTTTCTCACCCATAGTCTATACTGGAAGGGGGATTATCTATATCAGATTGTTCCATAGTATCCTGATTCTCCTGAGATTAATATTTTACCACTCATGGTAGGTTACTGCAGTGTTGATGGGCAAGCCAACTATCCAAGTATATTTAAAGTTTCTGTTCATGTCCCTTCTGTTCATATCATTGGCTAAAGCAAGTTACACAGCCAAATCCAAGACAAATAATGAAGAAGTATAAACCATTTCCAGGTGGAGAAAGGAAGTGAATACTTGTTGGACAGTAATTCAATTTGTAACTTCTAGTAAAAACAAAATAAAAAACAACAACAACTCCAAACTTGACTCTTGAGAGCTAACCCTATAGAAATGGGTGGTCATTTTAATACATTGGGATATATGTATGGGGGCTGAATAATATCCCCCAAAGATAACCAAGCTCCAGAATCTGGAATATGTTACATTATATGCAAAAAAGTGCTTTGGTACATGTAGGTAAGTCAAGGATTTGAGTATAGGAAAATCATCTGATTGTCTAGGTGGTCCCAATGTACTCAGAAGTATATAAGAGGAAGGCAGAGGAAAGTTTGACCACAGAAAAGAAAGCAGAGATTGTGTGGGTAGGGACATAAGCCAAGGAGTGCCAACAACCTTTAGAAGATGAAAGAGAATAGATTCTTACATGGACCTCCAGAAGAATACAACTAACATAGATAGTGCAACTGTGGCTATGGGACTACTTCCTCTCCACTCCCCTGAACTTGGGCAACACCCACAGCCAACCCCCTCCTTTGTTCTTAGGGAGGCAGAAATAAGAGCAACAAAACCCCCAGGAAATCTCTAACGTTCCAGGCCAGGGCACATGTCTGTTAGATCTACTGGCATTCTGTACAATGATATTTCCTCACCTGGAATGGTTTGTACATATGGACTGCGTGTCACGTATCTAATTATAACCCAATGAATAATGGGAAAGGACATGCACAGTAGATACAATTGAGCTGACTCAGAATTCTGTCAATCATACTGTCAATTATGTTCCAAAATACCCAATGGAAGGTGCCTAAGGTGGGGCAATATCTCCAGATCCTAAGCTCAACTTATTTCCGGTCCATTCCATTCTTCCCACTACCCTGTGCCATTTTTTCTGTTTTTGCTTGCATGAACCCACTTGCTCTGAGTGTACCTTCCCCCATTGACTTCAATAAACTTAGCTGCTTTTTACTTTACTGCTGTGTACAACATCTAATTCTTTGCTCATAATACATCAGAACCTGGAACCTATCTCCTGGGAACATATCACCCTTCGTATCACAACCTTGTCAGTTCATTTTACCTTTCTGATCTCCAGATCTGTAAGATAGAAGATAATAAACTAATACATATGTGGTAAGAAGTCATACCAGCACTATAATTAAGCTTGAAAGTAAAAACAACTTAAATGCCTAAATTCTTGTGTATCATGTAAGAGAATACTGCACAGCACTAATTATGGATGAACTGTTGCTATATGAAGCAACATGTAATCCCAAATAAATAATATTGGTTAAAAGATACTACCTATAAAAGAAAACATACTAGATGACTCCATTTTTTTTGTTTTTTGTTTTTTTGGTACCAGGGATCGAACTCAGGTCCTTTAACCTGCAAGGCAGGCCACCGAACCTCTGAGCTAAATCCCTGGCCCTTAGATGAGTCCATTTTTATATAGTTCAATAACAGACAAACTAGCCATATAACTTAGGAATGCATACTTAAGTGGTGAATCTATATAAAAACAAAACAATAACAAAGCCTTTACCATGAAGGTGAACTCAGGATGGTTGTGAACCATGCTCATGGGGTTGTAAGGTGATCCTGGTATGCTTTTAAATTTCTGTTTCTTGATCTCCACTGTGTTACTATTTTTCACTTTTTTTTTTTTTTTTTCCTTTTTTTTTTTTTTTTCCTGTATCAGGGATCAAACTTAGGACCTTGCACTTGCAAGGCAGGAGTGGTACCACTGAGCTAAATCCCCAGCCCTTCACTTCTTAATAACTAATCAAAATATTCATTTGCTTTATCACTTTTATGTATATGTACTGTACAATGATGCCTTGGTTTATGAATTTAATTTATTTTATGATTTTGGAGAAGATGGCCATGTTTGTGTCCCTGTGAGGAAGATAGCTGTGGTCTTGCATCACTGATGCAAAATTTGTGCAAAGCAAAATTTTGCCTAATGCTTTAGTTTATGAACCTAGTCATTTGCAAACAGAAGCATTCATGAATCTAGGTAGTACTGTATTGCATAATAAAAACATTCCTACTTTTTCAAAAGAAAGACAAAAACAAGCAATCAAGATGTCTAAACAAGAGATCTGAGGACCTTATTTTTACCTTGTTGCTGATAATGGCTTACGTTGTTAAATAACAAAGTAGCATATTGTTAACTCTTGCCATTGCTTTGTGTACAAAGAAAAAATAACTTTATGATGATTCTTGGGCCTCTTGAGTGCTGTTTTCCTAAGGTTGTATTCTCTATCAGAAGATATCACTAAAGCTTTTGTCATCACCCAGTAAATCTTCTTTACTGTCTTCTACTAGGTGAGTCCTTTATATCTCCTTTTGTTACTGGGCACTTAGATCCATACATTCAACTTAATTTGCTCACAGCTGACCAGATTAAAAGAAGCCATTTATTTTGAAACATGAAAAAGGATTTATTCAGACTTAGCTCTAAGGAGATGGAGGGGCCTATTTATCTGAAATCACCACCTCACCACATAAAGGTGTATTAGGGTCTTTTCTAGCAAGAAAAGTGGAAGGGAAATACAACAAGACAATAGACATACCCAGGCTTGCTACATCCTTTCCAGGGCTGGGACCTTTCTCTCTTTTGCCTAAGGAAATAAAATTGGACTTGAACTGCTGGTGCCAGCATCTGCATAGTCTGTACTTTTATTGCAGATAACGAAGGTAGAGATAACTAAGGTTGTGGGACCTGACTCAGCTGAAGTGACTCTATGCTGGGCTGACAATAGGCCAGAGACTATCCTTCTCCCTCTCCTTATCAAACCTTCATATGCTAATTGCTAATTTGGTTAACAGCCCACCCAGGGACAAATGGTATGACAAAAGGTTACCATAAAACACTCCCCCCATAAGATAAACAGTGTGTTTGGAATCTTATCCCCTGGTAGTTCTGTGAATGCCCTGACCTATGTTTAAACTTTTTGTTTGGAAAAACCCTATAAAAAGGACCTCAGCCCCTGAGCTAGTGCCTCTCTGAGCTACTTGGCTCTGGGAGTGCTGTCTGGCCGGACTAATAAAGGTCTTCTTATTGTTGTGTTCCTCTCCTGGTGATTCTCATTCCTCTGTCGAGCTCCTGGAGCACTGGCTGGGCTGTGGGCCCAGCATCTTGGAGGCCTTCAGGCTGTTCAAGCTCCACGGAGTGGAAGTAAGGCACTAGGTCTTACAAGGTAGAGATTGATAGGCAGCTAGAAATGGACCAGTCCCAAGATAGAACAGAGTTGAGACAAACCAGGCCAGTGGTCAAGGGCTGAGTTGATAGAAACGAGGCCCTAAAATGGAGACCGGATGCCTAGCCCTTGAAGCCTTCTCAGAGATAAACGATAGCTCAAAGCTGTACTGTCACCAGCACTATCTGGTCCAAGAAGCCTAAACAATCTAGCAAACACATAGATAGATGACCAGAACACTGACTCTCCCTCCTACACCTTCCAGCAATGCCTTTTGCTTCTCTGTGCTCCATATCCCGTTTTTCTACTAGATTGATATTAGCTAAGTGATGGCACATGTAGTCCTATGGATTGATTTTAGTTTGACCCAAGTGACTTGTGACATGATTCCGCTGTATAAAAAAACCCCTAAACAAAGAACTCAGTGGCAACCCATTTTTGGAACCCCTCCTGCCTCTCAGGAACTTTCTCTTAATGAAACTTTCCTACTCTTCACCTCCTTTGTCCTCAACTCCATTAGTCAGCATCGTGAGACACAAACTCAGAACATCTGACAGGTTGGAAGTTACTGCCTCACAACATTTCATTGAGCTGAGGAGAGGTGGGGTGGCCACTTATGCCCTAGGCCTCAAGAAGCTTGGAGAAGTCACTTGTCTTAAAGTTCCATTTTGTGGTGCCAGTTACACTTTTATAGTGTGGGAGGGGGCCTGTACTTGTTTTGTTCACCACTCTCTTGGGGCCTTCAGACTCCCAAACATTTTCTAATGACTGACTTTTCTGTGAGTCAAGAATTGCAACTTGTTTCTCTCCATTAGCTATTGCCATTGCCTGACCAAGATCCCAGCGAAGAAATTGCCATGTGAGACACACATGTGAAGAACCCGTGCTATGAGTGGAAAAAAAAAATTTACCACTAGTCAAGGAACATAGAATAGCTAAGAGTTTACTGACATACTGCAAGAGACCAGCAGACCAGTCCAAGACAGGACCGCACTGTCAGGTCTGGGGGGAGAAAGACAGATTTTCTTATATTTGGTTTTAATTTGAAGAGAAGGATCAGAAAAGCTTTCATCAGGCCGTTGCCCATCTGTCTGAGTTGTGAGGTAGTGAGATATTTGAAGAGCAAATTATTTTTTGTCTGATGTGGTCCAGCACCCTTGGTGTTGCTAGATTCCTGAAGGAATTACACTACTCTAAGGTGTGGTTTGTTTTAGTTTGGGGGGTTCCCTCAGAATTAGGCCTTTAAAAGAGGATTTGCAATTCACTTGGAAGGTGGCCCCGGGAAATGCACCTAAGGGACCCTAGGGATGGAGGGAAGTGAAGTCCACCTGTGAAGTGTCTTGCTGTTAAGCAAAATACTGAGGTAGGATAGAATAAAGGCAGATAGAAAAGACGAGGAAAACCATAATTTAAAAATTGTACTTTTAAGAAAAACTTCAGTGCTGAACATGGTGGCATAGACCTGTAATCTCAGCACTCTAGAGGATGAGGCAGGAGGATTGCTGCAAGTTTAAGGCCAGCCTGTGCTACATAGTGAGTTCAAGCCTGGTCCGAACTACATAGGGAGACCCTGTCTCAAAAGAGAGAGAGAAAGAGGGAGAGGGAGAGAGAGAAAACAAACTTTAGTTTTAGGACACAAAAGGTTGTCACGCCTTTTTCCCTTCCAAAGAATTCCCAAGCATCTTGAAGACATAATAAGCCTGCAATTTGGGCTCTGGGCCCATGCTTTTCACCTGTCAATCATGCTTCCTCCCACACACTTCCATCCTCAAGGAAGCAGCCCTGTTATGGGCAGGACACCTCTAAACCTCAAACGCATGCAAATGGTGTGCACTCTGACCTAGCCCACCCAATGGGTGGCCTGCCAGACAGCAGGAAGAGACCCCAAGACCACATAAAAACCCGAAGCCCAGACCATAATGTGAGGGTCCACAGTCACTCAGTGTTCTGAGCGTGTACTTCTCTCTCTCTCTCTCTATCCTTTCTTTTTGCCTCTGCTTCCTTCCTTATGCCTCCCCCCAACACATGATTCCTATGATTCCTGCGATGTCGGTCAGTAAACCTACAACCTGCCCCATGCGCGCATGCGCGGGGTGACTCGAGGTCTCGTATTCTCCTTAGGAGGCCCCCTTGGACCCTATCAGGTCACAGCGTCCCTGTGTGTATTGATCCTTCACAGTTACTTCACCTGAGCCTTGAGAGGACTGAGCTCTTTGTACAACATTTCAGTTATTGGTCAATGATGTGTCCAGGGCTATGTTATTTTTCCAGCTCTTCTATCTTTTTTGTTTGTTTGTATGTTTTTTGAGATAGGTTCTTGCTATTCAGTTCAGACTGGCCTTGGACTTTCTATGCAATGTAGGCTGACCCCAAACCTGTGACAGTCCTCCTGCCTCAGCCTCTCAAGAGCTGGGCTTACAGCTGGAATTACGTGCACCACCAAGCCTGGCTTCCCCTGCACTTCTAGTGTGGGCAATGCTGGCTTTTTGGTCAGAAGACCATAAAAGAGAGAGGTGCTGCATGACAACATGAAATCGTGCCAACGTGTAATAAAGTAGAAAGGACAAAATGCTACGGACAATGAAGCCATATAATGGAAGACACTTTTACAGGTAACAAACGGGACAGTGTTGTGACCAGATTGCGATATCCCTAAAGACCACCAAGGAGTCGAGTTCAATGCAATCACACAAGGAGTTTATTGCAGGCTTGAGCCTGGACCCCTGGTCCTCACGGACGCAGTAGTTCTGTACCGAGAGCCCCGAACCCCATTTCAAACAGGCTTTTTATTAGCAAAGGAAGCAGAACTAGGGCTTTCTAGATGGGTAAGTGCCTGATTGGTTAACATTGGGCAAAGGTAGATGTGTTTCTATTCTATTGGTCAGGGCCAGATGTCCCTCCCTGCAAGATTAACAGAGAAGGACACCTGGTTATGGTTTACGAGCACTGTCGCGGGTTTTTCTGAGAACTGGGTCAAAGGGGCACTCCGAGGCTTTTCCAGTAACTGGGTGGTCGCCTGATCACAAAATGGAGTCATTTTTTTTTTCAAAATGGAGTCAGTTTGGTCTCTACAACAGTGCTGTAGATCTGTCCCCAGTGTCAGTGTGAGGGAGTGGAACATTTAAGAGGCGGGGCCTGATGGAAGGGAGTTAGGTCATGCAGCTCTGGCTCTGTGCTCCCCTCTCATGAATAAGTGGGATCAGAATGAGTTGTTTTCTGGAGAAAGGGTTGTTATAAAAAGAACAAGCCTGGCCTCACCCCACCTCCTGCTTCTGGTCACACCAGGTGGTCTCTTCTGCGTGGCTCCCTGCTTTGTGATGCCATCCAGAGCTGAGCAGAAGCTGACACCATGCACTTGAACCTCTAGAACCGTGAACTCTTTTCTTTACAGAGTACCCAGTATTTTGTAACAGTAACACAAAACTAATTGTTATAACAAGCAGGAAGTCAAGAAGAAAAACCACAGCAGCAAATATAATGCGGATCCAGGTAAAGCACCTGGAATGACGCCTGACTTCCTTTAAGCTTCCCGATCCTTCTTCTGCCTGTCTTTGTCTTCAAACAAGGTGGGGCTTTGTCTTGTACTTCTCTCCATCTCTGGTGAACTCATTGCTTATCTCTTCAGCATTCGGTTTATAGTCATGAAAATGCTCACTATTTGTGCTAATGATCAATTTAGCTTCACTTGAAAGATGCCATGAAAATTCACTTTCATCTCAGACTCTTCCTCTTCTTCCTAAAGGGATCTTCCATTGCCAAAATGATGTGATTTTAGGAGAGACACCATGACTCAAACACTAACAATGCCCAAGTGGAGAGAGTGCCTCAGATTGGAGGCTCTCATAGATGTCACAAGTTATGGCCTATACAAATCCAAAGTGTGTGCTAATAACCCTGAGTCAGCCTATGCCTATTGGTTCTAAAGAGCTTCACTTGCTACCGGACAGTTCTGTGTTCAGATTAACCTCGCTCTTACATCCAGGTGTAGATCCCAGAAGATAGACTTCAAAGGGTATTCACGATGCTTTACTGAATACATTAACTGACAATTCTGGTTAATAAATAAAAGGAAACAGTGACATTTTCTTTGACAAGTTCATTGTAAAGTATTTATAAATGTAGGATGCGCTCCACTCAGCTTTCCCTTTCCTACATGTTAAAGTTCGTCATATTCACTTGTGCGATGCCATCTCTAAAGTGATCAATCAAATGCAATTACTGCAGGCGTTCATTTGCCATGGCAAACACTGAATATTATGCTTTTCTCTCCTGCAGGCACTGAGAACAAAACAATTTGTTTTCTTAGAAAGAAAGAAAGAAAGAAAGAAAGAAAGAAAGAAAGAAAGAAAGAAAGAAAGAAAGTCCCAAACTTTCTTGCCAAAAGGAATTTAAATTCTTAAATTCCTACTGGAATTTATATTTTTAGGGTGAAATGAAGTAAAAAGAGTTTTGGGCTTTGGGGTTTTGTTTTTATTAATTTCTCATCAGCAAAGATGTCCCCACGTATCGTCCTTTTCTGGAAGCTGACTAGGCGGCGTAGTCCGCGGACTGCCCTGACTTCGTCAGCTCTCGCTTCAGCTGCTCGAAGCAAACGAACATAATAACGTTCCAGGATGCGAGGCGCAGGAAGGAAGGCACAAATCTGGAAAATCGGGGCAACCACTCTTATTAGTCCATTTGAAATTCTTAAAGCTAGTAAAGTACAGGCACTTCACGTTTCTTATTTTGCTACTCTTCTGTAATGAAGATGCTCAAAATCATCTATCCTTTGCCAAAAATAAAGTTTCCTCTAGAAGTTCCATACTGCTTCAAAACAACAAAATCTCAACAATCCCATCTGTGCAAATCCATAAATATCCTTCACTGCCACCAAACCAAAGCATAGTTTTCAGTAACTCTTTCTTTCTTTGCTTTTTTTTTCTTCTTTGTTTGACAGCCAGGAGGGAGGGAGCCATTAAAGGAGAAAGTGGGAGGAGCAAGTGAAGAAGGGATGAGTAAGTGGACTCTGTCCAGAGTCAGGAGTCAGGATTGTCTCCATCTCCGCAACTCTTGTCCTTAAAGAGGCCATCAGGATTTAAATAGATTTTTGTTTGTTTGACTGTTTATGGTTTTGGGGGGTTATTTTTAAGAATTCTGTTACCTCTGTTGACCAATTTTGAATGCCTGTTTGAAGCAATGAAATATTACAGAAGGGTTTGCATCTACTCCTAAAAGAATGTAGACTACAGAAATCACGTGACTCCCATGGGACTTTTTATTTCACCCAGGTCTCTTGATATATTTCTCTTGACTCCAAGATGCATAGAGTTTTTATTGTGAATGCATGGTTTTATCCATTTAAAAATGTGTAGTTTTAAGATGCCTCAAATGTATAATTGTGTGCATCCGACACCATCATCTGGTTCCACATTCTGTGTCACCTCAAACTTTGTACCCACTATATGTCTGTCAATAGTTGAATGACAAAGAAAATGTACATATACATGATAGTTCTACTCAGCCATAAAGAAGAATAAATTTGAGTCATTTGTAGGAAAGTGGATGCCTTGGAGACCATAATATGTTAAGTGAAATGAGTTAGATACACAAACACAAGTATCGAATGGTTTCTCCTGTATGAGAAACCCAAAGTATAAACAAAGAGTTAAATAAAAGATATGGTAATATGAAATACAGAGACAGACCCTCTATAAAGGGGAAGGGGAACTAGAGATGAAGTGGGGGAGGGGAAGTACAGGAAGTAAAAACAAATTAAAGTGTGCTATGTACCAAATCCTCAGGATGAATGTAATCATTAAATAATAATCATAAAAAAGAATCTCTGTACCCAATTAAGTGCTAACTCCCCATGTCCACCGCTCTCCGGCCTCAGTAACTGCTACTCCATTTTCTTTCCCTGGGCATTGAACTATGCTAGGCACCTCATTTAAATGGAATCTGATGGTATTTGTCTTTTTGTATATGGCTTATTTTACTGAGCCACAGAATGCTTTCAGAGTTAATCCACTATTATAGTATTCTCTCCTAAGAGGTTTTCACATTTTGAAAAGAATAAAATTGTTGTTAAGTGTTTAATGATTAATAACTAGTATAACCACTTTAAGTTAATTTTCAACGTGTATTAATTGTATTAACACATCATAAGTGCAGATAATCTTGGAATATTTTGAATAACGTGTATGGAACTTATAAAGTTTGAGGCATTGCCCTTATTATTTTACCACTAATGTAGTCTTTATTGGACATGTTCATAAGGTAGTTCAAACTATATTTTCTTAGGGAGGTAGTTTTCAATATAATATAATATTACATTATGAAAAAATGTAATCTATTGTCCAATAGTGGCTTCCAGGTAAGTGTAATATTTACCCAAATCACATAGTTTTCACCTTTTTTTTTTTTTTTTGTAGTACTAGGGATTCAATCCAGGGCCTTCATACTGAGCTATACCCATAGCCCTTTTAATATTTGTTTGTTTGTTTATTTATTTAGAGAGGCAGGGTCTAGCAATGTAGTTCAGGCTGGCTTTGAACTCAGAAAAATGCTCCTGCTTCAGTCTCTAGCATACTGGGATTACAAGCATGTGCCACAATGTCCAGCAGTAGGTTTTTAACATTTTGAGACAAGATTACTAGTTCAGTCAGTTACCTAAGGCTATGCTCCAGTTTTCAGTCCTTCTTCACCAGTCTCTGAGAGTTCTGGGATCATGGGATGAGCTCCCGAGCCCAGCTAGTGTTTACTTTTCTAGGTCAGTAGCAATGACTTTTCTCTATCTTTGCTTTAATAGAATCTATTTAATTGATTCTATTAAGTTAAAATAATGAAAATCAAGTTTTGCTTGCTCACAGTCCTCTACTCAACTTTTCTACTAGTTTATAGATCTCCTTCCTGGACAAGGGAAAGGGATTTAAATATGGTCTACATTTCCAACAGATTGGGGCTGATGGCAAGGTACTGATTTGGAATATGTTTCTGGGCAAGGTTGGAAATTTTTTTACTATCATGGGTTTTTATTTTCTGGCTCAGTTGAATTGGTGAATTGGAAAAATCTATGGCGAGGAAAAGTTGACACTAAGTCCACTGCATATACCGAGGCTGCTAAGCTACATGCCAGCTGTTTAGATGAGACGGAGTCTCAAAGCACATAGGCACTCTGCACACACCATTACAGATAAGATCATAGCCTACCCCTTGAAAAAAGCTGTTGGTCCTTCCTTGTTGAGCATGGTCATCGCGCAGCTGGGCACACTTACATACTGTCCCGGTGCAGAATTAATAAATCTGGTTTTCACCACATCCACAGGAGAGGACAGAAGCGTTGTGCAAAACCCAGCAATAAGAGCAGACAGTAAGTGGCAGGGGATGTCATCTAAAACAGATCAGTGAAACAGGTCAACAGACATCTAGGTGGCTTGTTTTTAGTTACCTGTCAGGTCCTTGACAACATGAGGTCAAGATGGATGTCTTGGAAAGAAATAAAATAAGCAAGGTTGTACTTGCACTAGAAGAAAACAGTCAATAATACACAGTGTAACAGATTATAAATGCATCTTCCTCTTTGCACCAAGGCCTGGCACAGTGTCTGATACACAGGCACCCAGTGCTTTTTAGTAGCATGAAAGTCATTGTCAAAGGAGAACTTCAATGTGCCTAGAAACCCTTGTTACATTATTTCTAGGAAGGTATTTTATGGTAGGTGAAATCACCGGTGAGGTTTTTGGATAACTATCTCTTTCGGATACAGTGCAGGAAAGAATATATTTCTAACAGTTCACATTTTAGTATTAAATGAGGATAATATTGATAAAAAATGCAGTTGCTTTTTTTTGTTGCAGCAAAACTGCCACACAAACATTTGTTGTAGTACAATTCTCACATATGAGCCATGGGTCTTTTTTGGGGAGGTTTCAAAAAGTTATATTTAATGTTCAAAATTATCTATTTTTTTAAAGAGAAGACCATTTGGAATTAAGGAAAGCTCTAAGATAAAATAATAGAAGTGTAGATGTATTAATTAGAGACAATATGAAGGTACCTGCTAGTATCTTGTTTCTCACAAGGGCGCCCTTCATCAGGTCATACGTTACTAGCTCCGTGCAATTGATGATAATATTTCTCAACAGATTGGGAGTAGTCCCTGGAGAAAAAAGAAAAGACCATGTTTAGTAATCCTAGCTTATGATAAGGTATTCACTGGATATGTGTTTTAAAGATGATAAAAATCCACCTGGCAGTTACCTTTCCAAAGACTTTTCAAGCTTTCTGTTGTAGCTATAATTCTGTAAGCATTGTAAGTCCCAGTGTAGCGTGGTTTGAGGCCGTGAAGATGGCTCTGTGCCTGGAGTCTGACTTTCACGACCTCTGTGGGCTGTCCGATGAATACTGCCACTCCTCCAGTGGTTAAGCCAGCTGCGATCCTATTTCCCAAACTAGGTGTTGCTATCCAGAGAAGAAAAGACTTATTAAAGAGAAAAAAGACCCCAAAAGCATCCCTGTGTCTTTTTAATTTGTAGTGCTTAACATTTTTATATTCATATATATTTTCCACTTCCCTAATCTTTGTTCACATGTTGGTTATATACTAAAGCTGTATCAGGCCACAGTTGGGCCAGAAGACTGGTTGTCTGATTTTTTTTTTTTTTAAATTAAGACTTTCAGGGTAAAAGGAAATGTTACCCATTTAAACAGTGGCTTATTCCTTTCCTGTGTTTAACTGTGTTTTTCAATACTTTCCAACCTTGAGAGAATAACAGTCACTATGATGTTTGGTTTTCCTCTGAACAATGAAAATATTTATCATTAGATTTAGTGGTCTTAAGAAAAGCCCAATAGAAAAATTGTCTTAATATGGACATCAAGTAATATTAGGCTTCTAGGGAGGGAGGTTAAGGCTTCTCTAGGAGGGAGGCTTCTAGGGGTTAAAAAATTAGAAGAAAGAAACTAATAAAGTGACTAGTGCCTTGAAATTTTGAAAAATGAGTTTATGTTGCTGAAGAAAGATATCATTCAGTAAAATATATATTTATTCCCATATGGAAATACATGGTTCAGTAATATCTACTCATCAAGGACTAATTGTAATAATCTTTCAAATTCTGCTTCCTAACCTTAAAAGAGAGATAAATCAAGAACAAAATAGAAGATAGATAATAGGAAGTAGGGAAGTAGATCTTCCCACTTTTCTGGCCTCACATCCCCACCTTCCATGAAAAAAAAATCCTCTCTGAGTGTATATGACCTTCACATGGCTTGAAAGGTCTTTTCTTACTATCTTTTTTTTTTCCCCCCCTGTGGTACCAGGGATTGAGCACAGGTCCTTGCACTTGTGAGGCAGACACCGCCTGCGGAACCACTGAGCTAAATCCCCCGGCCCTTTTCTCACTATCTTGCTTGGATTCTCCCACTGGTCTTTCAGGGCTGGATTCAAGCACTCACTCCTCAGGGAACTCCCTCCTGACCCTGTTCCCACAGCCACATCAAATACTTGCCTTCTTCAAGCACCCAATGTCCTGCGCTGCCTTGCAACACGGCCTGTGCAACAGTGTGAAGCCAACTCTTAACTGTTGCCCCACCAGCCCCATACTCTGAATAGAGGGCTCCTGCCAGGGGGATACCTGTCACCTGCATATCTAGCATGGTTTCTGGTACATGGCAGCTCAATAAAACTTACTAAATAAACTGAGTAGGCATAACAGAATACTTCTGAAATTTTTCTAATTAATTTGGTGCCTAGAGCTCATATTTAGGGAAGATGGATGTTCAGAAAGATGTTCAAAAGAAAAGATATTTCTTTTTTTGCCAGTTTGTTATGAAGACCACTACTGTGCATTACTTTTTTAGAGGGTGTTGGGTTTTTTTAATTTGGTGTTAGGATTGAACCCAAGGATTCCCAAAGCTAAGCAAGTGCTCTAGCCACTGAGCTACAACCCAATCCCCTCATTAAAAAACAAACAAACTAACACACCAGAGCTGAGCCCTGGACGTACTTGTCCCTCTCGGGAACACTCATTGCTTACTGTCTTTCTCCGAGGTGTAGAACTCCTGGACGGTGTCATAGAGGCCGATCCTGAGGGAGGCGAAGCTTATTTGCCTCTGCAGGCCGGCGGGCAGCCCGCTGTACAGCTTCACGGGCCCTTCGGTCTTCGCCAGAGTGGTGATAGTTCCCAGGACCCCTTTATACCGAATACCGCTGGAGATCTGGCTTTCACCTTGGATCTAGAAATGAGAAAGCTGCAGGTGAGAAGGAAGTGAAACGCGAGTCCCACTGACGAAAAATTGACGGTGGCACCAGATGTCCTTCCAGAGAAGCCTTAAGCCAAGACTTTTTCATTGTGCTATTTTTCAGCAACCTCTTCCCCACCCAGCCCCATATCTCACTGTGGGGGGGGGGTCCAATGTGCATCGCGACCCTCCAGCCCCTCTCAGGAGCCCCTAAGGCCACAGGCTGGGCACCCTGCAGAACCAGAGAAAGGGAAAGCGCTTGGCTTCCAAGTCTCAGCTCAGAAAGCTCAGCGCACCCAGCTTCGGGGGGATTTGGCAGGAGTGGTGGCCCACACAGCATCTCGGGGCCTTGTGGGTCCTTCACTTGATCCCGGAATAAGTTCCAGTTTCCAATCTAAAGCATCTCATCCGCGGGCAGAACTAACTTTTTTTTTTTTTTTTTTTTTTTTTTTTTT
>NW_022900950.1:66785503-66799607 GCF_012274545.1 Fukomys damarensis | reverse complement strand
AACTTACTTTTTTTTTTTTTTTTTTTTTTTTAATTTGGCGGCCACCTGCCTTCCCTAACGAGAAAAATGGCCAAACCAAAGCAGGGACTCAGAGGCGCGCGCCACAGTTTTCCCCTCTCCGTCCGGACCCTCAGTGCGCTCGGAGTCTGGCTCACTACCTGCAGGCGGACTTTGGCGGTGTCCAGCGGGAAAGTGATCACGTCCGCCAAGCAGGCTGACACTCCGGCGGAGAAGATCTTGACCCCCACGGTGGGGTGCACCTCCGACGCCGTCGGGCTCCCCATGGTCCCCCAAGGAGCAAAGCAGAAAGCGTAGAGAGAGCGCCAGCCCCGAAGGTGGAAATTCTTTTCCCCTTCCACGGGCGGCCCGCGAAGGAAGCCCGCTCCCTGACTCCTGGAACCTCGCAGACTCGGCGGCTGCCTGCCGAGCGCAGTGGGAACCGAGGCGGCTGCGTCTGGTCCCCACGCTGGGGATGGAAGGATCGCTGCGCCCCTGCCTTCCGCGGGGACCTTTATACCCGGCCGCTCTCCCAGGACCTGGGCGTGGGAACGGGCCGGGCGTGCCCGGGGTGCCTCCCACCCCATCCTGCAGCCGCGCTGCACTCCGGAGTCCTGGCCCGGCACCCCGCTGTCTGCGCCAAGCCCGGCGCGTCACTGGGAGGGCGCACGGGCATCCCTGGAGCCCCGGCGTGCGTGGCAGCTTCCACCGCACTTGAGCCTTGCAGCCTCTTTAGCTCTCCGGGGAGCTCCTGACACAAGCGCGATCTCAGAGAGCTGGGAGCCTGAGCCCCTAAGGAGCCAGGAGTGGGGCGCTGTTCGCCCCATCCTGGGGCTCCTCGGGCTTACAGCGATCTCTGCTTCCCTTTCCTCTCATTTTAACTTGACCTGTTCCTTGCTCCACATTCTTTTCCGACCGACAAGTTCAGGCTTGAGAAAATATGACGCAAAACCCTGGACTTTGAAAAGAAAAAGTGTTTTGCGCATCACTTTTCGTCGGAAGATGTCAAAAGCGATCACAGACAATCTAGAAAGCGGCACTTTGAAGGGTTGCAGCACTCCACAAAATGAAATGGCCTTTGCTCCTTTTAATTACCGTTTGTAGGAGGTGCAGTGGAAGGGACTCGGCTGGTGACTCCACTCCGGGACAGCTCTGCCACCTCACCAGCTCCGTGACCCTGACAAAGCCATCTTTCCCCCACCTTGTTTCCAGCCTGTGAGATGCGTTTCCAGAGCTGTCCGAGGTCTGAAATCCTGCTGCTCTAATCCCGCTACCTGTAGAGATAAATTACTGTAGACAGGGTTGTGGGAGGACGTTTTCCTACTGCTATCATTGTTTCATCGCTACATGTTCGCAGTGCATAATGACAATTACAGTTGAAGTGGGAGCTGGTACATATGCAGAAAACATCCCTATTCCTCTCCCCGCTCTTTCATTCCCTGCCTCTCCCCTGGCCCCTTGTTCTTTCCAGTTCTTGGTCCCTTGTTTGCAAAAGCGCTATTTTCATAACTTCCCCTTTCAATTCTTTTTTTCCCATTCCCCTTCCCTTCCCACTCCCCCTCCCTCCATCTCTTGTTCCCTGATCCGTTTGAAAAAGATCTCACTACTTATTCATCTTCTTTATTTTAAACATTCATTTATTTTTAAAAAATCTTTCAAAGTATCCTTTAAAAAAAAAGCGGTAAATCCTAGAAAATGGGAGAAAGAAAGAGGGAGAAAAAAATCAGGCCCCATCTTTCAGGACCACTCAGGTAAGCCAACGATGCTTTGGAGGTTCCCAGTATCCACACGCATTCAGCCATCAGGGCCCGCTGGTACTCTGTATTGAACTGAATCCAAGAAGGGTGAATGGAATGAGACTCATCTCCTGCAGGAGCTGGGCCAATAGGACATGAAGGTGTGTACACTATTCAAGAAGCCAGATCTAAGGAGCTTCCAAAGCAATGTTTCCTACAATTTTTGTTTTGTGTTGTTTCGTTTTTCTTACCAGGTATCAAACTCGGGACTTGGTGCTTGCCAGGCAGGTAGCAGAACCACTGAGCTAAATCCCCTGCCCTAGGCAATGTTGACCAAAGTGTGGACTCTGACTAGACAGAGAGAAGGAAGAAGAGAGCATGGGGTTTCTTTTCTACAAACATCTGTGGAAACAAAGAGCAGTTGAGGCAGGTGACTGGCATGCATGAAGGTAAAGATGCTAGGGGAAGAAGGGGGCATTTATAGCAATGCAGTCCTTTGGCCTGACAGACAGGGAAGCTGGTTGATGGAGAAGAAAAAGAGGAAAGAAAAGAAGTAGGTACGAGAGAAGGCTGTAGAAGTCAAGTGAAGAACAGATCTGAAAACCTATTGTGAGTGTAGATTCCCGTCATCAGTTCGTTCCTGTGAAATGCTTGTGAAGTGCTTTCAGATAAATGGCACTTTTAGTCTGACAGACAATAGAGCTTTACGTATTATTAGATGTGGACTCAAAGAGTTTTCAAAGATGACTCCATGCTTAAGAACACGAGAGGCAGGCTCAAAAATGTTGCCAACTGATTGTGGCGAGGCAATCCCTAAGGGGAGGTGATTTGATGGGTAAAAAGATGGCAGCAAATTTTATTTTATTTTTATTAGGAGAGACTAGTGTTGATAGAAAGCTACCACAGGTGCATATACCTTGCTGAGAGAGTCAGAAGTCTCAGCAGGGAGGTACTGGGCGTCAGTGATATGGATGTAATGAAAAGGCATACTCTACATGGGGATAAGTACAACGCACTGGGAAAGGGGGACAAGGGCTCAGCATAAAGGAACCTAGAGTTAAAGTGTGGAAAGAATGGCTGGTCAAAGGTAAAGTTAGGACAAGAAATAGTAGCACGTATAGTCCTAGAACTTAGTGTTTGAGTCTATGATGAAAGAAGGGCTGGGTCTTAACCAGTGTCCAGTTTGGGCTAAATGTCAAGAGGACTGAAACAAACAAATGAACAAGCTGCTGGATTTGGTTCTAAGACTCTCGGAGATCCTAGGAAATACAGCGTTGGTGGAGATACGAGAGTGTGAGGCTGATGGTCAAGCAGAGGTTGAGAATGTCCTGTGCGTGACTTAAAAATGTGAGCAGGGGCATCAGTCCTTGGTAACTCCAGGGAGCCTCTGTATCAGATAGTTAATTCCCAGCTCTCACCCAAATCCTATCCCTGAATCTTCCACAGTGCTTCCATCTGAGGTTGTTTTAAATAAAATTGCACATTCCCACCATTTGTCCCAGGAAAGCAGGGGAGGCCCCTGTCCTTTCCTTCTGCACCTGGCAGACTTGAGGATGCTTTGGCTGGCTGAGTAAGACAAAGCTGATGCCATGTGACTACCAAGGCTGGGTCATAGAAGTCCTTGCAGCTGCTGTCTTATTCCCCAGAACTTTTGCTTTTGGAGCGCTGGGTTACCATGTAAAAAAGCAAACTTTCTGGAGGCGATCCCTGGAGGCGCCTCATGGAGGCATTTCCACCCCTTCCCACCGAGGCGGCAGACATCCAAGTGCAGCTATCTTGGGCTGTCCCAACAAGCCACCCGTCAAGTGAGTACCACCAAGTGATCTTGTGAGGGAAATTCAAGCAGGGCTGAGCCAAGGGCACTGCAAGCACACCTCCTGGCAGGCGAGGGGATACTCAGGAGTTTGAGCATGCACACTCTCCTGCGTTGAGACTGGTGTAGAGCCCGCTGAAAGACGTCTGGTTCCTCCTATTGGCTGTCTCCATCACTCGCCCAAAAGATCATTTTATATAGAAATATGAGAGCATCATCCAATTATGTTATGCTCAGCATACAGTGTCCCTCCCCTTGCTCCTTGATTATATAAGCGATTGCTCTGCCTATTAAAAACGGAAGCGTTCCAGAAACCTCCCCGGAGTCTGCCTGCTGATTCTGCGCCTCACCCTCCGGATCCGAGCTTCAGAATCAAAATAACTGTTTGACGACAAACAGACAAACAACAACATGATCTCATCAATGTCAGTAGAACAGAAGAATCACTTAGTGGAACCCTGCCAAGACTCCAGGCCCACAAAAATGAGAAATATAATAAAACAGCTGGTATGTTAGAGTAGCATACTAACTGGTGTTCATAACCAGAACACTGCCTCCACTTGCTTGGAATTGGGAGAGGCAGGCACTCTCTTTTTACCCCCTCATCCAGCCCTACTTTAAGGATGAGAAATTGGGTGTGGCAAGTGGGTATAGAGTTTTTAGATTTGGACTGTAAAAGGGAGTCACAGTGCATGTGTAGAGGAAGCAGGGTATGCTAAAATTGCTTTTGTTTCCATAAAGCATGTGTTTGCATGTTTTAAAGGCAGAGTATGGCAAACAGGAGGCCAGTTGCTCTTAGAAGAGGAGGAAATAAGACACAGCTCTATTATCTGAGGCTGTCAGGAAGGAAGACAGCCGGTCATTCTGGGCTAGACACAGTTAGCTGAGAGGCTTCTCCAGGAGACAGTGTCAGCATAGCTCAGGGGTGACCGAGCACCTCCAATGTGCTGACTACAATGCTGGCTGCCAAAGGTCAAAAGCGAAGCACACGGACACCCTCAGAGGTCACAGGGTTCAAGATTGAAAATGCTCGTGGATTCCAAGAAGCAGGTTTGCTCCGGGAAGTAGGAGAAAGTTTGCCTCAGGTTGAGAGAACAGTAGGGGAGAGGGTGGCATCTCCACAGGGTCAGATTTGTGCTCCTCTGGCGCTAAGAGGTGGAGAGGTTAAGAATAGTGCAGTGTGAGCAAGGGTGACTGACCTGTGATGCAGCAGAAGAGTGGCTGGTGGCAAGTTCAGAACATACTAAGTTCCCATTTTCTGTTTGTAAAATTTGGAACAGCATTAACAAGTGCACGTTCTCTGTTTGTCATCCATCAGGAGCCACTGAGCAAAATGTGTTCAAAATACAAAAGCATGAAGATGCTTTGCATTTGACTAGTGTTTTACACTCTCTCACTGTTCTCTCTTTAGCCACCAGAAAGAGATATTATCATGCAGTTCTGTGGATAAATGCACAAATGACAAAAAAATCAACATATAAAAAAAGAAATATAAACTTAAATATGTGAAGGGGATATCTTTCACCTAGGAAGTTCATCTTTCACCTCATAAGTTAATACCTTAATCCAACCAATGTTATCATTATTATAAAATGCACACACATTACACATTTAAATGTAATACTATAAATGTAATTAAGCCATGAGTGTTATAATTAACACTAAGAATATTTAACACACATCAATGCCATATTAATAATGGCACCGTACATTGCTATGATTCTTTCGAAAGCAAATTGACAACATGCACTGAGCAGAAAAAGGTCTATATCCTTTGATCCGGTAATTTTTTTTCCGGATTTCCACCCTAAAATGAGTAGCTTAAATACGTAAGAATCATACATTCGATGAAGCATATTGGTGCTGAGAAGTGGAAATTACCAGCAGACAGATCTTTGATGAGTATAGTAAGGGTCCAACAGTCCGTTCTGTGGAGGTGGATGTGCTGCTGTTTTGAGTTTTGCAATTCTTTATCACTGCAGGTGTTACATTTTAGGCAATCTGGTGTAATATTAATTCAGAGCATTAGATTTACTGTGAGGAAGATGCAGATTTGAGTCTGAATTTGCTATCTTTGGAATCTCAGGCAACTTCTTCAATCTTTTTAAGCTTCTTTTTTCTTTTTTTTTGATGTTATTGAGTTTATGAATACTTTTTAAGTATACAGTACAGTTGCATTCATCATTGGGATCTTGTACCTTTACATGATGTATCTTGGTTCTCACTTTTTCCCCATAGCCCTGCCCTCCCTTCACCCCCTCCACCCTTCCCTATTTACAGACTTTGCTTCCATGTTTTCATTTTCTCATATTTTTTCCTGTCCCTCATTTCCTTTCCCCTGCCCTTCCCACTTCCCCTACACCTTTAGCCCTTTCCTTCCTATTTCACATTATCAGTTATACATTTTGGACGTTATTTACACTTTTAGTTTTTCACACCAGAGAAACGATTTGATATTTACACATGTGTGTCTTATTTATTTCACGTAAGAGTATGGCCTTTCTTGTCTCAAACATGGGCACAAGAACAATAGTGACACAGTAAGGATACAGTTAAAGAGTACTGGTAGAGTTCTTAGCACAATAACCAGAGTGGGCCTTGGAGGGGAGAATAAATGAGTACTCCAATTATATCCTTTATTTATACAGTTTGATGACCACTTTGCAGGTCGGTGTAGGAAACCAAAGCCCCGCTGAGGGTTACACTAAAAGATGTCCCTTCACATCCTGAGGTCCTACGAGTCTATGGCTCTGTGGCCCACTCTGGGAGAGTGGTTAAGTAGGTGAACATGACTGGCTCCTAGGTTTCTTTATTGAGAACAACCAAGCAGACAGGAGGGTGAAATGGGGACACCCCTGCTGAGAGTCAGTGAGCTCCTACAGTGTGGTGACTGCTGGCCTTCTGTTCAGCTGAGAATCTGTTGCCAGGTCGGAGGTCACAGACCTGTTTTGTGGAGCTCTCCTTGCAGCCTCCCTCCTTTCTGATCTCCCTGACAAATGGAAATCGTGGAGGAGTGCATGCGCTGCCTGGAAGGGGGACTTGGTGAAGGGTGAGGGATTGCAGCCCAAGGGCAAAAGTGACAGACACTGTGGGAAGGAGCAGAGGTGAAGTGAGGTGACATTGGAACGCTTCTCTGGGCTGTCCCTGCCGATCTTCAGCAGTGTGTCAAAGTCAGCAGGGCCCTGCTCTGAAGAGACCTTGTGGCCTTCCTGTGACCTGCTTTTGATCCTGAGTTTCTGGGAGAGATGAGGCTCAGACGCGGACTCTGGGGGACAAAAGATGAATGTAATTTAATCTATAGCAGGATGGACCCAAATCAGTACCTTTAACAGTCTTGAACAATTATTTGGAAGACAGAAAATGGGGAACTTCCCGAGGGAATCCACATCGGAGTGGCCCAGTGTACTGTGGTTGAAGAAAAAGAACAAGAAGTGTGGAGAGTGGTGTGTATATTCCTCCTAGTGTGCAAATATACTTGTGTGCTTAAACTCCAGAAAATCACTCTCTTGTACATTTCCGGTGTGGCTAAAATAGCTTTTTTTTGGAAGCACATATGTGACTGACCTAAAATATCTGAATCTTGCAGACAAGAGAATAAATCTTCCTTTCTATTACTTTCCTGGGATTTGTAGAATGATCTTTAGCTTGATCTTCAGGAAGAATTCTTTGTCCTCTTTGCCAGGCTTAGTTCCATAATGAAATAGATCACATCGAAGCTATCTTTTGATAATGCATTCTCCCCTTCCATGTTTTGGGGCCCTTTCCTTCCGGGGAATGCGCCTTCTTTGTTCAGGTCCTTTGCTAAGAATATTCTTGCTCAGTATTTCTTGGTAGGACATGAAAGGGGCTGGTATTTGGGATGTTTTTCGACTGCACAGGCATTCTTGGGAGCTACTGTCTATTTAATGGAGGTCTAATTCCACACACATTTTTATCAGTTTATCAGTACATGTATATAGTACATAATGTTTGTGTTCCTTGTGAGACATTGATATGTGTACACGACACACTTTGAGTTCTTTTTTGTTTCCCTTTCCCTTATCTTCCTCCCCCCTCTACCCATCCCTTGACCCCTCTCCCTCTTTTTGTTTTGCGCATGTCATAGACATAGGCAAGGACTTTCTGAACAGAGCCCTAGTTGTACAGGAAATATTTCCAAGAATCAGCAAATGGGATCACATTAAATTGAAAAGCTTCTGAAGGGCAAAAGAAACAACCGACAGAGTGAAAGGACAAAAATTTGCTTCCAGCAATTCCTTAGATGGAAAACTCATATCTGGAATATATAAAGAACTCAAAAAAATCAAACACCACAAAATAAAAGACCCAATTAAAAAAATGGGCAAGTGAAATGAGTAGAGTTGTTACAGAAAAAACAGTACAAATGGCCAATAAATGCATGAAGAAATGCTCAACATTGCTGGCCATTCAGGAAATGCAAATTAGAACAATATCGAGATTCTTCTTTACTCCAGAAAGCATGGCCATCATCAAGAAATCAAATAATACTGCTTAATCCCAGCACTCAGGAGACTGAGGCAGGAGGATCGCTGTGAGTTCCAGACCAGCCAGGGCTACATAGTTCCAGATTAGTCTCAAACAACAACAACAACAAAAAAAACCAAAAATCAACTAATAACAAATAGGAATCTTTCTACTTTGTTTGTGAGAATGTAAACTATTTCCTTTTCTTGTAATAACTTGCTTTTGCCATCCTTGGGAGATCTAGCTACCTTTCAAAGTCTGAAATCAAAGTTCAATTTTTGCCCACATCCTTTCTATAATGTGATGATTTTCATATAGATGACTCTATAAGGAAAGGGTGTAAGGGTCAAACCCTGGAGGCACCTGAGTTACGATATTTATTTATTTATTTTTGAGACAGGGTCTTGCTAAGCAGCTGAGGCTGACCTTGAACTATGTAGCCCAGGCTGGCCTCAAACTCGAGGTCATCCTCCTGCCTCAGCCTTCCGAGTGCTGGAATTACAGATGTGCACCACCACACCCAAGTGCAAGTTATGATCTTGCCAAGCAGAGTCGTCACCCTGGCACAGATGATTGGGCTAGTTGGAGGAACCAGTCTCCTGCATGTGGTCTTCCACTCCTGCAGGCTAATCAACCTTGACTCTGCAAGCCTTCCTCACCAAGAGGTCAAGAGCACAATGGGGCCTAGAGTATGGCCTTGGAAGGGAAGATCTTCCCGTTTCACACTCAATGTCTATTCTTTTGTTCTTCTTAAGCATGTACATTCCTACGCTAAAATTTTAAAATAAAAAAAATTAAAAAGGGCTGGGGATGTAGTTCAGTATAAAGGCCTGTGTTCAGTCTCTTGTACTACAAACACACGCACACACACACACACACACACACACACACCTCCACACTATATGACATTTGGAAAAGCAACACTATAAAGAGAACAGTTTAAAAAAAGGTGGGGGGAAATTTAGCTCAGTGGCTCTATGCCTACCACACAAGCAAAAGGTCATGAGTTTGATCCCCAGTACAAAAAAATCCTAAAAAAGATCAGTGGCTTCCAGGGGAGGGGAGGGGTTTGAGTATGAAGAGTTTGAGTGAAGAAGGTTTTGGAGGATGACAGAACTCTACTATCTTGTGATTATGGTGATTCTAATACTACAAATTCATCAAAACTCATAGAACTATATACCAAAGCGACTTCATTTTACTCTGTGTGAATAAAAAATAAGCTTAAAATGCCAAATAAATCCTTAACTCAATTGTCACCAGACCTAGATCAAAATTAAAAATCTTTACTTTGTCTTCTGGGGCTTTGTATAATTTGGCTATGCTCCAGTTTTAATTTTTTAAAATTATTTTATTAGGATATGTTTATAGTACATAATAATTATATTCATCACGGAGAGTTGGTACATGTGCATAACACATCTTAATTCTTTTTTCATCCCCTTGCCCTTCCCTATGGTTTCTGACTCCTTTGTTTTTGTTTTTGTTTTTGAATTTGTCTTGTTTTGCAGTACTAGGGCTTGAACCCACAGCCTCTGCAGTGAACTACATCTTTAGCATTTTGTTTCTTTTCTTTTCTTGAAGATAGGGTCTCACTAAGCTGCTAAAACGCCCAGGCTTCACTCAGTTGGCCATCCTGCTGCCTCTCACCCTCCCAGAGTGCTGGGATGACAGGCGCGCACCACCACAGCCAGGATTTCTCATTCTTGTAACAATCCTGCAAGGCAAGGGTCCATTATTCCTATTTGACAAAAGAAGGACCTTGTCCAATTTCATGTAATACAGTAATGACAGGACTCAAATTCAAGCCTTTCTGTCTGCCGAAGACCTCCCCACTGTAATGTGCTGGCTCCCACATCATTGACAGGCCACTGCCAAGACCCCAGTCTCAGAATCACAGGGATTTGCCTGGCCTCCAAGGGAAGGTGGTGTTTCCCGGCTGTGGGCCTCTATGCACCTAGGGCGGAGCTCAGATTGGGCAATCCTCCCTCACAAGAGAAGGGATGCCACAGGCAGGCTGGCTGCATCACTGGAAGACAAAACACCAGGGCGCTCAGTAACACACAGAGAATGTGGTTTGTTCCGTTCCTTCTCATAGCTAGTCTCTCTGGACTGGTTCTATACTTGTGGTCACCAGTTGATTTACAAATGATTAATTAAAATTTTACCAACATCCATTTGAAAACAATTTCATGAAATATTTTTGTACCTGGCCATGTAATTACTCTTCCTAGTTCCTTCCCTCCTGCCTTGCTACTAGCTCCTGTCTAGGCTTCTTGGCTGGCTCCTGACCTCTTTTTATCACAGTGGGAGTTAATATTTCTTTAAGTAAAAGATAAGGCATATTACATACAAGTCATTTTGCTGTAATTATGGATGGAAACAAAGCCAAAGAAACAGAGGAAGACAAGACAGAGATAAATGATCAGTGACTATTTGTCACTGAGAGCCTATTTGTATTTTTTGAGATAGGATCTTCTTATGCAGTCCAGGCTGGCCTTGAACTCTCGATCCTTCTGCCTCAGACTCTTGACTGTTGAGATTACAAGTGGGTGCCCCCACATCCAGCTTCCAGTGAAGGTGTTAGCAGTGGACCATGGACACTCTACAGTCCAGGAGAACTCAAGTGCTAAGGAGATTTTTGAGAGACGTTGGTGCCTTACTTCTGTCCTCCCAGAAACCTTCAGAAGGTCTGAGTTTTCTCTGGCAGTTGTCCTGCAGCCTCTGGGGCCACCTGACCTTGCTGGACTGGAGCACTTGCCAGTGGAATTGTTTGACCTTCATGAGTGCTGGCTTTACAGGCATGTCTGCCAGAGCCCAAGAGCTAGTCATCTCTTTCTGAATCTCTGCAAGGAGGGCAGGGAGAGGGAGGCCGTGATGGTGTGGCAACTGTGCCTAAGTTTAAAGAATCCTTTGGGATTTCTACTTGAAATTGCTAAATAAGCATCACCAGAACTGACCTCGAAGAAAGGGTCAAAGCAATCTTGATTTTTACATAGATTGATAAGCATCATTTGTTTGCTTGTTTTTTGTTTTTTTTGTTTTTTTTGTGAGACAGGGTCTCATTACGTAGTTCAGGCTGGCCTTGAACTATGTAGCCCAGGCTGGCTTTAAATGCATGGTGATCCTCTTGCCTCAGTTTCCCAAGTGCTGGGATTACAGCCATGTGCCTCCATATCTGGCTGCCATTTATTGAGACCATATTTCCCCCAGTGTTCGTCACTATGACCTTCACTGTAAACAAATGTTTCGTATATGAATCTATTTGTGCCCTTTTTTCCCTGTTTCATCCATCTACTATATTTTCCTGACATTTGTCAGTTCCATGCTACCTGAGTCTTTGTAGTTTTAAAATAAGATTTGGTGTTTAGTGGTTGTATAACCCTGCTATTTAAGATTGCCGCATCTATTCTAGACACTTTGCATTTCCCATAAATTATAGAACCATCTTTCATTTCCACTAAAACAAAGCAAAATGAACATCTACTAGAAGTTTAGTTGGGAATACATCCACAGAGGGATTTGGGGAAAAAATGGATGTCTTCTGTTTCCATTAATTTGTTTACTTTCCTTCAATAGCATTTTAAATGATCATTGTAGAGGTCTCACACATATTTTGTTGAATTACGAGATTATCAAATGTTATTGCAAGTAGTATGACATCTACATTTTCTTTTGCACCTGTTAGTTGCCAGAAAGTAGAATTTAAAATTAATTTTAAAATATCGATTTTATCCAGAAATCATTTAAATTCATTTATTGATTCTCATAGTGTTGGATTTTGGTATATATCATCACATCATGTGCAAATAATGACAGTTTTGTTGCTTCCTTGTCTTTATATTTTTGTTTTCCTTATTTATTGCCCCAGCTAGGACCTTAAGTATAACATCAAAGAGAAGTGACAATTAGCACCATCCTTGCCTTTGGCCTATCTTAGGAGAAAAGTATTTCATATTTTGCCAGGTGTTGGAGCAGATGTTCTGCATGAGCCGGTTAGATCAAGTTTTTCCATCATATTCTCAAGTTTCCTATATTTCTTCTGCCGTTGTTTCCTGATTGGCCTATTAATAACTGAGGGAAGCTCTAAACATATCTTTCTATGATTATAATTTTCTAGTTTTTTCTTTATTTCTGACAATTTTCACTTTTTAGATGAGGCCATGTATATTAAACATAAATTTTAAGTTGTTATAAATCCTGAAGGAGTGTGCCTCTTCTTATTGTGAAATATACTTTATCAGTAGCAGTGCTTTTTGCTTTATTTGAAATACAGTATATTGTTATAGCTACAGCAGTGTCTGCCTGTTATTTGTATGGTATAACTTCTGTTATTTTACTTTCAACATGTCTGGGTCCCTCTATATGAGATACATCTGTTATGAGGAGCATACAGCGAGATTTATTTGTATATAGTTTGAAAATCTTTCTCTTTGGAGTGTTTAGTCTTTTTACAATCACTGTAATTAGGAACATATGTAGACTTAAAGTCATGATTTTATAATTTGTTTTATTTACTTGTATTTGGTTTTTTTTCATAAAGTTTATCAGTACTTTTTAAGTATACAGTGCAGTTACAGTCATCATTGGGTTCTTGCACTTTTACATGACAGATCTTTGTTCTTATTTTTTCCCCATTCCCCTGCTCTCTCTTTACCCCCTCCACCTTTCCCTATTTACAAAGACTTTGTTTCCATTTTTTTTCTTTTCTCATTTTTTCCCCTTCTTTCCTTTCCCTTGCCCTTCCCTCTTTCTTCTTATCTTCTTTGGATTATCAGAATTTTATCATCACTGTTACTATTCATCATTCCCCTTCTGTTAACTTGCTACATGTTCTTTTACTCTTCTTTCATTATTTTTTCAATTTTCTTTTAAGAGTTCATAACATGTACTTTAAATATCCAATGTTTAAACTTGATTAATCATAATACTGTCAGAATACACAATTTTCCTAGAATATTTGAACTTCATTTAGTCCTCTGGTATATTTTGTGCTACTGTTGCCATGTATTTAATTCTATAAACCCCTAAGACACTTATAGTCATTCTGGAAAGTCAATATCTGTTTAGATTTGCTCACATATTTACCCTCAGTGGTGTTTGCTGTACCTTGTTGCATTTTGTTTCCTAATTTAGGATCACTTTCCTTGTCCTCAAAGAACTCCCTTTAATAAGTATTTCAGTGTATGTTTGTTAGTAATAAAATATCTTGATTCTTTAGTCTAAAAAAGTCATTATTTTTATTTTTTCTTCATTTTTGAAGAATATTTTCATTGAATATAGAATTTTAGTTTGTTAGTTACTGTCTTTTGTCACTGTAACATTTTCAGCAGTGACTATCAGTCTTTTTGTTGTTCTTTGAAAAGTAATTGCCTCAAAAAGGTTTTGTGTATATCACGAATTTTCAGCAAATATATAATGCCTAGAGGTAGGTTGCTTCATATTTGTCCGACTTAGGATAACCCAATATTTTTGGTCAATTTGTAAAATTCTCAGCTGTTTTCTCTTCAAATATTTCCATTCATTCTCTTTCTCCTCTTCTCCTGGGAGTCTTATAATATGTTTTGCATGTTTTCCCTAAGTCTCATAATTGTTTTATACTATTATCTGTATTTTAGACCTTTTCCCTAAGCCTCATATTTATTCTGTTTGGTATTTTTCTGTGCTTTCTGTATGTTAGATCTTTGCACTATGTTCTATATTTATTTTATACTACTTTCTGTCTCTTCTATTCCATTTCTCTCCCTTTTTTTCTGTCTGGACATTTTGTATTGATCTATTTTTAGTCCATCAACATCATTTTCTGGCTGTGTCTAATCTACATAACTCATCTATTGACATTCACTTCAGTTATTTTTGTCTATTATGATGTTTTAATTCAATTCTTATTGCATTTCTCTCATAAAATTCTTCATCTTATTTATTATTTTTAACAAATTAAATACAGTCTTTTAAAAGTCCATGTCTGAGGGCCAGGGATTCAGTTCAGTGGTTCTGCTGCCTGCCTCACAAGTGCAAGGGTCCGAGTTCGACCCCCAGTACTAAAAAAAAAAAAAAAAAAAAAAAAAAATTG
>NW_022900950.1:66777611-66785267 GCF_012274545.1 Fukomys damarensis | reverse complement strand
AAAAAAAAAAAAAAAAAAATCATTGTAGGAAACATTGCTTTGGATCATCTTTGGGTTTAATTCTATTGTCTGGATTGTCCTCCCCAGTCTTGTCCCATAGTAGGTTTCTTATTTGGCCCACCCTTTTCTCGTGCAACAACCCCCATATCATCTCTGTTATAGACTGGAGCTCCAAGTACAATCCTCCCATCAGGCACCTCACAGGCACTCTTTGGTGCCATGTCTAGGATATCTGGGATCGTGGGGAGCTGGGGAGAAGACTGGGCAGGCTCTGGAAGGAGCACAGCACTGTGTAAGAAGGAATAATGGACTCCTGGTACCAGACTGTGGCCCAATGGGGATGGTAACACAGCTCCCTGATTATGGACTCTTGAAACTTCAGGGCCAATGTGTGTCGAGCAGTATGATCAGAGGGTAGACAAAGTAGGCCTCCTGAAAGTTTGTCCCAAAGCTGCATGGCAGGGGGCCTCACCTGTGGACAGTGCTGAAATCAGATGGTGTGCTGGTTGCATGTACGGCAGGTTATTCTGTAAATGTGTAGCAATGGACAATGGATAAAGCAAGTGTGGTATATACACAATGGAACACTATTTATCTGCAAAGAAGAATGCATTCATGTCATTTTTCAGAAAAAAAAAATCGATGGCTCTTGAGACCACAATGTTAAGTGAGGTAAGCCAGACCCAGAAATTTAATTATCACACGGTTTCTCAAAATATAAATTAGGAATAAAATAAAGGCAGATGTTTTTGGAGCTGGGGAAAGGGGAAGAGGGAATTTAGAGGGAGAAGAGAATCAAAAATTACCAAGATGTATCATGCATATGTGAATTTCAAATGTAAATATCATGTATTACAAACACATACCAGTGAAAAATACAGGGTGGAGAATAGATAACCAGGGTAGAGTCTTTCCATGAGCTTAGCATCACTAAGAAGTTTACTGCAATTCCTCCTTTCCTCTTCACTAAAATCCCAGCCTTGCTTTTGACTGACTCAAGTTTCAACAGCAGCTGCCATTAGTGGGGAAGGGAGGAAGAAACCAGAGTTGGAAGACAATTTGTAAAGACCAGATCAAATTTGTGTTGGGAGAGTCTCTCTTTCCCTAAGAGAGGGCTCCAAAGATCTGTGCTCTGCTTCGCAGACTTCCTTGCCACACATCCACTCTTTTATATTTTTCAAGTTCTCAGGTTATAGACTTTGAACTGGGCCACAGTACCCCTTCCCATTCCTGAATGCTCTCTCTGTACACCGAGAGGGAGAGCCTTGGGAGACCAGTGAGTGTGGGGGTGAGGGCCTGACTGACAGCACCACCTGTTGCTCATCTAGGCACCTGGGATATCACAACCAAAGGCGTGGGGGGCTAGTTTTTACTCTTAGTAAAGTTGCTGTCTTGTCTTTACTTTATTTAGCGTTGTCTTTACTCTTTCTCCCAGAGTACTGGGAATCGATTGAACCCAGGGCCTTCACATCTAAATACATCTACAGTTTGCCTTCCTTTTTCATGTTAAAGCAGGATATCATTAAGTTCAAGCTGGGCTTGAATTTGCAATCTTCTTGCTTCAGCCACTCAGAGTGCTGAGATGTTGCATGTGTACCCATGCCTGGCTTCTTATTTGTGCGTTTTCTTGTTTTGTTTTGTTTTTTGAGACAGAGATTTACCTTAGAGTTCAGGCTCAAACTCATGGCAGTCCTCCTGCTTCAGGCTTCCAAGTTGTTTTAATTACAGGCATGTCCTACCACACCTGGCTGTTTCTTTACTCTTGATATGTTTGAAATCTAGCTTCACTATTGTGCTTAGTGAACTCAGCCTCCCCCCCACCAAATGTAAGAAAATGATCAAATTTTACTTTCTGGTAGTATTGTACTGAGCTTTCACAGTGGAAGCCCACATACATTCATCACTCTACAAGGTCCTGGCTGTACTATTTCAAAAGCAGAGCCTTGAATCCTTCAGTGATGGTTTGATTTAAATTGGATTTTTCGGGCATATGTTCTTGGTTCTCCATCCAGACCTTGATTATTTTATGAGAGCTTTTGAAGGAGCAACTGGGGCCACCTTATTTGCAGAGGCAATAAGGTGTGCTGTCCAACTGAGTGCCTTGGGGAGAGGCGCAAGATCTTCTGAGGGCTGAGGGTGACTGCACTGGGGTCATACTTGTGCGCATGACTATGGGGCACGTAGAGGAAGTTGACTTTGCCACACTGTTTCTCCATGAGTTTGTGGCCATCCTGCGGGCCACCAGGGAGTCTTGTGGGTCCTGGCCAGTACTCCGCAGGACGGTGACATGGCTGGCCATGGAGTAGGGCTCTGTGATCTGGGAGACAGCCTGTTCTGGCAGAAACATGGCTTTGGGAGGATCCTAGGAGATTTGTAAGCTGAAGGATATGACCTAAGAGGAATGACATGTTAAGCAGAAATCAAGTCCTGTGGAAATATTTGATGTTAGGTAATGTTTGTGGCATGAGGGGCACCCTCTTTCTTCTCTTGTCTCTTTTCTCCCTCTCCCCCTTGGATGTCCTGCATTAGTAACGATGTTGGTAACTGGGACTCAGTCTCCAGTGAGTGCAGCTTTGAGCAGGTACTGTGGTCAAGTTCCTCTTGAGAATGGCATTTCAATTACTCTTGAATTTGAACCGCTGCCTGCTTGCCCTAATGTCTCTACTCTGATGGGGGACGTGTCTTTTTAATTTTGAGCAGAGTAGTCAAGCTTTAAAAGAATACGTGAAAGTAAGCTTCAGGTTTAATCATAGGGAAGGAAGTCTTTAGTCCAACGTTACCCTCTAGTGGGATAAAGTGGAATAGATGTTAATGATTGTTGGACAGCATGCAACAGAGTAGGTCAGCCTGAAGGCTCTGGGTTGCGTCTGATTTGAGGAAAATACAAAGTGGGTATTATAAAACCAGAGGTGGTGGTGCACACCTGTAATGCAGCACTCTGGGAAGCTGAAGTAGGCCTGCAAATTCAAGCCCAGCCTGGGCAAATTAGTGACTTAGCAAGACTGCAAATAAAGCAAGCAAAACAAATATAAAAACGTGAAAGGGCTGTTGACATAGCTCAGTAAGAAGGCTCTGGGTTCAATGCGTGGTACCAGGTTGGGGAGCGTGTATGGGGGAGAATATTATAAAAAAATATTCCCATTCTTTGGTAAGCCACCAGCCTTCCGTAAGGGTAGAACAATTCATTCTGCTTCATGACATCCTGAACGATAGTAAATAGTTTAAATATGAAATATCTTCCCTTTCATTTTATTCTCTCATTGCTGTCATAGCTCATGGCATATAGAGAAACAAACAAAAAACAGAGGCCATATGTAAAAAGAGGCATAGATTTGATCTAAGGAAGATGATACATGATTATACAAATGTAGTTGTAACATCAAAAGCTAGAAGATAAAGTCAAAAGTAATCTCAAGGGCCGATAAACATTTCAAAAAGAATTCAGCATCCTTACTCAAGAGACAATTTGGATGAAAATAAAATATCATCTTTCATCCACTAGATTAGCAAGAATGGAAAGACTGTTAACTTCAAAAGTTGGAGGTGTGTGAGAAACCGCACCAGCTGTTTGTGGAAGTTTTAAAGATGAATTGTTTTAAAAGGCAAATTTTCAGGGTCTCTTATAATTTTAAGTGGGCATAAACTTCGATCCAACAATTTTATTTTTTCAGCTCTTTCCCAAAGAAATATTTTTATATACCCCCATATCTCTTTATAATTATATTAATTTCCATGCTATTTCTAACCAGAAAATTTCTACATAGAGTGAAAATCCATCAACTGGGACAGGGGGTCGGGGGAAAGCGTAGGTAGGTGTCTTTAAATTATAGAACACTATGAAATTCTGAGCTCCCATTAAAATAGATTAGGTAGAATGCCACACAGTGGTTTGAAAAGATATCATGCTGTTGTCAGGTAGTTCCTTTAGAAGCGGCTCGCCAAACAAATGTGTTCCAGGTCCTTGTTGTCTTGAACAAAGAATTGGATGAGACAAACCAAAATGCGTACCAAAAGTTTATTTTTAAATGAGAGGTGAAGGGTAAGGGAAGCAGTAGCTCTGCAGAGCAAACTCAGGTCAAAGAGAGAGAGAATAGCATAAAAAGTAGCAACAAAGTACACCCTGGGTCTGGGGAGACCCAGGATGGGCTATTGTGAAGGGTCAGGATGGGGAGCTCCTCCTGACTCTTTTACGTGGTCCACATTGTCTACATCTTTGTCGGAGTTCGTGAGAAGTTCCTGAGGGTTATCCGGTGTCACTTGGGATCTTGAAATTCACAGGTCCCGCCCACTTTTCCAGCCACAGCAGCCCTGAGGTCTCATAAATTTCTAGGTCCTGCTTATTGCCCCAGCCAGCTTTGCCATGCCCTAACTCCTACATCACTACTGTGTCGCATCATACAATAGACACATGACAGACACTTCACTACAAATTATAGAGAAGTGTTGTTCAAATTCTGATGCTAAGGATAAATTTTTGGCTTTTGGCAGTATTTCATACTTCATACTGATTACATACTGGTTTATACTAAACTTGACTTTACTTTCAATGCTTCAAAAGTCCACATCATCCTTTATTTCCTACTCCCCAAGAGTGCTGGGATTATAGGTATAGGTGTATGCATGCATGCACACATGTAGTATTAAAGACTGGCCACAGGGCCTTTACAAAGAACTAAGAGGGCCTTGAGACAGGTCTCTCTAATCTGTCCAGGATGAGCTCTGATTTGTGATCCTTCTGCTTCCTCTCAGAGTGCTGGGATTAAAGTCGTAGACCATTACACCTGGCTGGAGTTTCAGCCTTCTTAGGGAAATACCATATGGTTAAGTCCCAAATTACAGAAAGCAGCAATTAAGAGAGAAATAATGACATGGGTATTTGGGAAAGTCTACATGAACCTAGGAGTATTGATATACTTTTTTGCGGGGGGGGGTTTCTATTGCATTGAAAAACAAAAATGTCCTTACTTTGTTCTATATAGCAAAAGAGGTAAAGAATAGATCCCGCCTTTGAGGAACTTTCTATTCAGAGGGACAGGTCACAGACTCTTGAACTGGATCCTGAAAAACTGACTAGAATTTACATAGGTAGATGCTCAGAAGGAATTGTCCGTCAAACAATAAGATCAAAGAGAAGGCAAAAGGACGTGCAAAAGATAGGTTTTTGAGAACTGGAAGAACCCTAAGGTTTGTTATATACAAAAAGTGCTCTACCCACCTCCCCATCTCCCTCTTTTCTTTATAACAACAAAAAGACGGAACTGTCAACAACCAATAGATAAGGCTGTTACCTGCAGGCACAGCAGGAAACTACGGAAAAGGACAAAGACAGTAAATCATGTCCCGCTGTCCTGCTGCCGCTAGTTAGAGAAAGCCTGAGAACACCTGTAACCACCGCTTGTCTCAAGAAGCGTGACCTCACTCTTTCTGCCTCCAAATTCCTCAAGGCAGCAAACTCCTTCCCTCCCCCTTTAAAATTTTTGTTTTCATCTTGCTAGCTGCTGAGTCCCCTTTACCCAGACTCAGCCCGTTTGTGTGCTCTCACGAAAGTGAATAAACCAATCACCTTACTTGCACAAGACCTGCCATGGGTGGTCTCTCTGGCCCCTCCTGCCTCCGTTACATTTTTCATTTAAGATATTCGCACATTTGAAAATGATGAAAAATCACCATTTCTGGTTGTAATTCTTACTTCCGCCCTTTCCTTGCAAATTTTGAATCTCTACTTTAGGCACCATTTTTGTAGTACATTTTCTGTATTGTGACAAACAGTTGGTCAACAAACTTGTATTTGAGTCTTACCAGTGCCACTAACTGGTTACGTGAGCTTGACCAAGTTACTTCTTAGCAAGTCATATTCCCCTCCTCTAAAATGCATATAATCCCAAGGGCCACCTCACGAGGTTTTGTGGGAATTAAAATCAACCCTGTGAAAATATTTCCTATTCCACACAGCAGGCGCTTTTATTTCCAATCTTGCGACTGTGAGATTAGGTACTCTGAGATCCAAAAGGCCTTAAAGATCACCACAAAAGCGTCGTTCACAGTTGGGCGCAGCTTTGCAATGACCGGGCCTACAGAGGAGTTTCACGTTCGAACTTCTAGTCTGGAGGTTGGCTGGAAACGCACGTATCCGGCGGAGGGGTGGCGGCGACGTGCCCACGTCGTGCGTGTGACGTCATCTGCGCGTGCGCCTTCGGCCGGAGTCTTCAGGTAGGGTGCTTGCGTCGGCCTACGCTGTGTGCACCGCAGTCCACTCCTCGAGAGGGTGTTTTCCGCTGGCGGGTATAGGAGCGCTCCCCTGTGACTGAGGAACTGCCCTCTGTGCTGCTTTTTGAGCCGTAGTCGGTTATCTGGGAGTGTACTAGCCAGGCGGTCTTCTGGTTTCTTTTACGAAAACATAATCCTTGTTGTCATACAAGCGGTAACTCCGTCATGTCGAACTCGCGACTCAGGCCCCGCCGGGGCGCCGGAGGTGGCTCTGGGGCAGCCGGCCGGGACCAGCTGGTGTCGCGGTCCTTGCAGAGCGCCGAGCACTGTCTGGGCGCACAGGACTTCGGCACTGCGTATGCCCACTACCTCCTCGTGCTCAGCCTGGCGCCGGAGCTGAAGGAAGACGTGAAGGTGAGGTTCCTTTAACTTCTTAGCGGGTACTCACGACAGCAACCGACCAAGGAAACGGATAAGCGGGAGGAATCCTAGTCCTAGGTCCATCAGTTGTGTTTGCTGTTTACTGCTATTTATTGTTTGTTCGTTACTAAATTTTATTCAGACCCACGACAAGCCTGTCAGCTCTACCTTAAAAATTGTCTCTAATCTTAGCACTTTTCACTACCTTCTCCTTTACTACTCTGGCTCAAGCCTCAGTCATCTCTCAAGTGTTGGCAGTAGGTTTTTCTGCTCATCTCTTACAGTCTTTCTCAACACAGCCAGCTTTTTGTAACATTTCAAAGATAGCACTTCTGTATTTTAAAACTTCCACTTCCCTTATGATTCCAAAGTCCCTCGAATTGCAAGTGAAGCCTTAGGTAATCCTTTTTCTCACCTGTACCTAATTTAAGCACGCCTGTCTTCAAGCCTTTGCATTTATAACTACTGTGTGTAGAAGGAATAATGGGGTCCCTATAATTGAATAAAATATACTTAACCTGAAGTATTCACTAGTTGATGATACATTTTTAAACATCAGTAATTATTTGCAACAGTTTTCCTGTTGAAATACTGTACATCTTTTGAAGTAGTTTTAGAATCCAAATTTCTAAAAACGATTCAGGTTAATTTCACAGTTTTCAGCTGCAGGTTACTGAGATTGTTTTTCAGTCTTAGCACTGTTGGCATGGGTAGAATAATTCATTTTGAGGGGCTGTCTTGTGCATTGTAGGGTGTTTTAATAGCTTCTCTGTCCTCTACCCACTAGATGTCAGCAGCATAGGTTTTTATAGTTCACAAAGGAGATTACTCTTTGCTGAGATATTTTGCCCCTCTGTGTAAGCAGCAGTGAATCAATGCAAGTGTTGTTTGTTACTTAATTTTCTCTTCTGTAAACAGAGGTAACACCTATTTTAAAGATGTTTAGTGTATATTAAAATACGTGTAAAATTTGCATTGCAGTGCTTGGCATTCAGTGTAAGGTTCAGTAACTTATTGTTTCCTATATAT
>NW_022900950.1:66697231-66777309 GCF_012274545.1 Fukomys damarensis | reverse complement strand
ATGTTTCTTTTTTTTTTTTTAACAGAAGTCTTGTTTCATGCTATTCCCTGTGTTCCCCATAGCCAGAAACCAGTCTGTCTCTAGAGTCCTTGGTCCATTTTAAATAATCTGTTTTTCTCTCACACCCTGGAATTTTATTACTTTGCCTTGTCTCTGTAGTAAACTTGATCAGAATTGAGTTTCAGGTTTCAACCCTTCTGTATAAAGCAAATGAGGATGATTAAAGATGTTTGTTCTGCGAGGTGCAGCCTGTGGGAAGGCTGGTGCTGCAGTTGGTAAAAGAATGTACCAACAGTTAGGGAAGATAGAAAAGTTAAAAGTTTCTTGATACCCTTGAAGGAACCAGCAAATGAGTTCTGAGAAAGGAATGTGAAGCCAGGAGGAAAGTAGGAAACTTTATGTTTGATTTTGTTGTGAGGAGAGGGTCTAGAAAGGTTATACCAGGAATGCTTTCATCAGGTTATGCTGGCTGTGTTGTCTGTCCATTCCAGTTCTAAGGATAGCCAGGTATTGTATGAAGATTGATACAGTTTTTTTGACTCATTTCTATATTGCTTAGTCCTTTTTTTTTTGGTATCAGGGAGCGAACTCAGGACCTTGTGCTTGCGAGGTAGGCTGTGGAACCACTGAGCTAAATCCCCAGCCCTGACTCTTGTTTCTAGATGCAAACCCTTCAGGTACAATTGATTAACAAATATGTAAAGACTAAGGTTTGTGGTCAAGGAAATCAGGAAAATACATACACATATACATATGTACATGTACTTGAACTTTTGACATTTTGGAGTGGGGAAGAAATGATATTCTTTAAGACATATCAGACAGACGATCTAATAATGTATTCATAGTGTGTGTGTTACAGGGTAGAGAATTAATGTTATACTACAGGCTCAAAACTCAGCTGCAATGTGGCCTTTAGACACACAATCATAAAATACCCATGATTCGCCACAGTGGTGCCATGGGTTGTCTAGAGTTTGCCTTTTTCCCACAGTATTGCAGTGTGAAGTGGGTGGAGGGAGATGCACCTGAAACTCTAGTGGCAGAAAGCTATGGCTATAGTCCAGCAAGTGGTTACAAGAGCCAGATTAGGTTGTAACAGTAGGGTAAAGAACAGAGTTCTGGGATTTCAGGACAGATTTAAAGATATTGAGTGAGCTTTGGCTAGATTTGAAATATTGTATGTGGAGTTAGGGTAGCATTAGAAGATGACTTTGTGGTTTGAGGTGAAGTGGTACCTTACTTAACTTTACATGCCTCTGTGATAAGACTTTTTCAATATTGTATGGTAATTTTTTTACCATGTGAGGATAGAAACAGCATTTATGTTGTTCATCATTGAATTGTAGCTCCAGTTTTTTGCTCATTGATTGTTGAGGACATAGTTGAATTTGGCTAAATTTGAGAGGACCAAGGACCCACTGCCTGGTTGAGATGACTAATACAAAGTTGTGTTTATGCGTTTGAGGAATAGAAAAGAAGGACTTAGACATATAGATGTATCACCATTAACACATAGATGATAATTCACCGGGGATAGATGAGAGTAGAGGGCCAAGGACAATATCCTGAAACACAGGATCCCAAAAGAAGGAAGGAAAAAAATAAGTAGGAAAGAATGAGGAGAATGTGCTACATAGCAGCTAAGAATGGAAAGAATTTCCATAGTCAAATTAATTCTACACACTTTTGCCAGGTAGATGGTAAAATTAATTCATTTGTGTGTTTGTGTGTGTATGGGTGGGGAATGTTTATTCAGTAAACATTACTCACTAAAATTAAATGAGATTTAAGGTGATCATTCAGTAATAGTTAAATTTTCTTTTTTGGAAATGTTCACTAGTATTGGATATGCACCCTAGGACACTACTAATGATTATGTTCTCCATTATGTTATTCACTAACTCACTTTTATTTCTTATTTGTAAAGGAAACTTTTCAGTATACACTCTTCCGATGGGCTGAAGAGCTTGATGCCCTCAATCGAATACAAGACTTACTTGGTTGCTATGAGCAGGCCTTGGAACTATTTCCTGATGATGAAGTGATTTGCAATAGTATGGGGGAACATCTTTTCAGGTTTGTGGTAGTTTCAGTATTAATTGTTAAGAGTTATTCTGTATCAGTCTGGATTGGGAATAAATTATAGAGTAATTTGAACAGGGAAACTGTAGTATGGGGAATAATTAAGAAGAGGGAATTGGAGTAACAAGTAAGGAGAACTCAAAAGAATGTAAGAATGGCAGATATAAAATGTACTATCGTAGCAGATTGAATATTAAATTATATACTGCATAATGATCATTGTTTCTAGGCCTGAGATAAGAGTACCCAAGGAAGATTTCCCTCTAGTGGACTGAGAGCCAGTCTTTGTTAGAGAAGACTTAGCTGTAGTTCACAAGTTGGCAGGGAAGTCACTGGTTCTTTGCCAGGGAACTTGAAAATCTGTTTTCTGGAACTTGCTAGACTTTTGCCTTCTGGGGTGCCAGAGAAAGCCTCATTTGGGAAGTGTCAAACGGGAGGCACTCTGTTAAAAACCACTCAGTACAGTGTAGTCCGGGGAGATGCTGCTGGCTGCCATGCACTTCAGGAACCTGGTGCCAGAGAGGCCCTTAGCTCACTGGAAACAGGAAGCAAAAGGCTTACTCCTGTTACTTCACTCTCCCTTTGTGCTGGCTGTTGGAAAAACATTAAAGGGCCAGATACATTTTTCACATAGGCAAAAAGGGTGTTTGGCAATGGATTATAATTGACTATCTTGGGGATTTCCAAGACTATTCCTAGGTTTGCTGATTTGCTAGGAGGTCCACAGGAACCAACATATATTCATAGTCATGGCTCAAATTTATTACTGTGAAAGAATATGAAGCAAATTAGCAAAGGGATAAAGTGCATGGCCCAAAGTCTCAAGGAAACCAGGTTCAAGCCTCCTGAGGATGCTTTTCCTTTCCCCAGCAACAAGTTGTGATAACACTGCTGAAATGTCAACTAGGGAAGTTCATTAGAAGTTCAGTTTCCAGGGGCTGGCCACTTAGCTATGCCCTACCTGGCAGCAGGTGTCCAGCAGATTGTCCTATTTTCAGTTATATAGTTAATAGTACTCATGATAATTCAATACTATGTTTCAGGTTAGACAGTATAACAGGAAATTGTAGCTCTACCTACTTTTGGAACATTATAACTGTGTCTTGTATAACTCTTATGGAAGAGTTACCAATCATTAAGCCAAAAATAACTTGGTATTAATTTGCTTTGGGAGATAGAATAGCAAAATTTCTAGTTCAGACATTTTGTTATACTTTAGCCTCATTGTCTGAGACAATAGTTTTTTTTGTTCTGTGCTACTTTTGTAAGAAACAGTGTTCATTGACCCTCCCCACCGAAATAGTTATTATTCTGAGAAAGAGTACTGAAGTAAATGATAGCTTTCTTTCATGACATTTATTTGTGAAATAAAATTTGTTCAGAGTATGTCATCTTTACAACCTTTTTTTTTTTTTTTGGTATCAGGGATTGAACTCTGGTCCTTGTGCTTGTGAGGCAGGCACTGGAACCACTGAGCTCTCATCTTTACATCCTTTTGTTAGTCTAGTGGCTTCAGATTTAAAGGAAATATATTTAAATTGCTAGTATGATGATGATTTTCCTACTTAAAAAAAGACATTCTTGCAGTTCTTTGATATTATTGACACACATGCTGAGTGGATTATATAATTTTTGGATTAACATTGCAATTTAGGAAAATGGAAAATATTAAACCTAGAGGAAGCACAAACTCAGGAAATTAATTAGTGTTTGCATTGATTCAACAAATTGATCATTGATACTTGGAAATATTTTAATATACATTTGTAAGTTAGTCTCAACAAATTGTGATTTTGGGCCAGGGATTTAGCTCAGTGGTTTTGCTGCCTGCCTTGCAAGTGCAAGGACCCAAGTTCGATCCCCGGTACTAAAAAAAAAAAAAAAAAAAAAAAAAAAAAAATGTGATTTTATACAGTATAATATATTTCATACTATGGCAACTGTACAGTAAGAACTAGCTAGCTCTCCCTTTAAAATAACTTAAAATGAAGATATACTAATCTTAAACATTTTGATTTTAACCTAAAATATGAGTGCCTGTCATTTAACACAGCATTGCTTTTTGTTAGAGCATGGACCCCTGAGTTCCATAATGTCTTTTTTGCTTGAACCATTCCCAGAATGAGTAGTCTGATTTATTTCTTTAAATTTGACAGTGCTTAAAGACTGCTTGTGAAGTAGTATGAGTAAAAAGAATTCTAGCTTAATTCTGTTCAAATTTCTGGTTAATTACAGATAAGTATAGAATGTGAGTGTTTAGAAATATATAGCAATTATGATACTGCTGTAAATCTAAGCAGATGGTTGGGAGCTTTCATTTTGAATGGAATATACACCAGTTTGGACGCTGACAAAATCCTATGTTATGTGAGCTACATGGTAACCAGTTGTAGTACAGCCACATTGGTCTACAGGCAATTTAGTATTTTAAAAAGAGAGGAGGGGTTCTTTACAGATAGTTTCAGAAACATTGTTGTAGATGTTTTGATAGTTTTTTCTTCCTGGCTATGATTTTCTATGCTCAGATCTAGTTTAGTAAAAATTTTTTGGGTGACTTGCCTAAAGCATTTAATGTCCTTAGAATGGTTTTCTTTTTGCAGACATATGTATTTACTTCCTTTAAAGTTTAATTAAAATGTGAGTTATAATAACAATGCAACTGGTATAAATTGGTTTGGCAGCAGATACAACTGACTCTTAATGACTCAGCTGTTGAGAGAAAAAAATGCAGGTATACTGGAAAGGAGTGTCCTAGCCATGGATATTGGTATGTATTACAGAAGGAATGGTTTCCAGGAAGAACTAGTGTTCTAACCAGTTGGCTAAGTGGAAGAGGACTGTAAGAGCTTTCTCTATACTTTATTTTAATATTAATTTATATTCAGGTATTTGTTAGTGTCCTAGGATGCATAAATATAGGAGGGATTCAGGAAAAAGAAGTCATAAGGATTGTAGCCCTTGTAGGAAGCTTTCCAAAGAGGTAGCCTCCTACCTTTGGGGTGCTACTAAGAGATTCTTAAGCTAGGTGATTGGCATGAACAAAAGCACTGTAATTGATGGCATATGGTTGAGTATATTTTATCTTTGTCTTTCATTATTTTACTCTATTTTAGAATGGGATTTAGAGATGAAGCAGCGGGGTATTTTCATAAGGCAGTGAAGCTAAACCCTGATTTCAGTGATGCAAAGGAGAATTTTTATCGTGTTGCAAACTGGTTGGTAGAACGCTGGCACTTTATCATGCTTAATGACCGCAAGAGGAATATGATTTATAATGCAGCAATCCAAAAGGCAGTTTGTTTGGGATCCAAAAGTGTTTTGGACATTGGAGCAGGAACTGGAATTCTGAGGTTTGTTATAATTTGTATTTTAATTATATATACATGTATACTGATGTAAATAAAAGATTTGCTGTATATACTAAATTTAATATTAGACTTTTAGAAGAGTAGGTATTATAGACTTATAATTGATGAAACTATTACTATATTTTTTCATTAATTAAGAGTTGGTGAAAACTTCAGAAAAGTTTGGGATTATCAAAATTTTAAATAATGTATTTTAAGAATATTTTTGTATTACCATTCTTGTAGAATCTAAAAAGCCTATTAGTATTTTTCATGCCAATAGTGTCTTCTTAATAGGGTCAATGTCATGATTTATTGAATGATTTGTTTCAAGAATATTAGTTCATTTTTGAATGCAGAATTGATTGTGTTAAAGAATAAAAAGAAAACCTCATGTTTAGTGTTCTCTAATTCCATTGAAAGTTGAGAAGTTATTATTTTTGGATTACTGTTATTATTTCTGATGGCACATTTTTTCCCTTTATAGCATGTTTGCTAAAAAAGCCGGAGCACAATCAGTGTATGCCTGTGAGTTATCCAAAACGATGTACGAACTGGCCTGTGATGTAGTGGCTGCAAACAAGATGGAAGCAGGGATAAAGCTCCTACATATGAAGTCACTTGACATAGAAATTCCAAAACATATTCCGGAAAGGTATTGCATTGTAAAATGATTTTACTGTTTATAATTTAGTTTTGTTTTTAAAAATTAGGATACACTTACAGCTTCTAGTCCTAACAAAAATACCAACACCATTATTTTGTAAGGATATATGATAGTTTAATAAGAGACAGATTTTCAGAGTAATGTTGTACGCTCCATGAAATATATTTAAAAATCGAGAAAAAATTTCAGAGGAATTTAGTAAATAAACTTGGTCTTTAGCAAGTTACTTTGGTTAGTTTCAGTGTTCTGATTTGTAAAAATGGGTAGTACATCTCATATGATGATTAACTTTAAAAATTATCTTTAGAAATCAGATGCAGTGAACTTATATTTTATATTAATATCCATGTTTAAAATGAAAGCTTTTGAAGTATCAGTTGTCAATGTATTTGGACATGATATTCAAATGATTTTGAATATAATTCCTAAATTTTGGATATTTATTTATTTATTTGTTTATTTTTTTCTTTCTCCAATACTGGGAATTGAACTCAGGACTTTGTGCTTGCAAGGCAGGTGCTGCGCCACTGAGCTAAATCCTTGGCCCTAGTTTTGTTTTTTTAATGGGCTGATTGTGATCCATATCACAAGGCTGATGAAATTTTAGAATTAGAGGAATTTAAAAATTATCTGTTCCATGCCAGACATGGTAGTACATTCCTGTAATCCCAACACTCTGGGAGATTGAGGCAGGAGGATCTAAACTGTGAGCCCAGCTTGGGCAGCTTACTGAAACCATATCTTAAAATAAATATAAGAAGGATTGGGAATGTAGCTCATTGTGAAGGCTCTGGGTTCAGTCCTTAGTACCACTAAAAAAAAAAGCAAACACACAAAGAACTGCACACAGAGAAACCAAATTGGCTCAACATTATCATTTTAGAGGCATTCTGTTGTTCTTTCATTCTCTATATGTAATAATGTTTGCATAGTACTTACACTTTTCAGTGGTCTCTACATCTGTTCTCATAAAAGAAGCATGTTAGATTATTTAAGCAGGTGTAAGCCCATTTTATAGAAAACAAAAGCAAAACAAACAAACAAAAAAGCCAAAACAAAACATCCTGAATTGTCTTAGTCTGTTCAGGTTGCCTAACGAAATACTACAGACACAGTGCCTTAAATGACAACAGACACTTACTTTGTCAGGCATGTTCTCCTCCTTGCTTGCAGATGGCCTGTCTTGCAGTTTCATTAGGTTGTTTTTCCTCTGTGTATGACAGTATGATCTCTAGTGTCTTACTCTTTTGTGAGGACACTAGACCTATGTTGGTTTAGGGCTCCACCCTCATGGCCTCATACCACCTTAATATTTAAGGGCTCTGTCTCTAAGTATAGTTATTTCAGGAATTAAGGTTTTAACATAAGAATTATGGGAGACAAAATCAAGTCTATACTATGAATCTGAAGTTATTTTAATGTAATTTTATTCACAGACTTGTAGAAAGATTTACTGACTTTGAATTAGGAGATGTGAATTTTAATTCAAACTGTTATTAATTGATTTTGGCCTTTAGCAGATCAGTATACTTTAAAATGTTGGACTAGATGATTTGAGATATCTTCCATATTCTAAATATGAACAGTTGTAAATAGTGACTACTTTATTTTCTGTATTTTCAAATAAGACTGGGTATAGGCACTGTGCAGGATACAAAAGACATTCCTGTTCCTCCAGGTACCTACAGTCTGGCTAGAAGATGGGGAATGGTTGTGAAACTCTGCTTTATCTTCAGGTTACAAAAATGAATGATACTGGCAATAAGAGCTAAAGTAATTCAGAGAATTATTTTAGTGTGTTTTCAAGTAGAATTTTCTTGAAAGTAAGAATGGGCAGAAGGATGTACTAGGCTTTTGTAAAGATTCAAGGGAAGCAATAAGTAGATTCAATTAACTGTAAGAGGCAAAAACTTGGGTAATGTGATATCATAGAAGATAGAATATGGATTTTGGAGAGGGAGGGCTTTTAAATTTTACTTTAAAAAAAAATGACAACTGGAAAAGACAATTTTGATACACATAGAGCTAACAGTGATAGAGAATATTTTTATAGAGTAATTATTAAGAGTTAGGCCATTTGCTTGGTCTTAAGGAACAAGCCTGGGAAAGTTAATGAGCGTGAACTCCTGCTGAGGATTTAGGCAGTGAAAGAATAGCCCGCAGAGACAACATTGCCAAGTGAGTTTGTTGACAATCCTCTTACCCCTACACCAAAGAGAAGGAGCCAGTGGTGGTCAGAGGAGCCTGAGAAACATTTGAGGCAAGTTATTTAAGATTCAAGAATAGCTATTAACATAAAATGTATGAAAAATTTTACATGTGGACTGTTCTGTAATATATTTCTCCCTTCTCTCAGCTGTTACATCTTTATATAAATAGCATGATATTTTACTCACATATATCTTTAAAAAATCATTCTATAGAGTGTCCCTAGTTGTAACAGAAACTGTCGATGCAGGTTTATTTGGAGAAGGAATTGTGGAGAGTTTGATTCATGCATGGGAGAATTTGCTTTTGCAGCCAAAGGTAAGCAGCACAGAGACACTTAAATTTGATTAAGAATGCAATTTTTCTTGGAAGGCTGAAATAGAATTGCAAGTTTGAAGCCAGCCTAGGCAACTTGGAGAGACCCTGTCTCATAATATTAAAAAGGATTTGGGATGTAGCTGAGTAGTAGAATGCTTGCCTAACATGTGCAAGGCCCTAGGTTCAATTTCCTTTACTGAAAAAAAAAAAAAAATCATGATTTTAGCAATATTTATTGAACATCTCCTAGAGTGTCTGTAAAGCAATATGAAATATATTTCTCTCTGTTAAGGTACATATTCTATAGGTGGATGGAAATCCAGGCCAAAAACATTTAATAACAACATAATGCATTCTATACTCATGGGTCCAAATGAGGGAGGCAAAAAGTACTCTAGGAAGAAGCTAGGCATGGTGGTACATGCCTGTAATCCCAGCATTTGGGAGGTTGAGGCAGGAAGATCTCTTGAGTTCGAGGATAGCCTGGACTACATAGTGAGTTCAAGGCCAGCCTGAACTACATAGTGAGATCCTGTCTCTAAAAATAAAACAAAAAACCTCTAGGAAGCAATTCACAGGAATTGAGGTTACTTTGTAGAAGGACTGATATAGGATTCTTGAGAATGGTTGTAAAAGGAAGGTAATTTCACATCCTTTATTGCTTGGAATTTTGGTTAGTCATTGAAAAGGATTGTAGTGACACGTGCTTGGTATAATTTTAAGGTACTTTTTTTGGTACTGGGGATTGAACTTAGGACCTTGTGCTTGCAAGGCAGGCACTGCACCACTGAGCTAAATCCTGGGCCCCTTAAGGTACTTGTTGAACCTAGTCTGATCGGATGGAAACAATCCTTATATTTGCATTGAAATCCTCTGCTGTAACCAACAAATCCTAGATGTATATATAATGTAGATAAATACGTAATATATAATGTGTATTATGAATAAGAAGATTTTAACATGTAATAAGAATTCTGTACAGAAAGTAATTTAGATTTAGCATAGCTAGTTAAAGGGTAGGAAAAGCATTTATTTTTTGAGTAGGTAATGATGATTTTATGTCCTCAGAGTCATATCCAAAGATCTTTTATTATAGCTCTTTCCTTTTCTCCCTCCTTTGTAAAAACATAAACATGTGTATACATAGTAGTGAAAGTACTGTTTAAGATTCTTAACTTATCTCTATTATTTTAAAACTTTTCTCTAATTTTCATAGCTTGTCATTATACACCTATTTTTATATACCTGTAATAATATTTTTGTTGTTACATTTTCAGATCAAAGGTGAAAATAGCAATTGTGAAAAATACGGGAAAGTTATACCAGCAAGTGCTGTTATATTTGGGATGGCAGTGGAATGTGCAGAGATAAGACGACATCATAGGCAAGTGACTAATAAATATTAAAGAATAGTAATTTCAGCATACTACACTTCAAAGGTTATTTCATGCATATTAATATTGATGAGGATTTATACTTTTCTGACCTTTAAATTCATGATGTTGGTAATTTCTGCCTGTTTTTAAATTTTGTTTCAAAATAGAGCTCCCCCAATCAAGCCAGCTTTTTTATGGAAAGATAATTTTGATATAGTTTAGCATTTAGTTATGTGATATGGTCTCACTATGTAGTTCAGACTGTCCTTGAACTTGCTGTGTAGCCCAGCCTGGCCTTGAACTTGAGGTGATTCTCTTCTCTCAGCCCGTGGAGTGCTGGAATTATGGGCATGTGCTGCAACACCCAGCTCTGTTCATGATTTCTTAAAATCAGTTTCCTGATGTTGTAAGTTTAGAATTTTAGGTTGTTTTCACTGTTCTGCTTTGAAGAGCCACAATAAACATCTTTGTACTTATGTCTTTTGTTAACTTGTCTTTATTATTTTCTTAGGATAAGTTTCTTAATAAGAGATTACTGAGTTAAATTAGGCTATTTAAACACATTGTTGCATTACCCACCAAAAGGGACATGGTGTCTGTCTCCTGGAGGTTTCTTGCTGTGCCTCAAATAGTTCCTCCTTATATTTTATGTGTGTGTGTGTGTGTGTGTGTGTGTGTGTGTGTGTGTGTGTATAAGTTAATATAAGTTATATGTATATATGTTAATGTTTATATATGGTCAAGTTCATGGTGTAGTATTATGAGAAAAAGGTAAGGCTTAGTCTTAGGAACAGTGAGTGTAGCCAGCGCCTACGTCTTGATTTCTAAATGCCATTTCTTACCAAAAGGGACTATAGCTCCTTAGAGAAATGGTTCATACCAGGACTGGGACAGGATAGATTCAAGATGATTCTGGAATATCTTGTGTCAGAAAATAAGGAAGTACTTTAAAAACAAAATATCATGGGGCATGTTTGAAGGATACAGGAGCATGCTTGCAGTTTCTCTGCACACATCTAGGAAAATTTAAGCACCAAGGTAAATAAGGACTGACATTGAAGGATTAAAATCTACTGAAGAAGAATGTATGAATTTCTACTAGTAAATAAGCACATTGCCTCTGAGATGAGACGAGAGTAGGTTGGAACATTTCCTATTACAGAGTGGTTGTCTTAGTCACTTTCCTCACTGCTGAGACAACAAAACCTGACAACTGCATCGTAAAAGTGGAGAGGTTCATTTTGGCTCATAGTTCCAGAGGTTTTAGTCCACAGTGGGCTCCAAGGAGAAACAGCATGGTGGAAGGGTCTGGTGGAGGAATACTACTGATGTCATGGTGGCCAGAAAGCCGAGAAAAGGGAGGAGGCAGAATAAGAATTATACCCTTCCAGGTCGTTTCCCCAGTCACCCACCGCCAGCCTGGCTCCACATTTTAATAGCACACTGAGCTGGTGCACTTGTTAGTGGATAAATCTGCTAATGAAAGTAGTGACCCCACGATCCAGCCACCTCCCCAGAATTCCTTCTCTGAGGTCATGAGGCTTTGGGAGATTTTTTTTTTTTTTTTAATTTAAACCAAAAGTGGTATTGTTAAAATGGTCATGAAGTGTTTTTTTAATGTAAATTTTTTGATGCAGACATTTTTATAGCAAGTGCATAACTCATAAGGTAATGACTCAATGAGTTTTCATGAAGTTGAGAAACCTGTGTAACAAAGAAGCAGATCAAGGACTGGAACATTACCACTACCACCACCGTAGGAAAAACCACTGCAGAAAGAAACTCCTTCCTGTTACTAATGCCCCACTTCCCCAAGACTGGCCACTATCCTGATGTCTGACATTGTATGTGTTTCCCCTTTTGAATTTTATACACATGAATCATGTAGTTTTGATTTTAGTGTGCATGCATCCCAATGCCTGGCTTCTTTTATCTAATTTGTGTATTTTATGTATAATTTGTTCATTCTCATTGCTGAATAATATCCCATTGTATGAATACACCATAATACATTTGCCCATTTTACATTTGTCTGGTTGATGGACATTTAGGTTATGTCAATTAGCTATTTGAAGCAACATAGCTACAAACACCTTATACATTGTTTTAATGATAATATATGTGAATTTCTGCTGGCTGTGTTCCCAGAGGTGGAAATGCTAAACACTGAGAGGCTGAATCTGATAGGTGTGCTTACTTGAGTAGGTACCATAAACATTCTTCCAAAGGGCTCTTTCTGTTGCTGTGAGACTATTCTAATACATGATATTAACTTTTATTTTCCCCCTACTGGGGCTTGTGTACTGTACATTTTGAGTTTTACCTCACTACCCAGGTGATTGCTGAAGCCAAACGACTTTCATATGCTCATTGGCTATTTTGTGATGTGCTTGTCTTTTGCCCATCTTTGTTTGTCTTTTATTAGTTTGTAGGAATTAAAAAGTAATGTATTTTGCATGTGAGCCCTTTATTGAAAATGTGTATTACAAATATTTTCTTTTAGTGTCTTGCATTTTTACTTGTGTGGTGGTCTTATGTGAAAAGTTATTAATTTTAAAGGAAACCTATTTATCATTTGTTTTCCTTTATACTTTTTGTGTATGAGGGTGTAATTTAAAAACTTTTGCTGGTAAGATCTTATTTCATTTTTATGTTTATGTTCTTCTGCACTCAATATTTTTTTCTTTTTGGTACTGGAGATCGAACTCAGGACCTTGCACTTGTGAGGCAGGCCTGATGCCACTGAACCAAATCCCTGGCTTTGCTCTCAATGTTAGATGGTGTTACTTGATTCTTAAAAAATTCATCTTTTTCCCCTTTTATTTTCTCTCTCCAGAGTGGGTATTAAAGACATTGCTGGCATCCATTTGCCAACCAACATGAAATTTCAGAGTCCTGCTTATTCTTCAGTAGATACTGAAGAAACAGTAGAACCTTATACAACTGAAAAGATGAGTCGAGTTCCTGGAGGGTACTTGGCTTTGACAGAATGCTTTGAAATTATGAAAGTAGATTTCAACAACCTTCAGGTAAAAAATAAAAAGTTTGATTACTGTTTTCAAGCTTTACATTTCACAGATTGTTTAAAATAATTCATAGGACCCTCTTATGAATTTGCATGAGATTCTACTTGAGTATGAAAAAAATTATTAAAGGAAATTAGAATTCCCTCCTAAAATTATTCACTTTAAGTAGAAAGTAAGACCCTGAGATATGTTGGAAATGGATAGTGTGCCCGGTGCTTTTACATGTGTCTTAAGGTGAAGAACATACTGCTCACATTAAATAGTTTTCGCCAAATTTTTCAGCATGTGAATGCAGAGGCAAGCATTCTAACCAGTCTGTCATTATTTTCCCTACGTCATGGTGCCTTTTCATATTGACATTTGTTGAGATGAGCAATAATCCAATCTAGGGTTGTGTTTGTTTTGGGTGACCAGTCATTTCAACTTGTCCAGGACTGAGGAGTCCTTGAGAAAGAACATTCAGTTTTAAAACTAGGAGAGGCATGAGAAAAGGAGGACATTTGATCACTCTAATTTGTAATGTGTTTATTGATAGGTAGTAGAAAAATAATGCTGTATCAAGAAAGTGCTCTAAGAAATTGAGAACGTTATATAGATTCCTTTTCTGAAGGTCTTTAAGGTTGAATGTTAAAGTACACATGTTTTAGATGAACCTGCTTGGGGGCAGAAAACCTGAAGGTCACTTAACCTAAAGTTTTCAAAATAGACATTTTCCTCTGCCAGTTATTACTAGGTTATTCTTGAGGGGATGTGCAGCTAACTTAACAATTTGGCATTGCTAACTAAAGCTGAAAAGTCTTCTCAAGCTTTGAAACGTTTCCTAATCTGACATAACATTCTAATAGGAATATAGCTGCTGATTACCCCAAAGCTGTTCTTTTATTATTTCAAGCATTTTTGTTACTTTTTCATTGCCCCATCTTATTAAGGTTTTAATTTTAAAAAATAATGTCTACCTATTTAATACTTTCAAGTAATATGGAAGTCTAGAAATGAAAAGACCCAACTTTCATTCTTCCCATTTTAGTCTTGGTCCTTCTTTCTCCAGGTCAATAGTTTAAAGTGCGTTTTTCCCAGAATTGCTTTTCTGTTCTGTAAACACACACATTTAAAAAAAAAAAGTCCTACTACCTTGCCACTTGCCTTTGTCTACAAATTTCTATCATGGACTTCTTGCTAGTGTATATTTATCTCATTCTGTTAACTAATGCGTGCTGTTCCAATTCACCGGGTCAAAGCTCCCCTTCCAATGTCGTAGCTGGTTTTAGGGGTGCCAGTGTATTGATTCCCTTTGGGTGCTGCACAGAGCTGAGAACTTCAGAGATGGACAGTGATATGATATTGAGGCATATGTATATACAATTTATGAAATCTTCTTACTCCTTTTATATTTTTTTTCAGGAATTGAAAAGTCTTGCAACCAAAAAACCTGATAAGCTTGGTGTTCCTTTTATTAAAGAAGGCGTACTAGATGCTATTGTAGTTTGGTTTGTGCTCCAGCTTGATGATGAACACAGTTTGTCTACAAGTCCTAGTGAGGAAACATGTTGGGAACAGGCTGTTTACCCTGTGCAAGAATTGACAGGTACATGTTGTCTGATTTTTTTGTTTTGTTTTTTAAAAAACTTGTTGCTTTAATCCTCTAAGCATTTGAGTCAGTAGCTAAAAAGAAAAAAAATTACTTTGGGTATGAAGTTTTCAGTCAAGATTGATTGGTTCAGTCTTTCAGAATTTTATTTTTCTTTTCAAAAGCATTCTTTAGTTAAAACAACTCTTGCATACCCTTCAGAAGTACCTATCTTTAAATAATTTCATGGTTTTTCTAGTTATCAGTAGATTAAAAAAATGATATTCTTAACCCTTAGAGAATCTAGTGACATCTGTGTCGCCCTAGGTAATAAAAAATATACACACTAAAGCACAAAATTTTGCAGGTTCAGGGAAGTTCTACATTAAAGATATTTTTATTTGGCACTAGGAATTGAACTCCGGTCCTTGTGCTTTCGAAGCAGGCAGCGGAACCACTGGGTTAAATCCCCGGCTGGAATCTTTTAAAATAGCTATTTGATGAGGTTTAGTAAATTTACAGCAGTTTATCTAGAAAACTTGTGCCCTGTTAATACTGGAAGATGATTTATTTTCTGTTTAGTCTCTGGCAAGGTCATTAAGTCATGGAATCTGTACGGTGGTGAGGCTGTTGTGACGTTTTTGGAGTTAGTCTGGTAGCTTTGCATTCAGAACTTGGCTGTGCCACTTACTGACTTCCTGCTGGCCAGCCTTGCTGCTCATTTCCTATCGTATATAAAAATGGATGTGTTGTAGGCATCTTTAGAGATGATAGGTATAAAATGCTACCTATAGTGATCAGTAAGTGACGTTTTTTAAAACTGTATTTATAACTCAGCAACTTAATGTCCTTTTTTCAATCCTGAAAGGACATTTAAAAGCTTGTATTTTTAAATGGTCCTATAACTGATGAGAAAGAATTGTAATTACACATTTGCACTTTGAGGTTTTACCACATGTGAAAGCTCATGGTAAGGGGCATGATATCATCTTTATTTCAGGTCTTAGCCCTTCCTTGTACTTTGAAATCCCTAAACTTTGAAGAGTAACCTAATGCTTAATAAATATTGAACATCATTCTGTTGAATGCTGTCTTGTTCTTTTTCAAAAATTCTTTTAATGCTCCTGTGAAGTAAAATGGAGTGTACTGTTAGCTTAAATACCAGGGATGATAATAGAGTATTCCCTGCAGTACCTGTACTCCCTGCCACTTAGCTCTCCCCTCCTGACTTGGTCACATGATGATACTGACTGATTGCAGTGAAAAACAAAACAGAAAGCAAAAGAAAAAAAGGAAATACTGTCAGTTTTAGGTTTCAGTTGTAGAGCTCTTGAATATTTTCATTCTGCTAAAAGTTAAGGGAATCTTCAAATTTCAGTTTTTCCCCTAAGTAATCCCTGGTGGGATTGTCCTGTGTGTGCGCGCGCACACATATGTATTAAACTAGCAGATGGAATCAAATCTGTCTTATAATGATTTAAAGATTAGGGAATTAGATGGGAGATGGAGATTTTTGTGTGATTCTCAGGAATACTGCATTTTATATTAATTACTTTTTTCTTTTTTCCTAATGAAGACTATAATGTAAAGCCTGGGCACCATGTAACAATGGAAGTATCTTGTCAAGATTGTTACCTAAGAATTCAGAGTATCAGTGTTTTGAATTTGGAACATAAAATGGAAGTTTCAAAAAGTTGCACCAAGAATAAAGACTTACTGGCTTTAGGAAATGAGGCTGAACTCTGTAGTGCTCTGGCTAACCTTCAGACCAGTAAACCAGGTGGTGTAGAGCAGACATGTGTGTTGGAATCCACAGAAATTGCTTTACTTAACAACATCCCATATCATGAAGGCTTTAAAATGGCAATGAGGAAGGTGTTGTCTTCATTGGCCCCAGAGAAACTGTGTCAGGTCATGGATACTCGCTGTCAAGATAATGAAATGAACTCTGAAACTGGACAGAATAATACTATTCAGGGTGCCCCTGAGCCTTTCTATGTTTTGGATGTGTCTGAAGGCTTCTCTATTCTGCCTATAATTGCTGGCACCCTTGGGCAGGTAAAGCCTTACAGTTCTGTGGAGAAAGACCAGCACCGGATTGCTCTAGACTTCATCTCTGAAGCCAATCACTTTGCTAAAGAAACACTTGAATTTTGGCTGAAACATGTGGAGGATGAATCTGCTGTCTTGCAAAGGCCCAAATTAGACAAATTATGGAGCATAATTATATTGGATGTCATTGAGCCATCTGGGCTCATTCAGCAGGAAATAATGGAAAAAGCTGCAATCTCCAGGTAAAAAAACAAAATATAAATTTGGAATTTTTGAGTTCAAATGTGAAATTCTTCTAGCTCTTTAGTGGCATAACCATAAAAGTCAGTCAAGATCCTTCAGGCATTGCTTTTTAGGAGTTGTTACTTCATGCCTTTCTTTTGTGTGCATGTTGTTACTGATTTTTTTTCCCTAAAGGAATTTCTGTACTGTAGGTGTGAAGAAGTTAACCTTCTTTTGAGTTTGCCATCCTGTATGGAATATAGGGAGTTAGGTTTAGATGTATAAAAATGGATATGACAACGTTCCTGTATAAGAAAGGAAGAAAAAATCAGATTTCATCTTTATGGTATAAGAAATACAGTCCACATTTGATAGCATATTAGATCATAATGCTTCTTAGGAATAAATCTTAGTCCTTTTGGGTCTTAAAATCTTTTCTCCCTAAGGATATTTATCCTTTGGTATAAGATATTTCTCCTTTGCTTCACATAAACTTTGCCGTAATATTTACTATTGAAATCAAATTTGGATAAGTTTCAAATCAAAGATCTTCAAAGTAGGTAGTAGTTAGCATTTATAGGACTAAGTTTAGGAAACATGAATGTGTACATATTTAAAATTTTGCAGTCTAGGAATGGGTTGTTTGGTAGTATAAGGAATAGTGGTGGGAATGAAGATCATAGATGGCAAAACCATAAGGCAAATTACCATTGAAGAAAATATTTGATAAAACCTGAAAATTAAAAGTGTTTTGCTTACCTAGTTGATTATATTAGCTTTTATATGCATTTTCTTTTGTTATGAAATTTTTCTCTTTATGGGATATCCAAGCAAAATCATCATCACTGTTTTCTTTTTAAACAATCATACATATAAATTTTGGGAATGTAGAAGATATATATCTTATAGATATATCTTACAAATATCTTTATGTAGATATATATGGTGTGATTAAAGTATATGGTGAATGTTTAAATTAACAAGTTTATTATAGTAAAAGACACATTGCCGTTAATCCTCCTCAAAATATTCCCCTTCAGTTTGAATACACTTGTTTCATTTTTCTTGCCACTTTCTGAAGAAGATCTGAAAGTCCTCTTATGAGTTTTCTTAATGTCCAATAAAAAAACAAACAGTGAATGATGCTAAGTACCATCTAACAGAAAGGTAGGCTCATGAAAACATTACTGTGTGTCCTCATCCACCATATTCACCAGAGCAGTATTGTGCAACTTCTAGCTCTTCCCAAAGTCATCATGACCAAGAAAAAGTACCATGTTATCTGCAGATAATGACAATTTAATGTCTTTGTTTCCTATTTTTATTTCATTTCTTTTTCTTGTCTAATTGCTGTGGCTAATGTTTCCAAAACTATAGTCAACAGGAGTGGTGAAAGTGGACATCCTTGTTTTATTCCTGATATTAGTGTGAAGGATTTCAGTTTTAGACCATTTAGTATGATATTGGCTGTTGGGTTTTCATAGATGGCTTTTATAAGGTTGAGATAGAGACCATCTATTCCAATTTGCTGTAGTTTTTTTTTTTTTTTTAAATCATGAATGTGTGTTGGATTTTGTTAAATGCTTTTTCTGCATCTGTTGAGGTTCTTATAGTATCTGTCCTTGGCTCTGTTAATATAGTGTATTACATTTATTGATTTGTGTATGTTGAACCATCCCTGCATCCGTGGGATGAATTCCACTTGGCCAGGGTGTGTATTTTCTTCCTGATGATCTTCTGCATTCTGTTTGCCAGCATCTTATTGAGGATTTTGCATCTGTGTTCATTAGTGAGATTGTCCTGTAGTACTCTTTTTTGGTTGGGTCTTTCTCTGCTTTTGGGATCAAGATGATGTTTGTTTTTAGGAATGAATTTGGGAGTGTTGCTTCCCTTTCAATTTTATTGAAGAGTTTAAACAATAGTGGCAATAGTTCTTTAAATTTGTCTCGTAGAATTCAGCACTGAAGCCCTCAGGACCTAGGCTTTTGTTCATTGGTAAGTTTTTAATTACATTTTCTTTCTTTTTTTTCTTTTTATTGAGTTTATTGGTACATTCTAGGTATACAGTACTTTATTGATTGATATCAGGTTGTTTAGAATTTTTAGGTCTTCATTCAACTTCAGCAGTTCATATGTATCTAGAAATCTGGCCATTTTTCTTCTGTGTTTTCCACTTACTGGTTCTCAAAGTATGTATTGATCCTCTGGATTTCTGCTGAGTCTGTTGTAATTTTCACCCCATTCATTTCTAATTGCATGAATTTGGGTCTTTTCTTTCCTTTTTTTGGATAAGGTTGGTTAAGGGTTTATTAATTTTATTTGTTCTTTCAAAAAACCAGCTATTAATTTTTTGCATTGTTTTCTTAGTCTCTGTGGCATTGATTTCTGCTTATATCTTTATAATTTATTCCCTTGTATGAATTTCATGTGTAAATACTTAACGGTTTCTCTGGTGTGGGAAATTGAAAGTGTAAATAAGGATCAAAATGTAGAATAGATAATGTGAAATAGGAAGAAAATGTCCAAAGGGGAAGGGGAAATGGGATGGGTAGGGGAAAGGAAAGAAGGGAAAGGAATAAATATGATAAAAAGAAAAAATGGAAACAGTCTTTGTAATTAGGGAGAGGTAGAGGGGTTGAAAGGAGGGCAGGGGAATGAGGAAGAAAAAAGAACCAAGATATATATATGTATATATATAATATAGAGGTACAAATTCCCAGTAATGAATGTCAGCATGTTGTATACCTAAAATGTACCAATAAAGCGAATGAATTAAAAGAAAGAAAATATACTTTAAGAAAAAAAAAAGACCATGAAAGAGGTAAATGTGAGTCAATTCAGGGCATTGAGGCAGTCTTGACAGTGCAAGTAAAGACTCATGAAAGAAAACTTTTGGAACTGTTTCAAAAAGTAGCAAGAATGTTGAGATAAGTGTGTTTAATGTGAGGGGGATTAATGGCAATGTATCTAACTATAATAAATTTGTAAGCATTCACCATATTTTTAAATCATACCTAGTAAATGAATGAATAGTTTGGCAAAGAATATTCTCTGATAGATGTATCTAGGGAACCAGTCCATCAAAGAACTCAGCCTTTTTTCTCATCTTATTTGTATCCTTGGGCTCTTCTGTCAGCTACTCCAGGAATATGATAAATATGTTTATGTATACATAAATTATAAACATATGGTTAAGGAAGTTGAAATAGTTCATATGTAGTCTCAGATATGTCACTGAATTCTTGAAGTAGAGAATTTTCTCTTAATATATTTGTAAACTGATACTAGATTAAATACTTTTGAAGACATTTTAGCTCTGACATCCTTACACAAATGAAGTTTAACTTATTTGGATAATCACCTTGGAAAGGCATATGATTTTCTCTATTTATTTATTTATAGAGTCTGCCAAAAAATGTGTACATTGGAAAAGGAAAACTTGTATAAATTTTGTAATTCTAAATTTATTGAGACATCATGAGATTAATACAAGTAGGTCTCTACAATTACAAGAAGCTTCCAGATATTAGTACACAGAACTGCTGAAATGTGTATACATTTTTTTGGGCAGATTCTGTGTGTGTGTGTGTGTTAGTGAAGATTAAAGCCAGGGCATTTGCACTGTTTTATGTTTTGGTTTGTGAGAAGGTCTCTTTTGTAAGTCATTGCAACTGGTCTTGAACTTGAGATCCTTTTGCCTCAGCCTCCAGAATCCTGGGATTACAGACATGTGCCACCATGCTCAACTGATTTAATTTTAGTATATGTGCTGCCAAAGCGAGCACAATTTAATTTTAAGCTTTAAGATTGTAAGAGTTTTCATACTTGCATGCAGATTTACTAGTGATTTATATTTTTTATTTGCTTTATCACTCTTTCATTTCCCCCAATGTATATCATATTATATTTTTGAGAATAGGTTATAGACATCATACCCTTTTGCTACTAAATACTTTGGTGTATTTTTTAAGACCAAAAAATTTGCTTACAAAACTGTAGTAAATTAATGATTGGAATTAGGAAATTAAGCTTGAGTTGATATTATTTAGTTCACAATGCATATTTAGATTTTCTCAGTTGGTCCAGTGCTATACTTTGTAGTCTTTTTTTCCCCCAGTCTAGATTCAAAGGCAAGCTCATGTTGTATTCAGGCATCTGATTTCTTTAGTTAATTATTATCTGGAGTGGTTCTTTACCCTTTGTCTTCTCTCTTACCTCTCTTCTCCCTCCTCCCTCTTCTTTCCATTGGGACTAGAACTTCTGGGCATTACTAAGCCCCTTCTGCTTTAATGTAACATGAATTTTAAAGTGTTTAATAAATCCGTGTTTGATCTCATCATTACCACTTTTATTACAGTTAGGATATAGAAGTTTGCATTCTGCATGTATGAATTCCATTTACCATTTTCTAATTGACCCAAAATGTATATTTAAAAATGCATAAAAATTTAGAATTTAAATAGCATTTTAGATTACTGAGCAACACTTTATAATTACTTGCTTTTTTGATAGTATATTAATCATGTTTAATTTTATTCTACAATTCTGCTTTCAGTATTACCAGATTACCTCAGAATTGTAGAATTTGTCCTGTTTTCATTATCAGAATTTAGCCAAAATTTGTAATTTCTCACAGAATGCTCAGTGGCATTTTAGTATTTTGCTAAATTTTAGTGTGGCTATCTGAAATTAAGAGACATCACCAACAAATATTTTACTTATTTCTTTGCACTGATCTTAGTGGAAATGCTTTTCATTCATTAATATTTGAATGGAACCTTTTAAAGGATTTTTAAAAAAGTTTTTTAGTTATAAAAACAGTTTGTCAGTCTGTTCTGTTTAGATGATTGATTGTATTGGAGACAACTTACATGAGGGTAACCTTTAACTCCTCAGTGCTTCTCAGTGGGAAATGTGACTGGCAGTTTGGGTGGAACTGTCCTCTGCATTGTAAAATGTTCGGTACCACTTCATCTAAATCACTGTTTGAGCCAGGATACTCCCTCACTCTCCTCCTCAGGTATTTCCAGGGTAACAGTAGTGAACCAAATTTTCTTTCCTCACCCTAAGTTAACACGTTTTCCTTTACTGGTACTTATGAATATGTAGGCTTAACTTTGATTATGGAGCCAGAAATTATCTGAAACTCTTACCTTGTATTATAGTCTTCAGCCTTTCACAGTAAGGAGGCCTCATGAAGGGTCAAAGAGGATGAAGTTAGTGGTGGTAAGAATAGATTATATTTGGGATAGGAAAAAAAGGCATCTGTCTGGTTGCACCACAATAATATGGCAAGGAAAAATGAATCCTTTAGTGAGTTTAAGAGCTTATAGATATTTTAGTTTGCAGTTTTTCAAAGATGTTTATTCATAGGCTCTCTTCACTCATACTAGATTTTAAAATTATACGTGTGTGTGTGTGTGTGTGTGTGTGTGTTGGATGACAAGGAAATGGCAGAATTTTTGTTATTTTTGGTTAGATTTTTAAATTGGGACATGCTTCTTTTATTGCTTAAGGCACATTTGGTTCTGAAATAGCTTTTGCAGATTGAAAAATCTGGCAGTGGCAAAGTTGAAATGACAAAAACTTGATATTGGCAAACATAAGCAGTTTCAAGGCCATAACTGAACATGACTAAGAAATATTCTTGGCTTTGGTTGGTTGTTTGCTTGTTTTGTTTTTTCATTTTTGAGACAGGGTCTTGGTATATGTATAGTTCACTTCTGGCTTTGAACTCACTGTGCAGCCCAGGCTGGCCACAAACTCACAGCAATCCCTCTGCCTCAGCCTCTTAAGTGCTAGGATTACAGGCATGTGGCACCACACCCAGATAGAAACATTCCTGTTTTTGAAGTTAAGAATGATTTTTGGAAGGTTTCAGATTAAAATAGGGTACTTGTTACCATTTAAAATAATTTTTATGCACTGCTGTGTGTCTTATTACTTCAGACTTCTTTGACTTTTAGGGTTCATTAGATAAATTTTTAAAATTTTATTTTTATTGGTACATGTATCTAGTACATAATGATTACATTTCTCACGGGGAGTTGTTACAAGCATAAAGCACGTCTTTTTTTTACTAGATAAAATTTGACATTCAGCCTAAATTTTCTGATGACTGTGATATTATGATATAATAAGAAATACAAATTGATCTTCTCTGGTTCCTGCAGATTTAAAAACTATTGGAATTTCCAGGATGATGGGGTGAGATGATTATCTTTAATTATCCAACCGTATCTGAGTTATGCTAAATGAGGTGACTCTAGATAGTCCCTTAGATTCAGGATGGATGCTGGTTGCCAGAGGAACCATATGAGTTGGAACTTTTGGCCTTGGGGAGGGAGAAAGGGACTGGGGATTGAGCTAATCACCAATGACCAGTGATTTAATTAGTTATGTCTGTGTAACGAATGGTATCTCTTCTAAAGCTATAAATAGAAAAGGTTCACAGACTTTCCAGGTTGGTGAACACATCAACATGTCTAAGTGCTGGGAAGATAGTGTGCCTGAAGAGGGTATAGGGGACCTAACGCCATCTCCTATAATTTCATGTTACAGATAAAAACACTTTTCTACTCGTACACTACTTACTATAATCCTTTTTTTTAAAAAAAGACATTATTTTGTTATGTAGTTGAGTCTGGCTGAGCTTGCAGTGATCCTTCTGCCTCAGCCTCTTGAGTACTAGAATTGCAGCCCCACACTTCTTGTAACACTTCCAACACCAAATATACAGTGCACCAAGCAGTTTTAATTCTAACACCATCTACCTGAAGATAGTGTCAGGTCCCACAGACTGTCACAGATGCCAGTCACAGTTGTAGTTTGTCACCTATACTTCTGATTGACTTGCTGTCTATAAAGTGGAGATTCCCCTCAGTTTATAAAACCCTGTGGATTTAATTTGCTAGATCAACCCAGAGAATTCAGGAAAATACTTTACTTCAGTTAACCTATTTATTATAAAGGATATGACAGAAGATACAGATGAAGAGTCAGGTGAATATATACATAAGGCAAGACATGGAGCAGGCCAGAGCTTCCATGCCCTCTTTGGGTACACTGCCCTCAAGGAACCTCCACATACATGGTTAGGCACACAGAAGCTCTCTGAGCTCTGTCCTGGGTTTTTATGGGCTTCAGTTGTAGGCGTGATATAGTAGATCAGTTGCTTTGTTGATCAATTCTCAGCCCTTCTTTGATCTAAAGTTGGGTCTTTTGAGGAGCCAGCCCCCATCCTGAGGCTATCTAGAAGGCCTTTAGTTTTATTAATCTGGAGACAGAGTTTCAGGACTTCTGTGCCAGGAAACAGGATGAAGACTAGATTAAGATGTGATCCACAAACCTAATAAATGTTTAAATTAAAAATAATTTATTCAGTAAAAGACACAGTGAGTTCAAACGCACGTATCCCATCATTCTCACCGCCTTCTGAAGCATTTCTGCAGGTTGTCTTGTGTCTATAGCTGTGCTGTTGTGATTGCCTTAGTGTCCTGAATTGATTGATGTTTTATCTTTCATGATCATTTTGAATTTGGGGAAAGAGCCAGAAGTTGCACAGTGCCAGTACCAGTGAATAAGATCAAAACATCATAACCTTTCTGTGAATGACAACCATATTGTTGATCATACCTCCTAAAGATACCAAATAGGACTTTTTTAGAGAGTTTTTCCTCCGTTGTGAGCTGTGTTAATCAGCTTTCTGTCACTGACAAAATACCTGTGGAAGGCAGCTTACAGGAGTGAAGGTTTATTTTGGCTCATAGATTCAGAGGTTTCATTTCGTGGTAGGCTCACTCCACTGCTATTAAGCTGTGGTAAGGAAGAAACATCATGGCAGAAGGGCATGGTGGAGGAAAGCTGCTCATTTTGTGGCAGCCAGAAAGCAGAAAAAGTGAGAGAGCAGAGAAGAAAGGGCTGGAGACTACATATAGTTCCCAAGGACATGCCCCCACGACACAGTCTGTTCACCTAGGCCTCAGTTTCTATCTGCCCCCAATAATGCCATCAAATGATGAGTTCATCCATGGACCTCACTGATGAAGTTAGATCATCCCTCATGACTTACCCACTACCTCTGAGTATTACTGCACTGGGAGCCAGACCTTCAACATATGAGCCTTTTTGAAGGACATTAAAGACTTAAACTAAACCTGAGCTATTCTAGCAAATTATTAAATCTAATGAGGGAGTGGTGGGAACACCTCATTTATAGGTTGTTGAGCAGAAGTCATAGAAGTCCAGGGTTTGGGATGGGTACCTGATGGGAGGCAGTCTTGTAGGACCGATCCCTTAATGTGGGGAGTCTGGTGCTAATTCCAGGTAATGATAAAACTGATTTAAATTCTGAGTCACCCAGCTGGTTCTGGAGTATTAATTGTTGTACACCAATTAAACCCCCCACCCATGTCACAAGTGTTGTAAGTCCGATCCTCAGACTGCCTGTTCTCTTTCATTCTCCTATAGGCTTCATGGTTAGAAGGTAGGTTATGAACCTGTGAGCTTGTTCAGCTTACCAGTTTCATAGACTGGTACCCCTTGTGGCTGTCTGGACCAGGGAGGGATGTTGGTCAACAACATAAAGCACTGTGGCTCGTTTCTCCTTTCTGAGACCTTTGTGATCTTAAGAAAAATTAGATCTGGTTTTCACTTAAATGGATCACAGTTGGCAGGTAACTTCCTTTGTTCAGGTAATTTTAGTAACATGAGTTTTCAGGATTAAATTTGATCCATTTGAGAAAAACAGATTTCTTCAGTGATATTGGATGATAAAATGTTATCTGGCTGGTAAAGGCACAGATTGGAATTTTACTAAGCGTGTATGATTTTGTTAAGAATGTGTAATTTAACTAATTAGCTATTTTTGCTATCTACTAGACTTAGGATGCTAAAAAGTTGTAGTAAAGGAACAGCAGAAATGAGAAGAGCATTGGTGGTCAGGGTAGAAACCATTTTTAGGCTAGTTTTTGTATGTAGGCCTTATTACTAAGACAGTCCTGTGCTTATATTTAGTGAGTACAGAGGGGATAACCTACCTCGATCAGTCTGATGCTGTTAGGAATCACTTAAGAATCACATGTACCTTTCCTTGCTGATTCTGTGTGTATCAGATCACCCCTGTTTATGATTTGACTTCCTATTAGCTTGTGAACTGTTGTAAGAGCAGCCTGTTTGCATATTAATTTTTCTTACTTTTTGGAAAATTTCACAATTCTAAGTATAAGAAAAGTTGCAAGAATAGTAACAGTGAATACAGTAGTACTAGATTGCTGAACCATCTGATAGTTTTTGGCATCATAAACTTCACTGTGTCTCAAATTATCATGCTCAAGAAATTTAACGTTGATAAATACTATTTCTCCCTTCTCCCTTCCTGTCCCCTTTCCCCCCCGGCCCCTCCTTCTTCTTCTCCCTCGCATCTCCTCCCATCTCCCTTCCCCTTCCTCTGCCTCTTCCTCTTCCCCTTCTTTCTCTGGGCTGGGATTGAAGCCATGGTTTCACACCTGTAGGCAAGTGCTCACCACTGAGCTACTTCCTAGCCTTAAATAGTATTATTAATATATAGTTCTTATTAAAATCTCTCCTGCCATTCTAGTAATATTTTTATGGCTTTTCTCCCACTCAGTTCTAATCACGGGTCTTTCATCTTTGCCATATCTTGTCATTATAATTTAGTTGTCATTATTACTTTAGGTATATTTAAATGGTTATGAAATCGAGATAGGGTAAATAGTTTAGCAAAAGCTTGGAGGATAATAATTAAAGTTAACTCAAGAGACGTGCCAAACTAGTTTTGAGAATTGTTTTCGAGTTTGTTGAGGTTTTAATGATGTATTTAGGGAAACCACATACACAGAAGTTTAGAAATTTTTACAAATTGTTTTTTACACATACAGATTGGTCTGATGTTCTGTCCTGTGGCCCAGGGCCTTTGCACTGAGCTGCTTCCCACATCTTCACTTTCCCCTTTCTAAAATTTTAAGACAGGTTCCCACTAAGTCACGATATTGTCCAGGCTGGGCTTGAACTTGTGATCCTCCTGGTTTAGCCTTCCAGAATTTTGGGATCATAGACATATGCATCACTTCCGATTTAAACCTATATTGTTATAAATAGATCCATACATAAATATTTGGCTTAGGTATAAAACCTTATTAAGAAAGAGACCCACCTGTATGTAGTACCCTGTCCTGGAAGTTCAAGCAGCAAACAGCCTAGAATATTTGTAAAGAGAAGAGATTTGATGTTTGATTGTAAATGTGGTAAATGAGAATAGTTACTTGGTTTAAAGTACCTAAGTGTGTCTTCCTCTCCCTTCACTGGATGGCAGGAGATTCAACTCTGACAGGGGTGAGAAACAGGCCTACATGGCAGGCAGGGAACTGCCTTCAAGAGCCCTTAGCTTCATAAAGGAATGGATTCTCCCCTGGCACAGTTTCCATGTCCTGTCAAAAGAACACTGGTTACAAGTTACCGTGCACTCTGGGAATCTCCCTGGTGGTTTATCTTCCCATCAGGCATTTACTGTAGATGAAGCCTACATAGGAAAAGATCTTTTAACTTTCTAGAGGTAGTATTGCTGATTAACACATCATCTCTGTGAGATTTCCAGGAATATGAAAGTGTACCCAAGGAGGAAATGTTTTATTTTATGGTTCTCTTCCTGAACGATTTTGAAAAAGTTCCAGATATCCTATCCCTTTACCTTTGATACTGGGTGTATTTCCTAAGAACAAGATAATTCATCTATGTAATCATTGAACCGTTATCACAATCAGAAAATCTACATGATGCAATACCGATACCTAATCTGCAAATCTTATGATTTCATTTTGGCATGGTGCCTGCCATCTGTTTTGTAACTGGTCCAGAATCAGATTGAAGGTCGTGTATTGCATTTAGTTTTCATGTCTCTAGTTTATTTTATTGTGACATTGCCTCAGTTTTTCATGACATGAACTGTTTTGAAGAGTGGAGACCTTTTATTTTGTAGAATGTTCTTCATGTGTTCTTATGAGGTCCAGATTATCCATTTTAGAGAAGAATGACTGCAACAGAACCTTTGTAACCATTGGAGTAGTCAATAGTCTTGCTGTACCCCATTATTGTTTATGCTAATTAGATCACTTGGTTTAAGTTTTCCCCACTTTAGTGAGTTTTCACAATGTTACTCTTTTCTCCTTTATCATTTATTGTCATTTATGGGGGTGATATTTTTTGAGATTGCAGAAATATCCTTTTCCTACTCAATCTTCCACCTTCAGCAGGTTGAGTATTCTTATATAAAATGCTGGTGACAAAAAAGTATTTAGATATTTTTAAAGTTTTGGAATATTTATATGTGATATCTTGGAGATAGTACCAAAGTCTACACATGCAGTTTCTTCATATTTCGTATACATTCTATGCACATAGTATGAAGGCAACTGTATACAATAGTTTCAGTGTGTCTGCATTTTGAATACAGTCTTTTCATGAGGTCAGGTTGTAGAATTTTCCAAATAGGACATTCTTTTGACACTCAAAAAGTTTTGGAGTGTTTCAGAGTTTGGATTTCTGGTTAGGAATAATTGTAGTTTTTGCATCCACTAATGGCTCTTGCCCTGATCGAGGGACTTATATCTGTCCAGCTGTTTTTCTTTTTTATAGATCAGCACTCACTTTTTCTGGGGGGAATGTGTTGAAATATTATTTTCAGTGATTTACATTCTGAACTACCAACCAATAATACAAATCCATTAGACTATATAAAATCAGCTCATCAATTCATGATTCTTAGTTACTGATATTTACAAATTGTAGGAAATCCAACGGTTTTAAAAAATATGTAACCTCCTCTTTCGGTGGGAGTGAGTTCTGGGCATTGAACTTAGGGTCTTTGTACCAAGCTACATCTTCAGCCTTTTATTTTTTGAGGCAGGGTCTTGCTGAATTGCCCAGGCTAGACTTGACCTTGTTTGTGATCCTCCTGCCTCAGCCTCCTGGAGTGCCAGGGTTACAGGTGTGTGCCACCATGCCTGGCAAAAATATTTATCTTTCTTCAGGTGTTTACTACAACCTGGAGGGAAGATCTTTCCTCAGTATGTGCTGATGTTTGGGATGCTTGTGGAATCACAGACACTGGTGGAAGAGAATGCTGTTCAAGGAACAGAACGTACTCTTGGGTTGAATATAGCACCTTTTATCAACCAGTTTCAGGTAAGTGTTAGAAACGAGAAGGTCTATGAGAATGCTATTATCTATAGTCTACCTTATCTCTATTTTTAGTTTTAGTCACAGTGTGTAGCTGGATTAGAATGGTAATTAATTTCCTAGAGCAAAGGAACTTATTATGGGTAAAAATCAACCCAAGGATCATACTCAGTTTTTAGACACTCCCCTGAGTCACTGTTATATGTGAAACTAGGCTTTAGTCTGGTGAAAAGGGTTTCTCCATATTTAAAAAAGAAGCATCCAGATTTGGGTTGTAATTTGAACTTTACATTGAGGCCTCAGGTTGGCACCTGATAAGTGTGACAGCCAAAGTCCAGTGTCTAGCAGTGATGGCCAACCTTTTAGGGCTTTCAGTGATACAGTCCACTTCACACGTGCCACCACTGGTGTAGTCTGTCCGACTGCAGGGAGCAGGAGCATAGATGCCTAGGAAAAGGGAGCTCTGGGCAAAGACATTAGTTTTGGCTTACAAAACAAGGAGCCTCGATTTATAAACAAAGTGAGTTTATAAACAAGCAGCAGAGTTCAAATTTGTGAGTTTAACATTGAAGTGGATGAAATGCCCAGGGAAGAGGTTTGAGAATGGAGAAAGGGGAATTAGGTGGGATATCAACCATCTAGGCTAGCAGAATTTTGGTAAGTGGGATACTGAGTACAGAGTTTAAAAAGTGATAACAACATACCCTATAGATAATAAGATCTTGAATATTCTTTGTTAGACCTTTCATGAACAGTCACTACTCAAATACAAATCATTTGTGGAACTACTTTTTAAAGGGCAAGCTAAAGTTCTAGAATTAATCTTAGTGTTTCTTGGAATTTAGTAAAGAGAATATACTTATCAGAAGTCAGAAAGTTTGTTATTTTTTTGTATGGTCCAAAAATAGCACTCATCTTTGTCATATTCTCTCTTGATTCTGATATCAGCAGTTCTTTGATTCTGCCAGAATCTATAATATCTTGATTCAGTGAACTTCCTGTTTTATATCTTCCTTTTCTTAATGACTTATATTCTGTGGCTTATATATTTTCATGTGATTCTTCATATGTTTGAAATGTTAATTTCTCTCCACTGTTTTTGTTGGCCTGGGAACACCCTAACTTGGCTAAATCCATCACTTTGTGTTCCCTACCACTATGGTCTCATGTCCATTCTTTTTGAGACAGGGTCTCACTATGTAGTTGAGACTGACCTGGAACTCACTATAAAGCCCAGGCTGGTCTTGAACTCACCGTGATCCTCCTGCCTCAGCCTCCCAAATATCCATTCTTGATTACTTACTCATCAAGAGGGGCTCTATAATCTCTCCTTATTGGCGAATTTAAATGTATCCAAGGCTAAGAATCCCTGCCTTATAGGAGTGAGCTTCTTTTCCAAATGAAATCTGTTTTGTTGAATTTGCCACCTTTCGTCAAACAGTATTGTTTCTTAGTTTATAATCAATCCTAGGTTTAAAATTTTTGGGGGCCATTTGGCTTAAGTAAAAGTTTATTCTGCTTTCATCTTAGTATAAGGTGTACAATTGATACCATAGCAGACTACTTGACCTGCTTGTCTTCATTGTTATTCCTGCAAAATGAATAATGAAAGCCCTGTGCCTTAGGTTGATGTGAAGGCTATTAATGAGGCAATAGATGCAAAAGCATTGTCATACTGAGCCGGACATAAATCAAATATCGGATGATCCCTAACTACAAAAAAGAATCTGTAAAAGTGAGAAATTTTACACTTTTTCTAGGTGCCTATACATGTATTTTTGGACCTGTCCTCATTGTCTTGTGTACCTTTAAGCAAGCCAGTGGAACTGTTAAGACTAGATTTAATGACTCCGTATTTGAACACGTCCAACAGAGAAGTAAAGGTATGGATAGCATGCAAAATGATTGTGCCTGTCTTATTAATAATTATCTTAAACTTGGTATTACTGTATATACTTTTAGCTGTTTTCTTTTAAGATTCAAATGCTATTTTTTTCTGAATATGAATGGATTTGAGTAAATATTAGTGAATAAAGTAGGTTAATATTAATTTGAATCAGATAATTAAGTGTATTTAAAAATTTTTATTTAAAATTCACTAAACAGAAAGAAGATATACTTGTACAAGTCTATTCTATTTACTCTGATAAAAATTTCATAATTTCTTAATTTCCATAGATACACATTTGTAAATCTGGACAAGTGACTGCTATTCCATTTTGGTATCATATGTACCTTGATGATGAGATTTGGCTGGATACTTCAAGTGAAGCCTCCCACTGTAAACAAGCTGCAGTTGTTTTAGAGCATCCTATCCAGGTTGAAGTGGGAGAAGAACTCGTTCTTAGCATTGAGCATCACAAGAGCAATGTTAGCATCACAGTCAAATAGTGAAGATCAGCTTTCTACTGAAAATGTCATTTAGAACATCAAATATAAAATTCTTGTTGGAATTCCTGGGTTTTAATCATAAAATGTATAAATTCTTAATTTCTTGTAATGTTCAAATATTTTTCAAAAGAGACATCACATTTGAAAGATCCTAAATTAAAGGTTAGCATTATTTTGCAAACTTGCTTTTTGGAAAAGGTTACATCATTAGTTTTTGAAATTAGGAAACTGTTGAAGGGAGGGCAGGGACAAGGGAAAAAATGAGAACCAAGACCTGTCATGTAAAGGTACAAGATCCCAATAATGAAAGTAACTGTACTGTGTGCCTAAAATGTACCAATAAACTCAATGAGGGAAAAAAAAATTAGGAAACAATTTTTCTTTATAGGGATTCATGGTTATGCATCAGTAAGTAGAACAATATTTTAATTTTGTAGGCATCTTGACTTATAACTGGGAAACATCTAACAGTAGATCTCCACAAAGACTTAGGGTTATGTTTACCTGTAAATCAGAGCCCTTCTTTTAAATACTTAAAGACTAAGAGTTAGGGAGGAAGTACGTGTATTAGGAGGTATTTTTCTCTTGATCTGTTTTGGTAAAGAAAAATTTAAAGGCTGATAAAAGATTCTAAACCAGTACTTTTGATTTGGATGCACAGTAAGAAAGGACTCATCCCACTTTTACAGACTTTTGAAATAGGGAAATTAGTAGCATTGTTATACCTTCTATGTGCTATTAGTGCTTTATAAGCCACAAAAATGTTTTTGTTCTGTCTGTTCTTTGTCTCTGTTACCATGCTACCCAGCTCTTTTAAATAAATTTCAATTGTTTATATTTAATATACATAACGTGCTATGGTATACATGTAAATAAAAAAGTTGCTATAGTGAAGTTAACATCCATCGTATAATAGTTACCCATTTTTTGTTTTATTTTTGTGGCAAGAACAGCTCAAATAGCATTTAGCATAATGCTTATATACAGTACAATTTTATTACCTGTTATCTTTTGTCTTTGTTACTTTGCACATTGCTGAGACAAAGTACCTGACACTCAAAGTTAAAGGAGGAAGGTTTATTTAGCTCAGTTTATAGAGGTTCCAGTTCATAGTTGGCTGGCTCCAAAGCAGGGTGGCATGGCAGGGGGACATGATAGTTCATGGCAGGCAAAAGGCAGCAAGCGACAATCGACAAACCGCTTTTCTGTCCCTTATATCTTATCCAGGCTACCCACTGTTATGGCAGATAGCACTCACACCCTTAATTCTAACACTGTGTCCTTGATCCCAGCATCACACACTCTAGATCAGCCAACTAAGTAAAGCCCCACCTATGATTGCATGAGACTCTGCAGGGACATCTAGATATAAGCCATAACATTCTGCCCTTAACTCCTCATGCACATTTCTTTATGCAAAAGGCATTCAATCCATCTCTAGGAGTTGCCAAAGTTCTAACAGTTTCAGCACTGCTGAAAACTTCCAAGTCCAAAGTCTCCTCTGAGGAGATTTAAGGTAAACTGAGCTACAAGCCCCCGTACAATCCAAAATAAAGTTAAACACTTCAATATACAATGGCACAAGATAGACATTTCCATTCCAAAAGGTACAAAGAGGAGGATAGGAAGGAATAGGAACAAAGCAAGTCCAAAATCCAGCAGGGTAAACATTTAAGTCCCATAGTTCCATGTCCAGTATCTCAATCTTTGGCAAGTTGTAAACTCTGAAGGTGGCTGCACCCCTATGGCACTGCTGGTGGTTGTAGCTCCCATGGCTTCTCTGGGGCTGGCTCTGCTGCCTCCTTGCAGATGACTCACATTCCACGCTTCTCTAAACTTCTGAGGTCTCCACTGCACCTTTGACTTGAACACTCACAGCTTCACACACTGCCCTCAGGGTCACGCTGCCTGCCTTCCAAGCCGCATTCTGAAATCTGGGTGGAATCCTTCCTGACCCCACAACTCTTACATTCTGCATGCACCTAAAACCACATGGATGATGCCAAGGTCTGCTGCCAGCTGGAACAGTAGCCAGGCTTCTGTCTTGGCTGCATGAGTAAAGTGCCTGTGAAGCAAATCCCAAGGAACTACTTGCCTAAGCTATTACTGTTCTGGAACATTGTTCACTGGGGCTAACTTTGCAAAGCAAAATCTTTCACTTTTGCAATTGTGAGATTGCAAAGGGTGGAGGCCTTGCTGGTTCTTGTGATGTTCTTCGGCCATCTTTTCTATTGTCGCCTTCTGAAATACTTGGGCCTTTTCTTGCTAGTCATTTCAGGGCCTGGTTTTTCCTCTGTTCCATCTTTGCAGGATGCTATTTTACTAAAGTTTCCTTTCTGGCCAAATTCAAAATGTTTTTAAGTCATTCTGCTGGGATCTTTGATTTTGATTCTCAACCTAAATCTGGCTAGAATTCCCCAACAGTAGCCATGCCATGGCCTCAACATTAATTGCTTTGAAATCTCTTCTGCCAGGTTCATTAGTATGCTGCCCTTAATTTCAGTCTCAGGCAGTCTCTGGACATGAGTAAAATGCAGACATATTTTCTGCCAAGGCATAAATACATCATCTTGAGTCCCACAGCCAATGCAGTCCTTACTCCTAGCAGGAACCTCCAGAGCCTGTCAGCATTCTAGTCTTCTAAACACTGATCAGAATTGTTCATCAAGTACAGCCTAAGGTGTACCAGGGCTGCTGTTTGAGCTGGCGTCTCCAAACCTTTCCAAACTCTTCCCATAAGCCAGTTCTAAAGGTTCCTGAACTACATGTTCATGTACAATAACAGTAACAACTCCACTTCTCTGGTACCAAATCTTAGTTACTTCTCTTGTTGCTGAGACAAAATACCCAACACCCCAAAATAAAGGAGGAAAATTTTACTGAGCTCTGTTGAGGTTTCAGTTCATGTAGGAGGCTCCAAAGCAGGGTGGCATGGCAGAGGGACATTGCAGAGGAGAAACAGTTAATGGCAGGCAGAAAGCAGCAAGTGACAAGCAATGACCTTTTTGTCTCTTATATTTTATCCAGGCTACCCACTGTTAGGGCGGGTACCACTCACACCTTTAATTCTCACATTCCATCCTTGATCCCAGCATCACATGCCCTATATCAGCCAGCTAAGTCCCACCTATGACTGCATGAGGCTTTGGGAGGATATCTAGATAGAATCCATAACATCATTATGTTGTACATTATGTCTCTAGACTTGTTTGTCCTCTGTATCTGCTCTGTATTTTCTGACCTACAACTCTCCATTTCCTGCCCACTGCCAGTAACCTTTCTCTACCATTTTGTTTACTATCTCTGTATATTTGAATTTCCCAATGACTTTATTCTTTAAAAGATAAATAATATCATTTTATATATTCACTAGTTTATACATTCATCCGTGGATGGACTCTTAGGTTTTTCCACACCTTGGCTATTTTAAATAGTGGCACGTGTATACAGAAGTGGTGTAGGTACCTTTACAAGGTGGTGATTTTCAGGTATGCCCATTTTTATTTAAGAAACTTTCATATTGTTTTCCATAATGACTGTACCAATTTATATTCCATCAGTAGTGTTTAAAAGTTCCCTTTTCTCCACACCTTTTGCAGCATTTATTGCCTTTCAGCCTTTTATAATAGTCATCCTAACAGGTGAGGAAGGTGGTATCTCCCAGTGGTTTTGATTTGCATTTTCTTTCTGGTTGACATTGAACATGTTTTCATATACCTACCTGTTGGCTATTTTGTGCCTTCTGCCACTTTTAACAAAACTTTTTCTTATTTTATATGGTTCTTTATACATTTTATATATTAACTCCTTATAGCATTGTTTGCAAGTATTTTCTCCCAGTTTGTAGTTTGTTGTGTACACCTTTTTAGTATGGCTAAACACTCCCTCAGTGTTTGGAGTGGATTGGTTCCAGCCCTTCCCTTGCAAATGAAAATCTGTCACTGTTCCAACTCCTTTTATCAACTGGTGTTATTATTTGCATAATTCAAATCATCCGTAGTTACACATTAATATAGGGTAAATTCTGTGTAAATAGTTATACTCTATTGTTCAGGGAATGATGACCTGGAAAAGTACATGTTCAGTACAAGATGATATTTTTTTCCCAAATATTTTTAATCTAGGATTGGTTGAATCTTTATGTGTAATGAATGATCAGAAGGCTAACTCAGGTCCCATTCAGTTTTTGTGGCCCAAGCTTTTGTATAATATCCAAATACTATGCAAAGGCCAGTGTCCAGGAACTTTTCTTGTGTTTGCTTCTGGGAATTTAATAGTTTGCTTTTGTCTTTTATTTAGGGATTGTAGACACTGAGCTCACTTTTGGTTGTGGTGTGCAAGGGTCTATTTTATCCCTTTTGCATGTGGAAATCTGTGTTCCCAGTGTAATTTTTTTTAATAGCAAGTTTCATTGAAGGTAGGAAAAGAAACAGGCTCTGCAGATCGAGTTTGGTCCAAGTAAAAGTAGAAAAGGAGTATTCTGTACAGCGCGCACGCGCGTGTGTGTGTATGTTGGAGGGCACCATGTAAGAGAACACAGTGGCCTCCCAGCATCACTTTTTGGAAAGATCTTCTCCTTGTATGCTCTTGGTTCCCGTGTTAAACATCATTTGACTATGTTTGGTTTTATTTCTGGACTCTTGCCCACTGGTCCATGTGGTTTTTATGCCAATACTACAGTGTTTTACTATAAGTTTGTACCATTTTAGTATTTGAGGTGATGTCTCACTATGTAGTCCAGGTTGGACTTGAATTCCTGGGCTCAACTGTCTCAGTCTTCCAAGTGAGTTGGGTCTACACACTTGTATCAATCACACTTATATTTTCAACAAGAAAATGTGATGCCTCCAATTTTCCTTTCTTGGAATTGCTTTGATTATTCAGAATCTATTATGTTCTGTGTGAACTGTAGGATTTTTTTCTATGAAGAATGCCAATTGGGATTTTGATAGGGATTGCTGTGTATATTGCTTTGTTTTGTGAATGTTTTAACAGTATTCTTCTAATTCATATGCACAGGGTAATTTTCCATTTGTTTGTCTCTTCAAATTTGTGTCTTCAATTTCATCAGTTGTAGTTTTTCACTATATAGATTTTTTTTTTGTACCAGGGATTGAACTTGAGTCCTTGCACTTGCGAGGCAGGCTGTAGAACCACTGAGCTAAATCCCTGGCTTTGTTATGTAGTTTTAAGTACCACCTCAATTGAATGTACTCCTAAGTATTTTGTTTTTTGATGCTATCATATGGGATTATTTTTTTGATTTTTTTTTCAGTTAGATTGTTACTTGTATGTAAAAATGCTACTACTTTTGTACCTTGCAACTTTACTTAATTCATTTATCAGTTGTAATACTTTTCTGTGGAACGTCTCTGGGTTTTAAAAAATATATTACCCAGGTTTACTTTCTGTGGAAATGTTTAAATCAAAATACTGGACAGAATAAACTCTGTACCTTACTGTGTACATACACATAATGAAATTAATGTGTGTGCATGAATATATAAAGCAACAGTTTTGAGAAACAACTTATCCTTACTATTTGCAACATACTATGTCACTTTCTATCTTTTTATAATAAAATGTGAAGCATGACCCCAAGGTTGCAATTACCAATTAGGAAAACCTCATCCTAAGTAAGAAGTTTCTCTCAAATAACAACTATACATCTTCTGATTATTGTTTTAATGATTAAGACAATTCAGCCAAAATTACTTACACTTCCTGCCACTTTTAACAGTACTGAAAAAAATGTTAGTTAAAGAATGACAGACATAAAGAGTTGCAGAAAATAAATGATAAATTCTTATTTATTGAAAGACATCCAGTTGAGAAATAGAGAAATAACTGTTAGGTAAACTTATATGGCACATGATTAAGTTCCACTACATCTTATTTCTGTATTATGCTTTCTGTCCAGAGGATTATATTCATGCAGCAGTGGTAGGAAGCATTTTTTATATCCATCCTCTTGATACAGCAATGTGGTATCTGAAGCATTTTAGTTGGAGTCATTTTCTACCATCTCAGTATGCAACACTCTAGAGTTAAGGAATCAAGTCTAAGTCTAGGAAATGTGGACCAATTACGATATACAAAACTCATATATATATATATATATATATGTATATGTATATGTATATAAATCCAGTAGTCGTACCTGGCTTTTTACTTGTCTTTGTTTTGAAATTCTGCATCATTATGGCTTGTCCCAAGCACAATATCCCAATCCATGGGATTCCAGGTGATGAAATATCACAGATGCAGCATGGTTTGCTTTTGCACATTGTTCAGGAGTCCACAGATTTTTCTGAAGGCTCTTTTTTCTCTTCTGTAGTGTCATTAAGTATTTCATCAGGGATATTAGCCATTGTATGTGTAGACTGAGGAGTTACTGTGTGTCCAAACCCTTGGTAGTGACCCATGGGTGAAGGTGGCATAGAAGAGGCAATGGAAATTGCATCTTGAGATGATGAAGATAATAAGCTTGTATGTTCATTTTGATCTTGATCCTCAGGAAAAAATTTCTTCCTAGCATGTCCCCTGACTGTCCGTCCTGTAAAGTAAAAGCTTTCCACATTAAGCAAGCTAGTTTTTATTTTTTTATTTTTTAGTTATTTTTGAGACAGGGTCTCACTATGTAGCCCAGGCTGGTCTCGAACTCATAGCAATCCTCTTGCCTCAGCCTCCTGAGTGCTGGGATTACAGGCTTGCGCCACCACGCCTGGCAGTAAGCTAGTTTTTAAGTAACCATTCTAATAATAGATAAATTAACCCTTCTAAATAATAAGCTCCCCACTTTCCCATTCTCCCCTAAATCTGAAGTGCTGTACCATAGTATTGCTCTAAACAGCTTTTTCATTTCTTATATAACTAATAAATGGCCTTAGTGGAAGAAATAAAATAACCACTTATTTGGAAGAATTAAATGGCTGATACTCACCAACATTCCTTACTTGTTCAGAAATATCATCTGCGATATCTGAAACATCCCACATGGCAAGAAAAGAATCAAAACATGAGCCCTCTTCTGCTTCTTGGACATATGGTTTGTAAGAAAATGTGTAATGATGAGCAATTGCAGCCAGGAACATCTCAATACAGATAATAAAGTCCTGTAACAACAAAAAATAGCAGCCATCTTTGGGCTTGAATCTAATTTTCTAAGTGGCTCTTTCTCCAAGTACTTTTCAAAAGTATTTGTTTCAATAGCTGTTTCTTTTCTTTTTCTCAAAATTATTTTTTTACTTTTTCAAAAAGGGACAAAATTTGAATCTCTTTTATACTACCCAAATCAAGTATTTCTCGGCCAAGTACACTATTCTCAATCCACCAAGAAACTAAGGAAAAAAGCACAAAGAGAAGCGGACTACAAAGACCCACATCCAGGTTTGATCTGGTTCTGTTAGCAGTCAGTGCTGAAGGCCAGTTTCTCCAGGACTCCTGCTTCCTTGCCCGGAGGGTGAGGTTAATAGTTGCAGCCCCACAGCCTATTAGGTTGCATGGCGAAGGTAGGTAAAAAATGTATAACAAATACTGAAGCTCTGTTGGGGTCAGAGACAGTGGGGCTCACCTGCAGTCCTGTGGCCACCTCCTCTACAGTCTGCCACTCCCACGTATGCTTCTCAGAAATAACGCCAACTTTTACCAGCAAAGCAATGACCACTGCTTGCCTATATGTTGGGAAAAGGTAAACGCCACATCTACATCAAGCATAAAATAAGCAGTTGTTTTAAAAATATGTCATTTAAAAAAGTTAAAACCCCAGTGCAACCTGCACACTACCATGCTACCTTCACAGCCTATACCTAAAGAAACTGAGTCCACGTTAAATACATGCACTTGCCTCACAAACGCACTCTTCTAATATGGTTTCATCAGAGGAATCTTGGTTATGGATTCCCAGAACTCTGTACTGAACTATGTATCTTTGTTTTGAAAGCACACATAAATAATTACAGTTCACATTGTTCTCATACATAGACAATGCCTAACACTCTGTACTGGGGGTATTTAAAATGAAATCAGGATCAATACTCAAATGTTGTTTGCATTTTTATTAATTATTCAGAGAATTAAAAAAACAACAAATTTTGAAACCTGTCTTGTATAAACTATTGGAGCTACAGACAAACTCAGGATTTGACTCCAAGACAGGAAGTCATGTTGAGTATTGCAAGCAAATCTATGAATAATGCCCCACGTTCTTTAAAGAGAAAAAAAATTCTTGGGCCGGGATTTGGCTCAGTGATTCCGCCCCCTGCCTCACAAGTACAAGGGCCTGAATTTGATGCCCCCCTGAAAAAAAAATCTTTTTGTGATACTAGGAATTGAACCCAGGGCCTCCATGCCCAGGCAAGTTTTATTTTTTAAGACAGGGTCTCACTAAGTTGTCCAGGCAGCCTCAAACTTGGAGTCCTCCTGCATAGCTGGGATTGTGTGCCACCACACCCAGCTCCATGTTAATTTCAACAGCTTTCAGAAACTTGGAAGAACATTTACTTCAATGCTACTTTAAAAATGAAAAATTAGGAAAAATCCAGATATAAAAGGGTGGTTAACAAGTTATATCTAAACAACAGAATACTAAACAAAACAAAAATCCCAAACAAAATTTTATTTCTCTTCACTGACAAAAGGACTGTAATTATAATACAGAGAACATATATTGGAGTTCTGTAAGTTTTATACTATAAAATTAATTCTGTGCAGTTTACATAGGACACATGTACATCAAAACGTTAATCATTCTTTCTGGCAGTGGGAGTTCATGAATTTTTTCCTTTCCTTTTTTAGTATTCTATTTTGTTAAATTTGGTGTATCTATTTTAGTTGTTTCTAGAACCCCCTCTAATCTTCTCTTTTTACTAAGCTGAAATAATGTATCATTTTGTCTTGGGGGGTGTTAAAAGAATATTTTCTGATAAACACTTTCCTTATCATTAAATATACTATATCATGTTTTCTTCCAAACTGCATAGTATTCTATTACGATAGGACCTTGATTCATTCTGATAATTAGGTTATGTAAAAAAAATTTAATGCAGTGTGGCATGATCATCTGATTATTCCTTTATGGAAATCCTAAAAGGGCTAAAAGGATTCAACTTGTTTTAAAAAGTACGCAGAGACATTTTCTGCATTAACAAAACCAACAGTTTCATTGCCTTTTAGAAAAATGAGAACATTTAAGGGAAGGCAAACACTTACCAAAAAGAAACAAAAACCACCAATTTTACACACAGAAATTTGCCAACAGGGTGGATTGGACTCAGTTCTTCCTTTAGTACTTTGTAAAATAACAGAAGGCAGTACATGGCAAACTGCAAAGAAAGTTAACATTTCAACTTCTTTAGTAAGAATAACTAAAGTAATATTAAAATTATAAATCAGACTTGCTAGAGTAATGCTTTAGGCAAATTTTTCTAGGCTTTATTGTTCTATTTGTAGATCAACAACAGGCTTTTAACATTTGCTGTAGATGAATATGTACACTATGAAAGTTCTCAAGAGACATGGAACAACTTCCCTGAAAATACTATGTGTTCACTTACTGGGGTTCATAAAGAGAACAAGAAATAAGTGACAGACATATATGAAAAAAAAGGCTCTGGTTCAGCCAAAATAAAAAAATCTATAATGTCTTTAAATACAAATATGCACCAGTATTTTTTCAAGGGTTTAGCCTGTCTGTTTTACGTAACATTGTATATATTAAGGCAACACCTTAAACATATAGAAATCCAATAAAATTGTAACCATGAAATTGGAAAATAAAAAATCAAAAATAATTTTTCTTTAGAGTGGTATGTTAGTCTAAGTGAATTTATTTTCTAAAGTACATGCTCAAAACTCAATTTAGAACTCAATTACAACAATGTAGTATAGTATTTGAATAGCAGAAACATTTTCCTAAAGTTTACATTTTCCATAAAAATAATAAAATGTTCACTTAACATATTCAGACTATGAAAGCAATAAAGGAAAGTTACTCAGACTATCAACCATCTATATATGCTTGTATTTTTGTTTTTACAGAGCTGCAGGTGGATCCCAGGATTTGAACATACTAAACAAGCTCTCTACACTGAGCTACACCCTCAGCTATAAGCTGATTTTTAAAATGCTTTTACAGTCAAAGCAAATACATTTGATCATTTCTTTAGAATAATCCCAGCACTTGGGAGGCTAAGGCAAGAGGATTGCTACAAGTCTGAGGCCAGCCTTGGCTACAAAGTGAGTTCAGACCAACCTGAACTACATATAGTGAGCTCCTGTCTCAAAAAGCAAAAATAACAACAACAACAAAAGAATACTTGCCCAGAAAAAGAATTATTGGTCACAAAGAAAGTGACTACATGGAAAGGCTTTGGATAGCTGGCCATTGTTTTTATTAAAAAGCTCTAATGTCATGTACTGCATCTAAATTACTATTCTGCTGAAAGCATTAACCAAAGATTTTAAATGTGTGCACTTTAAATCCAGAGGATCAAATAGTTCTACCTTCAGAACATTTCAGTTTCTAGAACAGTGGTGGTCTTAATTTCCTTGGATTCCAACTATATGATGTTGGAGAATTTTATTATCTTATTATTTAAACCTGGACCTTTATACACCGATTAAACAGCTTCTCTTATGGAATATGCCCAGTGTGTGTGTTTTTCTTCTTGTTATTTAGGGAGCACTGCTTTTATTTATGATACACCCACAAGGCTATGCAATGAGAATCAGAGAGAAATAACAAACACAATCAACAGGTCAGAGTATGAGTCATCAAACAACAAAGATGTCACTGTATAAAGGTATGTATAGATTTTTATTTCTCTGTTTAAATTAAATTTCAATTTTAAAAAGAAGCAATCAAGCTTTATTCCAAGAAACTATACCTAAAAATACTTCATTATAGAGATCAACTTATAATTATGAAGAGTATTTACTTACCAATTGTGACATATTATTTATTATGACCAAATAAGTCCAAGCATTTGAAAAGCTAAAATTTCCTTCATCATATATACCGAGCAGCTCACAGATTCTATAAAACATGGTAAAATGGGACAACTTTATGACTAACTAAATCATGTATTTTAAAGTAGAGTGACAGTTTAGAAGTCAGTTTATCTGAATTACTGTAGAACCACTTGGCTTTGAATCAAAATTAAAACAAAAATATTTTTCTGGAAATGCTACCACAATTATTCTGCTAACTTGAAGGAAATACAAAAATAAGACCAATACATTGAAATAGAGTAATCATTAACTTCAAAAAAGCTATACCTAATTTTGAAAATGTTGACTGTTAAACATGTATGTTTATAAGTATGGCTCAGTTTTCACCTCTTAAATTATCTTACAGGTAAATATGAACAGCTAGTCCCTTCAAGTGAATTTCAGTTAGTGTTAAATGGTATGCTCATCCAGTTTTTAAACTGCAGAGAAATAAAGCACATTTTCATAAAGAGATGTATTAGCCTTACTTAGTTGGCTAAATAATTCCTTGCTGAAAGAAAATATATAAAGAATTGGATTATTCTTTTATTTTTTTTTTTTGGTACCAGGGATTGAACTCGGGTCCTTGCGCTTACAAGGCAGGCCACTGAACCACAAAGCTAAATCCCTGGCCCTGGATTGTTCTTTTACCTGTATTTCTTTCTGTCTTTCCTTTGTGAGCACACAGAATGTTAGTAAGGACTAACAGATAAAATATACAATCTACTCACTTTAGTTACTTGATCTTCAATTTTTAGGAAATAATTTCATCAGGTAACTTATTAAATCCCATGTTTACCTCAAGTTCTAAAAATCTTGACAATATTTAATGAAAAATATGACGTTTTTTGGATAATGCTCCCAATATGATCTAATTTAACTATGTGCAAAACAAATTCATGTAATCCTCCTACAGATGCATACTTTAACCTTATGCAGTAAAGAAATGTTCACACTTGAAAAAGCACCTTTTTCAAGTGTTTCATGGCATACTCTAGAGGACGTAAATCCTGTGGTGATTTTTTGCCTGTTAACAGTCATTTATCTTAGTAGAGTAACATTTTTATATATGTGATTTTTACAGCAGACTAAGCTTGTTTTGTATTGTTTTTCTGCTCAGCTGTTTCTAACTAAGGGTAACAAGGCTCTGAAATCTGTGTACTTACAAAGCGACGATGGTGGTGACCGGTCTGACCACTGTGTACTGCAGCACACCCAGTTTGCAACGAAACAGCAACACTCTGCAAAAGAAACAGAACAGCATTTCACTGCTTATGTAGATAGCATCCAAACATCCTCAAAGCCTCCAAATTAAAATCACTTTGATAAATGACACCATATCATATTTAATTCCTTCACTTTAGTCATCCTGAATGGCACTAAGGGAAGGACGTAGACGGCCGCAGATAAGCTAAATACCATTTAAAATATTTGACAAGGACATTATCTGAACGATCTCCCTTTCCCTGTAGTCTGGAGTTCCAGAACAGTGCCACGCAGAACAGTTCCACAAAAGGATCAGGAATGGGTCCTTGCTACAATTCGCATGTGAAATGTTTTCCAAGAGCCCATTGTTAAAGGCTTGGTTCTCAAAGGCAAGAAAACCCCTTTTGTATTATGGGTACACTGCTATGTCACATTATTAAGTCAGCATTTTTCAAAATTCAAGCCTCATTTAAAAATGAACCCAACCCACACAGACTTAACAAGAATGCATGCAATAGTTAGGGACAAATCTGAGCACAGGCACAGAACATGAGAATTTTGACCAGTATCATTTATAAAAGACTGAGTTTTAGCCGATCACTAATTGAGAGCCAGTCTGAAGAGGCAGCTAGAGCCTCATCTCAGGCTTTTTAAATTTTCTTTTTTTTTTTCAGGTTTTTTATTAATAGAAGACATTAAAGCCAGGCTGCGACCGACACCATCTTATATATGAGGCTACTGCAATCTCTTATTCCCCACTTCCAATCTGTCCACACAGAACACATAATTATTGAAAATGAACTTTGGACGTCAGTTCTTTTTATATCATCCTATAGTGGCTTCTCTTTTGAGGGGTCTTTAACGGCCACACTTTACACAAGTTCCTTCAAGCCCTCTTCTTGAGGAGACCTCGTGCTTGGGCACCGTCTCTGTTCTGCTTAAAGCCGATCTAGGCCAGGAATCCTGAGTCACTCCCTCTCCCCTTGACAGGGGCGCCCCTGCACCAATCGAGTCTGTCACCCTCTCCCTGGATGTCCCAGCCCAAGGCTGCCTTTTACCAAGAACCCTATGGGTCAGGCCAGCAAGGTTGCTCCTCCCGTGTCTCCTCTTAGAAACCTTGCATCCACTGACCCCTCCATCTGCTCTTATCCTCAAATCCCCATTCGCCCTGGGATTTGGAATTGAACACAGCACTTCCTGCGGAGTATTTCCTCCAGATCCCCAGTCTAGAGTTTATCCTTACTATGGTCTCTCATGCTCTCCTGTTTTTTCTTTCATTGCACTTCCGGAAGTAGCTGTTCATATCTTCATTAACTTCTGACCCTGCTACTCATACTGAGTTCTTGAGGTCTGTCTGTTTTATGCTCCATACTGTGTCTATAGTAGCTATTTTTTTTTTAAGCCAGGTAATTCCTTCTTAGCTCAAGCAGGTAAGAACAATGAGAAGAATGCCACACACATGGCTCTGCACCTCGTGGGAGCAGTGCAGCCCTCCCCATGTTTATGTCTAAGCCGATCACTGTGCCTCCACAGCATTCCATCCTCCTTACCTTACGACTCCCCCACTCCCCAGCTGTCAGTGGTCAAGTTCTATTGGTTCTTCAGTTACATTTTCTTATTATCTTTCTTTCTATTCCAATTTCATCCTCCTTTTTCAGCTTATTTCGAAATGGACTATTAGAACTTCCTAATATTCCCTTGCTGAAACATACTCGGTGGTGCCTATGTGTAATAAATGCAATCTTAAACCTCAATTTACATTTCCATGTAAAGTCTAAATAAATAACATAGGCTTTATTTTACTGTCTACATGAACATGTAATAGGCAAACTAAATACGTTACTACACTGTGATCTGTTGCTCCTATTTCCTACCATTTGTTTTTCTTCCCACCTAGATCATCATCCCCCTGCCTTTCAACTAGTTTGTGATCTTGCATAAGATTTGAAGATCTTGATTCCCAAATGTTAAAAGGAATTGCGAGGTGATTTTAAGGTTTTCTCTTGCAGTGAATTGTTGAGCTTTTAAACTTGCATGAACAATGTAAAAAAACTAACATGTAGGTTATAAAAATGTGTTTTGTTAGCCTTCAGATGTGACTGTGAACTGCATTAGGGTATGGATTCAGTCTTATTCTTTTGCCCTGCTCGGCCTTGCAGAGAACTGATAAAATAAAACTAAAATAGAAAAGAATTAAAATCAAACATACTTACTCTCCCATAGCCCATGGTGGACAGCAACATAAAGGAGGGAAATGTTTCTGTGGATCTTTGGCTTCAAGGATTAATACCAGATTTGGATATCGATTAGTTAGATAATTGGTAAGAAATATCATAAAGTTGTAAATGACATAAGCTTCATAGCATTCTCTGCAGGTATCCACATATATTGCAATCCTGGGATATTTCAAAGCTACCCACTATGAAAAAGCACAGAAGTTAAAATAGTTGAAGCTTGGATAAAATTACCACTCCAATTCATGGTATACGCAGAATAAGCTATTTAGAAATCTTGTCACATACTTACATTAAGTGCTGTATAATTCATCATTATAATGGCTACCAGATAATCTGTGAGATGTGTGTATGTGTTTCTGGGGTTCAAATGCAACATGCCAAGCACATGCTCTACCACTGAGTTACATCCCAGGCCCTAAGAAACTTAATTTTTAAAAGCAATAGATGTGAGTTCTGAAATACAATCTGAAAATTTTCTTGATATGCGCATAGAAAATGTTGCTCCAGACATTTTCTTTATACCTAATCAATTTAGACCAGTAGCTATAACCACTGGGTAATTAAAAAATTTCTTTGGGTCAAATGGAAGATTTAATAAACAAAAAGGGTTATGATGTACAGTCAACCATCTGTATCTAGAATCTGTGGATTCAACCAAACCTGGATCAAAAATATTTGCAACAAAGAAATGAAAAACCCTCCATCTGTACTAAACATGTACCAATCTTTGGGGTCACCATTCCCTCAGTGGTAACAACTACATACACAGCATTTGCACTGGGTCAGGTGTTACAGGTCCTCTAGAGAGGACTCGATGTGCAGAGAGCATGAAGGTACATGGAAGGGAGCGTGTAGGTTACATGCCAACACTACCTATTTTACATCAAGAAGTTGAACATCAGCAGATTTGCTATCTCTGAGAGGTCTTGGAACCAATCCTCTGTGGATACCACAGGACAACTGTAATTTAATATATTACATTCCTTAAAGGACTAAGAGCTACTAATCTGAAAGTTTAAAAAGTTAAACCAAGAGTTACAGATTTTTCAAAATTTAAAATATGTCCAGTTATCATTTTCTATTATCATCTTTATCTTATCAACATGAAAAGCAAGTCAACTTTTTTTTGTTTTTATTAAACTCATTTTCAATAATATACTTTCATTACCTTCAGCATTCTATAACAAGCAGTTAGCATCATCAAACAAATTCTGTTAATGAAATAAATGAAACATACTTACACTATCTAAACTGTATATGGGTACCATCCATAGAACCCTGGAAGAGCAAAGAATAAATTTTGAACATTTTATATTTATGACAGAAGCTGAGATAACATTAGTAGAGTCGAAATAGAAGATGGACCTTATGATTGGCTTTTGCAGCTCAGGTTGCGTGTAATGCACGAGATGTTGTAGGATTCCCCATAGCGATATGGGTATCGTCAGCAGCAAAAAGATTCCTGCAATAAACCAAGCCTTGGTGTGTATTCCAACCTTCAGAGACAAAAGAACACACCAGTAGAGATCATGCTATTGTAACTGAAGAGTTCAATAAAATACATTTACTTCTTAAATATTCATTTGATTACAAATGAAGGTCAATATTTTCTAAATGATTAATGGCTATTTTATCGTCAAAATAAATAGCCTATTTGTGTTTTCTGGAGGGAGGGGGCATATTTTTCCTCAAAGGGTTGAGCATTTTCCCTCATCAAGCCTTTTATAACAGCTTTTTATACATTAACAGTATTTACATCATGCCACTCTCCCAGCTTATTCTTTGCCTTTTTTTCATTATGATTGGAGGTATACAGAAGCTTTGATATTTTCTGCAAGTTAAATCTCATTAATATTAATGGTTTATTCCTTTACTTCCATGCACACAAAGTTAAAAATCTACCAACATTTTCTTCCAATGTTATTGTAAAGCACCCCCCCACACACACACACTGGAGATTGGACTCGGGGCCTTTACCCTTAGCTACACTCCAGCCCTTTTTTAAAATTTTGAGATAGGGGTCTCACTAAGTCACTATATTGTCCAGACTGGGCTCGAACTTGTGATCTTCCTGTCTCAACTTCCCAGAGTACTTGGATTACAGGCTGTCCCCACCATTCCTCACTTTTACTGGTAAGCATTTTAGTAAACTGTCACATGAAAACAACAATGAACAATGAGGATTATTGGTCTAAGTTCTTTACATCAGTTCTCTCTTAACTCTCAGTTGATAACTAGGCTACACTACTGTCCAAAAAACTGGAATATATGCTACTTCTCTTATATATAAAGTATCAACTTAGGGTAGTCATTTAAAAAGTCCTTAATATCTTTAGTAGGTAAATACCTGATCAATACTGTAAGAGTTCATTTTCTAAAAATACATTTTGAGTCATCTTAAAATACAGCTGAAGTAAGCCACTCGATTTCTGGTAAAACAAATTTATCTGAACCTCTGTTCTTTTCTGGGGGCTCCAGGGAATGAACTTCATACTAACTTGTAATCCTGCCTTAAAAAGAGTGAATTCTCTCTCTTTGTTTTTTTCCCCAAGGGAAAAATGGTATTTACTTTTGGTATTTATAGGGTTTGTGCAGTTAAAATTAAGATAGAACTGAAGTCTATAATTTTAGCTTCACTGTTTGGAGCAAGATTTTTCCCTCACTTGGAGCCAAAGATTAAAGACATAGAAAACAAAAATATGGATAACAAATGTATTTTTACAACAATAAATTTCTACATTACATGCATAGAAAAGCAGACACATAGAGGTGAAGAATCCAAATAGAAAGTTGGGCACTCATTTTCCAGGCCTTTTTGCCTTCCTCAATTTCATTTAAAATAGAATACTCACATTAAAAAAAAACAACAATTGACATTCAACAATGATCTCAGAAAATAACAAGCACATTCTAGTTTCTCCAGTAAAATGCGATCCTTAAGAACAGAAATGCCAAGTAGTGTTAATGTCCACATTTGTTTTTAGTGATTGTCTTGGTGCCAAAAAGTAGAGCTGGACAGTAAATTTAAAAGAGAAGGGCGGGGGATTTAGCTCAGTGGTTCTGCCACCTGCCTTGGAAGCACACGGTCCCAAGTTTGATCCCTGGTACCAAAAAAAAAAAAAAAAATTATTTCTACAATAAAGGGCCTAAAATGACCACAGTTCTGTCAGGGAGCTTGTAAAATAAGTGCTTCTCAGTAGTTTTCATTAGCTCAGTGTTTATTATACATTCTTCATCATGCATGTTTATAAAGTATATATTTTGGTAGTAAGTATTTATCATGGGTCTGTATTACTTTCCCAATGTCACAATATGAAAATGACATAAAAAATATACAAGGAACTTTTTGCAAAGCCTTTTTGATTTGGTTAAGAGCTAATTTCAAAAGTAAAAACAACAAAGTCAAACTAGAAACCTTTAATTTGGGAAGCTAGTTAAAAGCTAACAAAATTCAATACATGGGTTTCAAAGTAGTTAATCTGATCCAGTTAATTGCAATATCTGAACAGCAGATCAGTCTTCAATAACAGAATTACCTAACTTTCAGGGGATTGGTGAATATTTGCAAAACAACACTCTTCTAAGCCGATACATAAAAATACTGCGACTATTTTGTAGCGTCATTTGAAGACCACAAACAAGAACTCCTTTGTTTTCTCTACAAATCTGTAGACCTAATAGCTTTGAGTGCCTGTCAGAATCTTAAACCCTTTTGAATCTCGAATGCTACTTTTTACCACGAGTTCCAAATGTGGAAATTTTATATTTGTGATTGCTTCTAAAATTAAGAAATAACACCTTAAGGTTCTAGATTCTAGCACTGCTGAAAATTATGTCCAAAGACTGGGCTCATTACACGATGGCATTTTCAGATACCAAGCCTGGGGGTCTGGAGTAGAAATGCAGGAGTGAGTGTCTCTTCCCCACACTTAGGAGAAAGGGTAGAGACTGTGCAGGGTCCCCTTACCTCCAGTTTCTGCAGTTCCCACACGCACAGGGGAACCGCAACGACTATGGCCACCAGGTAGATGACCACAGCTAAAGGTCGAATCCACTGCCTCCAGTTCCTCCAGGTACACGTGCAGGGCATGTTTCCTCATAAATCAGCTCCTAGTATCAAGGAAAAGGAGCTCGAAGATGATTGTAATGGGGGAGTCCTGACCTCTGTTTTTTTTTTTCAACTCGCATACTACGGAGAAATTGCCGGTGGGAAACTTTACCAACAGCTTGTGTCGCCTTCTCGGCCGAAGCTGTACTTTCTGCGGCTGTATCTGCGGCCACTCAGGGTGCTACCGAGCAGCATCCTTTCTTTCTCAACCCACATCTATCAGATCGTACGGCTGGGGAATCCCGGGGCGGGGCCGCTACTCTCACCTGGGGAATCACTTAGAGATCCTCTTGTACCATGGCCTAGAAAAGACTGGCGCTGACCGAGACCGGCCTCAAGCGACCCTGAACAGTTCGGTTCTGCCCCGAAGCTCCTGCTTGCTTTCTTTTCTCTTTGGGGATCGAGCTTCCTGCCTTCTGCACGCGCAGGCGCCTCTTCGTCTACTCTGCAGAATAGCTAAGCCTCTGGGATTTCCTCACTAGCTCGCACCGGACAAGCTCTACTGCGGCAACCAAGGCCAAAGCTGGACTGTAGGTTCTCTTCCGCTTCCGCCTTTGCTGTCTGAAGCAGGTGATTCGTCCTCGGCCAGGACCTGGGACCGCCCCATCCGCTTGCTTTCCCCCCCTATGATTGGTCACTCGCGAGGTTAGTAGAAAGAAAGACGATGGGAGGGTGTGGGAGTTGCTGCGGGTCCTCTTCTGGTGTGAGAAGGAATCCAGCTGGAATTCGAAGACTTCTGCTTGGTTTGCAGCCGTGCTAGAATCTAGAACCTTAAAGGAGTTATTTCTTAATTTTAAAAGCAATCGCAAATACGAAATTTCCACATTTGGAATTTGTATTAAAAAGTAGCATTCAGGGTTGAGAATTTAGCTCAGTGGTTCGCCCGCCTGCTTAGCAAGCGCAAGGTCGCCAGTTTGATCCCCAGAACCAAAAAACAAAAGGCATTCATTTGAGATTCAAAAGGGTTTAACATTGTGACAGATAGTTTATGCACTCAAAGTTGTTAGGTGTACAGATTTGTAGAGAAAACAAATGACAAATTGGCTTTTAAAGACTATGTGAACCAATAGAGCAAATAAAAATCTATTTTCTCAGATATACAAATGTGTCCTATGGTATTGTAGTGGATTGACTAATGATCAACTTACAGCTTCCAGCTGAACTGAATCAGCGTGTTCTGGGCGTGGAGGATCCACCTGAGGATTGTTACCAACAGCCATAAAAAGGGAACTGGAGGGGAAGACCTTGCCCTGTTGATTTTCTAGGAGAAGCTTGCTGTGGATGGTTTTCCTGAGGCGAACTGAGCTGTTCTTTGCGGGACCTCGCTGTCCCTGAGAATGGCTGCTACTTTCGTCAGGGGAGCTCTGATCTTTATGTAAGACCTAAAGTCTCACTTCTACTCCACGGAGCGTGGACAGCTGAAAGGCCTCCACGAGGCTGGGCCCTAACACCCAGCGAGGCTCTGGGAACACGACAGAGAACCGAGAAACACAGGAAGGAACACACCAGCCTAGATGGTAAAAGACCTTTATTAGTCTGGCCAGACGGCACTCCCGGAACCAGGTGGCTCAGAGAGGCAACTGCTCAGGGGCTGAGGTATTTTTTATAAGGTTTTACTAAACAAAGAGTCAGGGAATTTATAGAACAAGATTGTAAACACATTGCTTATCTTATGTAGGAAATGTTCTAGGGACACCTTTTGTCAAACCATTTGCCCTGGGCGGGCTGTTAACCAAGGTAGCAATTAGCATATGAAGAAGCACAGTCTGGCCTATTAGCATGGAGTCCCTTTGTGAAGACTGGTGGAAAGGATTGTAAGCACAGTAAGGGGGGCAGGGGGTTAGTTTCCTGCTATCCCTTAGGGGGTCTGGTTTATGACATGTCTGGCATCCTGCGTTGGTTACACAGACTCAGGATGCCCTGTCTTGATAAAAGTCCTAAGACATTACCTTTGTTTACTCATACCAAGTTTACATACACTTCCTCTAATCTTATCTGTAGATAGGAGGGAGCGGAGTAGATTGGAATGTACTTTGTTATATGCAGACTCTCTAGGGCCTACACAGCGGTTGGGGTCCTACACTTTACCCTGAGTGAGCATCAGTTCCTGGCTCCAATGTGGATCCCTCAGCTTAGTGACACAAATCCTTCCTCTCAGGAGCATAGATTTTCTGTCTTCCCCACTGACCTTTGGGCATTCCAGGTCCAGATCCTCAGTACAGACAAGCAAGCATGAGACATGGCCGTGCGCTCTAGGCCACTGGCTGGACTCGAGGAGGACATTGCCTTGGACTCTAAGCTTTCAGCTGGACTTGTATGGGAAACTGCTGGGATCCAGGCCCTCAGTTGAATGTTTTGGGCTTCGTGTGTGTGCTTAATCTCTTGCAATCCTTGCATTTGACTGTGTGGGTAATTATCACAAAATAACCTTATAAGGTATGTGTCCTGTATTTAATGTATCCCCTCACTCAATCCTGCTGACTGCAAGTATAATTGTCATTTTCTGGGAACAGTCACTCTACTTACGTACTTTACTTACATTATATTAGTTTAATAATCATTAAATATGAAAATTTTAACATGTTCATGTTAAAAATGAATTTCAATGATTTGGAATTATTTTGTGTGTATTTCATATCTGTTCATTTGGTCTTATTGTTCAGAGGTGGCCTATGAGCTAAGAACTGTTTTCACATTCTTTTTTTAAAAATTGTGGCAAAATATACAGAGTTCACAAAAAAATGATTACACATCTCAGGGAGAGAAAAACTTGTATAAGGTGTACGTTCTCCTGATTTAACACCTGCAGACTTTTATCTCTGATGGACTCTAAAGGATGTCAAATGTCGAAGAAAACCCACTACATTAGTGGCCCTTAGAGAAGAAATTGAAATGCATGTGCAGCAATCTCAATGGACACTTTGACCAAGGTTATCCAAGCAGCAGTTTTCCACACCAATAAATGTCACTACAATAAATGGCCACTGCTTTGGGTTCCTCTTGCAATTATAGAGGCTAAAGGTAACTTGCATTAATCTCATCATGCCTCGATAAATTTGTATTGAAATATTTAAACAAGTTTTTCTTTTCCTGAAATATGTGTACATTTTTGGGCTGACTGTATATAAAGAAATCTATCATTTTAAGTGTATAATTCATATATTCTCGTTGTGTAACATCATTACCATCTCCAGGAATATTTCATCACACCAAACACATTTTATGTATTAAGCAGTAACTTCCTGCTAACCTCTACTCCCCGAATCCTGGAAACCCTTATTCTATTTTCTGTACCTGAGTTTGACTATTCATTATCTGTCCTTTTATGTCTGACTTATTTGACTTAGTGTAATGCTTTCAAGGTTTAACCATGCTGTAACATATATCCGAATTCCTTTTCAGTTGGAGGCCCTTGCTTTTGTTTTTATTCTGTTTTCTTAATCCTCCTCTGAGTTTTGTTCTGGAACCTCAGCATGTTGCTAAGATGAAAGTTTCTAAACTTTCTTGTTTCATGGGGCCCTTAGACTCTCAGTGATTGTGTTCATGGTGTCCTTCAGTCAAAGAAACAGTGAATAGTTCCATTTACTAAGTAATTAGTTTCAACCAGCCTATACAGACATTAACTCATAATGTGATAGATATTTCTGTTTATGTAAAAAAATTGTCAAAAATTTAGAATATCTCAGGGTGTTTCTGCGAGCTCCATCAATCTGTGGCTATGTAGCACACACCTCCAGAAGTATTATCCTAGGGTTTTAGCCCTCTCTATTTTGCCTGGACCTGGGTTTGTCCTTGGTCTTGCTTCTTATTTTATCCCAGATACTGTTCCCTACACTTTTAGGCTTGTTTAGATAATTTCGGTGCCTTTATTTGCTTTATAGATTTAATTTTTACATTTTAAAATTCAGGTTTATTCCCTCATTATATCTACTTTTACATTGGGATTTCTTTATACATCTATTTTTGGCTTAAACTACTGAGATAAATTTTAAATGAATAGAACATTTGGCCTTATCCTCAAAGATGTGTTACTAGAATTACTGGATTAATGATCATTGGGCTCTCTAGTTCTCTCCCAAGGAAGATGATAAATTATCTCATGCTACCAGATACTCATGATACTTAAGATACCAGATTCAGTAATGAGGAGTATCGTTGAAGTGTAGGAAACATTGTGAATGGGGTAAACAATTTGTATAGTAAAAATTACCTTTTCTATAAATTATCACTCACTAATTGAGCTTTTCAGTAGCTCTATCTTATGGGAAAGTTTTTTTTTCTTCATTAAAGTTTTATTTTCAGACCGATTAAAGGAACACACCTCTGGGATATCACATTTCAGGCTACAAGGAGTAAGGAAAACCTTAGTAACATTAACAGCATTAAAATTATGTAGAATATTCTAGTGAAAAGATACTCTGATTAGAAAAAATATCGTAAACATTTGAGAAAAAATATTTTTATGTAAGGAAACATTTTCTGTAAGATTTAAATAATAATTTACATGCCATTATGTGTGATCCATATAGAAAGAAGTCTTTCAGGCTCAAAAGGTGAGGAAAATTCATGGGAAGATTTTGTCCTAGTGTGGACAAAATAGTTTTCTTCAAATATGAGGGGAGTAATTGAGTTTTATTTTTCTCATGTGTTTTAGGCTATTGGTTGCCTTTGTGGAGACACGAGCACATGTCCTATGTAGTTTGACATAGGTAGGGTGTGTGTGTGTGTGTGTGTGTGTGCGTGCGCACACTCTCTCTCTCACACACACACACACACACACACACACACACACACACACACACTGAGTCCTGCATCATGAGAAGAGTGCTTTAAGCATGTGTGGTTTTGAAGGGAGTCCAGCAGGATTGGGCCAGTAGTCAGTGTTTCTATTTATGTAGTGCATGTAATATGTAGGTAGAAGTAGAACTTGACATTTTTGCTGCTACAGTATAAATTTTGTGATTTGTGCTTTCCAATTTTCTCACTTGGCAAATGGGAGGAAAATTGGAGAGCAGTGTCTTATATTTTCCCTTTCTGTTTAAATCTCTCCCTAGAACCAGCTCTAGGTCAGGATAAACAGATCAGGCTATTCTTTTGAAACTAAGATTTTTCACCTCCCTTTTTTCTCAGGAACCCAACTTTATAATCAGTGTCCTGAGGGAGGAAGACTTAGGGGGAGAAGTACTTTGTTCAATGTCCTAGTTTTCTATTGCTGCCGCAGCAACTGACCATAATTTTAGTGGCTTAAATAATATATATTTATTATCTTATTGTTCTGGAGGTTTTGATGTGGGTTTTTTGACGGGTTGCATTCCTTTCTGGAGCCTGGAGGGCAGAATCCCTTTTCTTGGTATTTCAAGTCATTGACAGAATTTGGCTCCTTGCAGTTGACTGTGGTACTCAAATCCGTGCTAGCTGGCAGCTGAGGGCTGTCCACAGTCTTTCGCAAATGCTGACATCCCTAGTCCATGGTCCTCTCCCTCCACCTTTAAAGTCAGCAGAAGCATCATCCCTTCTTCCTTCATCTTATATTTTAAGGATCCGTGTGATTATGTAAAGCACACCTGTAATCCAAGATAATCTCTTCATGTTGAGGTTCTCAGTTTTATGTCTGCAAAATCATTTTTTTTCATGCATATCAGCATTCACAGGTACTGGAATTAGGTCACAGACATCTTTGGTGGTGGTGGTAGGGTTATACTGTCTACCACAGCTAGTGATACTAAAAAAATGACACCAAAATAGTCCTCAATTTGCAGTTATTCTACAGCTCTCCATTTTGTACATTGTATATTAATGTCCTGAGCTCCCTTTCCTATTATGGTCAGGTAGTCCCTTTAGAAAACGGCTCACCAAACAAATGGATTCCAGGTCCTTCTTGTCTCGAAGAAAGAATTGGACGAGACAAACCCCAAATGGTGGCAAAAGTTTATTTGAAAATGAAGGATGAGGTTGTAAGAGAAGAACTAGCTCTGTAGAGCAAACTTGGGTCACACAAAGAGAGAAAAGAGCTAAAGAACAAAAATAAAAGTATATTCTGGACCTGGGAAACTCGGGGAGGGGGAGGCTACCTGTGAGAAGTGACCACAGCGAGCTCCTCCCAGTGTCTGGTTTTCTTTACGCCACCCACGCCCTGCGGGAGTGCATGAGAGGTTTTACATATGGGATCCTGAGAATCATCTGACCTGGGATCTTGACATTGACAGGTTCCGGTTCCACTTCTCCAGCCAGCTTTTGCCACACCCCATCTCCTATATCGCTATGAAGAGTTTAGACTTCCTGCATCCATTGGTAAGCATTTGAAAATTCTTTCCTATTTAATTATATAGGAGAGGAAGAAGGGAAATAGTTAAAGGGGAACTTGGAGATGAATGAGTTTTATGTTTTCCTCCTAAATGAGAAAAAAAAAATAACAATAATCTCTAAATGTGTTTGAATGTTGGTAGGAAGGAGCCAATAGAGAGGAGAGGTAAGTATGGTGGGGTGGAAATTCCCTCAAATCTATTCTTTCCTCCAGTTATGGTACATTTTTAGTGAGGCTCATGACCACACTAAAAAAGATGTTTCTTTCTGCAATCCCTTAGCCCCTAAGCTTCAAAATAGTGATTAATTTCCCATGCAAATGCACCTTTCTGATGGCTTGGAAGGCAGAATGAGGAGCCTAAGAATCTTGTGGATTTCTCTGCATTCCTGGCTCACTTTTCAGAAACTGGCAGCAGCGACAGCTTCTTGGTTTGACTTACTAAGCCCTGTTATTAGCAAACAGCTCTGCCACAACTAACCATACCCTGGAGGAAGATCTGAAGGATACCTCTTCACTAAGTATTAGACGGAGTATATTTTTAAGAAATACAATGAACACCTATTAATCGTATAAATTAATGGGATTCACTGTGGTATTTCCATACATGCATTGATCATGTTCATCCTTATGCCTACCCTCTCCTTCCTACTTCCTCCCCTTCCTTGACCCCCTTCCTGGTCCCTTGTACTGGGAGGATCCCTTTGCAACTGTCTTGATATTCAGAGAAGAAACATAATGGGAAATTCTGCAAAAACTGCATTTCATGATTATGGTAGGAAAATGAGATTCCAGATGTGTACAGGGTAGGTAGTAGAACTTAACTGCCAAAGGCAAGTTTAGATACATTTAGTGCAATGTGTCACAATGAGTGAGTGGTGATAGGAGTGCTTTGAAATGAAATAAATGTGCAGCTTACTGAGGTTCTGTTTTACACAGTAGAGGAACGCATCTAGGTCGGCAGGGCAGTAACTAATTAGCCAGTGCTGCTTGGATTCATTGATTGCTGACCATAACTGAGCCAGTGTGTAATTAATGCCCACCACACAGTAAAAGCTGGGTGCCTCGAAGAACCCTGCAGTGCACACGTTTGTAAATATGGTGAACTCCTCAGCCTTTCACAGATGGGCTGGAGCTATTATCCAGGGGACTGTACACTGGGAAGAGGAAAACCCAGACCTTGGCACTGTTACACGTATTACAGTTGAGGCTTATGAATATTCAGGTGTTAAAATCTTGGCCCAAATTCATCTATCAGTAGGTTGAGTGAAACCACTGGCTCATCTTGGTTTTATTATCTGAGTAAAATCAGGACTCATGTTTTATTTTTGACTTGATGTCAATTCAGGCACATTCCCACTTGAAACCTGAAGTATTAGTCACTACAGATGCTTTATATATAGGATATAGGAAGTTGAGCAGGAAAAGAACTGAAGAACATTCTGGAACTCTGCTTCTCATGTTTGTTGAGGAGAAATGAAAGTACAACCCATAGGCAAGGCGTCTGTCTACTAGGGCTTCTGAATGGTGTATGATATTGTGACTCTTCACCAGTGGCAGTGCTGAGTCACGGGGGTGAGGTGCTAACGAACATCTAGTTCTCTCCTTCCCTGAAAGATTGTTTTGCTGTACCCCTTCATGAAGGACCAAATAGTTCTTGTCAGTATGTTTTGAGGAAAGTCACAGATGTGCCTGCCAGGCTCAAATATTTAATTGCCGGAGTAAGGTCCTCTAACACTCTCTTTTCTTCAGAAAATATGCCAACTATAGCATGTGGACTGACTGTAGAGAAACAGAAACCTGGATTCAGTGGTTCTACACTAAAGGAAGACAAAAATGTTAAAGTTTCCTTCACATGATATAGAGGGAGGAATTTAAAGACTGCAAATATGGCTACAAGAGTAAATCTTTCACGCGTAGCTTACCTAATCTCTAGCTTTATCTCCCTAAGAAGGGGCCCAGAGAAAAACACTGGTGATAGATATGTCACCATAGATGGACATGGGTAAGCCTGTAATCCCAGCTACTTTGGAGGTAGAGGCAGGAAGATTGAAAGTTTGAGGGCAGTTTGGGCAACTGAATGAGCCCCTGTCTAAAAAAAAAAAAAAAGAATAGAATAGAAAAGAGGTGAGGTGGGTGGGAATGTAGCTTAATGGTAGAGTGTTTGTCTGGCATGGGTTCAATCCCACCCCCACACACAAAAAGGTGCCACCATCCTTGGAGTGATTTAGTGATTATCATCAGTAATTGTACCTGCTACTGGGAAATAGTATACTCCATGTAGGCTGCTTGACTGGATGGGAGGAGCCAGACATAGACACAACAGGCATTATATCAAAATCAAATTTATGTGGCTTTGGGATGATAGCTAACTGAAGTGGGAATTGTTAGACTGTTAGGAACGACAAAGGATCTGGGGTTTTCATATCGTTCTCAAGCTAGTAAAGTTTGTGTGTTGAATGTTTCTACAAAGAAACATTGTATAGAAGGCATGGTCATTTCTGAGATGCTGTTGGGAGGGGAGCCTACAGGGAGGTGTTTAGGTCATTGGCAGCATGACCTTGAAGGAGATTACAGGACCTTGGTACCTTTTTCTGCTTTTCTTTTACTTCTTGGCCATGAGGTGAGCTGTTTCTTCTGCCTCATGTTGTCCACTGCTGCTACTCAGCCGCCCTACCAGAGGCCTAAACCCAATAGATCTGCCTGGTGATGGATTGGAATCTCTAAAATCACAAGGCAGTAGGAAACTTTTCCCTTTATACATTATGTCACATATTTTTTTAATAGTGAAAGAAAGCTGGTGGACACACAAGTAAGCAGTTGTAGATGGTGGTAGAGGATATGAGACACCTGGGCCAGAGACAGAGGACTTTTTATTTGTTGCATTTAAAACGTTTTATTACTACCTTTTACTCCCAGGAAAGAAGGGGATATGAGCTTCTGGTAGCATTTGTTGGCTTTGCCTTCCATGTCCCAAGGGGTATTGTGAGATTGTATATGTGCTGTATATATGCAGCGAGTTTGCATCACAGCTGAGAAGTTAGCATCCTTTTCATGCCATGATGCCCTGTAAGCAAGTTTACCCAACATTTGCCCTGGAAGTAGGTCCCTAGAGGTAAGACCTCGGGTGAGTGTATTCTTACCTCTGACTCCTCCCTTCTTGGTTTCCTGGCTGCCATGGATTGTGCACCGTTTCAGCTGCCATGCCCTCTGCCATTCTGTTTCTGCTCTAGTCGATTGTGGATTTAGAATAGTAGTTAGCACAGGCCAGAGCATATTTATCTATTGATCATGGACTAAGAACCACCTTCCTCCCATCAGTCTTTAAGGGTCATGCCCAAGGACTTGCCTCGCTAACTCCCAAGCAATAGCCACAGTCAAAGTAATAGCCATAAACCAGTATCTAGGGAAGCCCCAGCTCAGGCACAGGTGCAGAAACACCTCACAATGTCTGAAAGTAACCTTCAGTCGTGGACAAATTCATCATCTCATCCATGTACCTCATGGATACAATGATAACAGAGTGAAGTAAGGGTACGGACGTGCAGTTAACAGCAAGGACATGACTCAGCATGAGCTGTCAGGCATGCCTAGGACGGCCACCTGGGAGGGACTCAGACTCTCTTGATCAGAAACATCCCTCCCATTGGGGTGCATTCTAGTTCTCTTTCTGGGGTGAGCTGACTCCTCTCGTGTGTACGATCATTTCCATAAGTATTGCCTGCTGTTCTTCTGTATGTATGTAACTGTGAGGTAGGGAGTTAGGGCATGGCAGGCTGGCTGGAAGATATGATGTAACCTGTCAATCACTAAGATCCAGAAAGGAAGCTGAAAACAGGTCTAACCTTACCTGGAATGGACCTGACCTGTCAGTCATGGCCGGGATGCCTGGGGAGAGCAACTCCTGATGGGCCGGATCTGAAAGAGAATGAAAGACAGCAGCCATTAACTTCGCTGTCCTTGTAATCTTGCTGTTCTACAGTCTTCCTGTTTCTGCAGCTGCCTCTCCTGCTTGCAGTAGTAACTCTTCTTGCTTGTCTCTTTTCTTTTCTTCCTTTCTTCTCTTTTCTTCACTCTTTCCTTTCTTCTGTTACTTCAAATAAAAGTTTGAGTTTAACCATTCAGCGGTTGTCCCAGCCAATTCTTTTGGTGAGACAGAAAGAGCCTGGAATCACCGGACACCACGCTGTCTGGCAACATTTGGTCTATTTCTTTGTTCATGACACAAGAACCTGGACCCATGGGGCTCATCAGCACCCTGGTAACCGGCACCATGGTAACAGACTAAAACTGGGAACCAAAATAAACTTCTCCTTTAAGTTGTGGGTGTTAGGTATTTTGTTTTAGTGATGGGAAGGTAACTGAGGATTGTGTCTTAATAAAAATTAAACTAGATAACCCTGGGAGGCTGAGGCAAGGGGATCACAAGTTCAAGTCCAGTCCAGGCAACTTCAGAAGACCGGTCTCAAAAAAAATTAAAAAGAATAAAAGAGCTGAAGATGAGGCTCAGTGCAAAGGGCCTGGGTTCAACCTCCAATACTACTAGATAACAAGACTTGGTTTGTATTACCAAAAAATATTCTATATGTGGTGAGTTAAGGGATGACTTGAGCCAAACTGACAAAGTTGCTTTTCTCTCCCCAAGACAGGTTATAAATCCAGATCCATTTTAATAAAAGTGAGGCCACATACCTTTGAAGGAGGGCTCAGGGATAGCACTGACTGTAAACTCCCCTTGGGCTTATCAAGGAAAATATGCACAGGGTATAAGCAAAGTGCCGGATTCAAACAATTGTTTTGAATGGGAGCCAGTTGCCAACTTCTCCTACACAGTGATTACTGACCACATGTTTTAGTGGAAAATGTAACAGTTGGGTTATTTGAGGAGCTTTTACTAGAAGGACTATTTCCAAAGGGGTATGCAAAGAGCACGGACACCTTTTGGGCAAAGAGGAGGCGGTGGTTGCTAGAATGTGGAAGAAAGCAGGCTGTGTGCATGGGCTGTCAGAAGAAAGCTGTGAGCTTCCATGCGTGGATGAGCCCACACGGGGGAGCTCAACAATTAATCAGTCTCGTTCTCCTCTCTTTCTCGGATCGCCCTTTCATCTCTGCCAAACCCAGTGGCAACCGGAGGACATGTGAGCCTGCTGGTGCCTCCAGAGACATGGAGCCTGGCAGGAAGGGAGAGGAGAGACTTTCTGTGACAAATGGAATGTAATAGTGAAACTAAAAGTGTAAGACCTAAAGTCTCACTTCCACTCCACGGAGCGTGAACAGCCAAAAAGGCCTCCATGATGCTGGGCCCTAACACCCAGCGAGGCTCCGGGAGCTCGACGGAGAAACGAGAAACCCAGGAAGGAACACACCAGGCTAGATGGTAAAAGACCTTTATTAGTCTGGCCAGACGGCACTCTCAGAACCAAGTGGCTGGCTCAGAGAGGCACCTAGCTCAGGGGCCAAGGTCCTCTTATAGGGAGTAAAAGAGGGGGTTAACATTTTGGGCTCACAGACAGGGGACAAAGGTCTGCTGACTTGAGCTGGTGGTCAGCAGTCACATGTTCAACAGTCACATATTGATGAGTAACAGGTACCACCTATAGGATGTCTCAAAGGTCACCAAGACACTCCGGATGAGCAAACAGTTTGTCAGTTAGCTTGGGCTCTATGTCTGGAGTCTCTAATTTACAAGTAGATTCTTATCCGGACTCCAAACAATACAAGAGTGATCCACATTCTTAGGCCAGGGCTGGAACAAAGGTCGGGGCTGTGGCTACAATGGGAGGGGTTCAGGACACTGTCACCTAGGCCCTTTGCCATTTAGCAAGGGCTTGTAATTTAGGTCCTACAAAAGTACACAAAATAATACTTTAATTTAGCATATTCTAACTCCCCATTCTTCCATTACTGCCTTTTTCTTTTATTCTTTTTTTTTTTTTTGAGACAGGGTGTCACTGTGTAGTCCAGGCTGGTCTCAAACTCACAGCGATCCTCCTGCCTCAGCCTCCCGAGTGCTGGGATTACAGGCATGTGCCACCATGCCTGGCTCTTTTATTCTTATTATAGGAATAAATGAACTAGAAATCAGATATTCGGGACATAAATCTATCTACATTTTATTTTATGCAATATTATTCATTTTTATTATGCATCTATAAAAATATTAATGATTTACATGTTACTTGCTAGTGTCCTTCTACCACATCATCATCTCTTCTGTTTTACGTACAGAGAATTTGCTCTACTATGATTTTTGCAGATGCCCTTGTTTATGTGTGAAACTGGTCTGCTGCAGATCTAACCCAATTATTTCAGGTATATTCACGTTTAATTCTCTTCCCCAGGGGTTGAACTGAACTGTGTGGCTATTGACACTGATTACAAAGGGGCTTGTAAATGAGAGGCCCAGCTGTGCAGAGCCTGGTCAGCCTGCATGGAAACATTCTTCTCAGCCAATTTTTAAAAAAAATTAGTGGAAGGGAAGATGCTGAGCCATTCAGATTCATTCCATCTGAACATTCAGCTACTCTGTCACCAACATTTTAAAAACAGTGTAATCCAATAGGACAGGTGCCCTGGACTAAGTAACTGCCTCCTTGGAAAGAGCAATATGGAATCTTAAGTTCATGGCAGCAGTGAGCTGACCGCCTTGGTTATCCGGGAGGAGCCCAGAACTGGGCCATGTTTATTTTTCCGGAGGAAGTGAAGCTAGGCAGATTGAGAGCAAATTTTGAAGTGGAAGTAAATTTTTGTGCCTGAATGTATAATCCCAAAACAAAGTTTAGTGGCCCCTTTTTCTACATTAGTTAATCCCTAATACTTCTTATGGGCTATTACTATATATTGCTGTATCTTGCAGTATTTATATATTTTTGCCTTTATTCATGATGCTAAAATTTCAGATTTAAGAGGGAATTATAGTTTCTTAATCAGCTAATTTTATTTGGGAGATTTTATGTGTGTGCACACGTGTGTGCATGCTTACTATTACAAATTCTTATATATAGCAAATTATTTTTCTTCCTCCAAGTTGATTTCTATTGATATGAACTGTTTTATTTATAATGTTTATATTATTATAAATGTCACCTATGATATTACATATGTAACATATGTTTAAGCGTCTTATACTTACCTACTCTCATGTTGATTTTTTTAAATTTTTTAAAAAATTTAAGTTGAATTTATTGGTACATTCTAGGTAGACAGTATAGTTACATTCATTACTGGGATCTTGTACCTTTACATGCCAGGTCTTGGTTCTTATTTTTCCCCTTGTCCCCACCTTCCCTTCACCCCCTTCTCCCCTCCCCACCTTCAAACACTTTAACTCCATTTTTACATTTTCTCATATTTTTTTCCTTTTCCCTTATTCCCCTTTCCCTATCCTTCTCACTGTCCCTACATCTTTAGTTCTTTTCTTCCTATTTGCTAAGTGTCCTATTAGGATCTTGAGTACTATTTTAGTTTTTCACACCAGAGATACTATTCAGTATTTACACATGTGTGATTTATTTATTTCACTTAGGAATATATCCTCAAAATGTACCCATTTACCTATGAATGAATCTACTTTCTCATTCTTTATGGCTGAGTAGTATTCCATTTTATAGAAAAACCACATCTTCTTTATCCAGTTTCCAACTGATGGGCAGATGGGCTGTTTCCAAGTTTTAGCTATTACAAACTGTGCCACTATAAATATGGGTGCACATGTACCACTGTGGTATGATTCTTTTAACTTTTTTGGAAAGATACCCAACAGAGGGATGGCTGGGTCAAATGGAACCTCTCATCCTAGTTCTTTGAGGTATCTCCATATTGACTTCCATAGTGGTTGTACCAGTCTGCACTCCCACCAACAATGGAGAAGGGTTCCTTTCTCCCCACAACCGTGACAACATTTGTTTTTGTGTGATTTCTTGATAGCAGCCATTCTTTGTGGGATGAGGTGAATTCTCAGTGTTGTTTTCATCTGCATCTCTCGGATGATCAGTGATGTGGAACATTTTTTCATATATTTATGTGCTGCTTTTATTTCTTTGTCTGAGAAATGTCTGTTCACTTCAGATGCCCATTTTTGAATTGAGTCTTTATATTTTGGGGGGGCTGGTTGTTTTGAGTTCTTTATATATTCTAGATAATAGTCCTTTGTCTGAGGAGCAGCTGGTAAAATGTTTTCCCCACATTGTAGGTTGTCTCTTAGTTCTGTTGATGGTTTCTTTTGCAGTGCAGAAACTTTTTAATAAGATGAGACCCAAGTTGTTGATTCTTTCTCCTAGTTCCCGTGCTACTGAGGATTTGTTCATAAAGTCTTTTACTGTGCCAATGTCTTCCAGAGTTCTGCCTAACTTATCTTCCAGCAAGTTTAGTGTTTCTGTTTTTATATTTAGATCTTTAATCCACTTGGATTTTAATTTAGTGCATGGTGACAGATAAGGGTCTAGTTTTAATCTTTTGCAGGTTGAGATCCAGTTTTTCCAACACCATTTATTAAAGAGGCTATCTTTCCTCCAGTGGGGACTGTCAGCTCCTTTGTCAAAGATGAGGTAGCTGAGTGCATCTGGAGTTGTATTTGTGTCTTCCAATCTGTTCCACTGATCCTCAGATCTGTTTCTTTGCCAGTAACATGCTGTTTTTATCACAGTGGCTTTGCAGTATAGTTTCAAATTGGGAATTGTTATACCCGCTGCCATGTGTCTGTTGCCTAGGATGGCTTTTGCTATTCTAGGTCTCTTATGGTTCCAAATGAATTTTTGGATTCTTCTTTCTAGTTCTGTGAAGTATAGTGTTGGGATTTCAGTTGGTATTGCATTGAATCTGTATAGCAGCTTTGGTAATATGGCCATTGTCACTGTGTTGATTCTTCCTACCCAGGAGTAGGGGGCATCTTTCCATTTTCTTATATCCTCCTCGATCTCTTTTTTCAGAGTGCTGTAGTTTTCAGTGTAGAGGTCTTTACTTTCTTTTGTTAGATTGATTCCCAGATACTTCATTTTTTGGGGCTGCTATTGTGAAAGGAATTGTTTCCCTAATTACTCATTCAGAGAGTCTATTTGTGTACAGAAGGCTATTGATTTTTGCATGTTGACCTTGTATCCAGCTACTCTGCTAAAAGTGTCTATTAAGTCAAGAAGTCTTTTGGTGGAGTTTTTGGGTCTTCAATATAGAGTATCGTATCATCAGCAAATAGTGACAGATTAACTTCTTCCTTTCCTATCTTTATTGCTTTAATTTCCTTCTCTTGTCTAATTGCTATGGCTAATGTTTCCAGAACTATATTGAAGAGGAATGGTGATAGTGGGCATTCTTGTCTTGTTCCTGATTTTAATGTGAAGGTTTTCAGTTTTTGGCCATTTAATATGATGTTGGCTGTTGGTTTTTCATAGATAGCCTTTATTAAGTTGAGACGTAAGCCATCTATTCCAATTTTTTGCAGAGTTTTTTATCATGAATGGGTGTTGAATTTTGTCAAATGCTTTTTCTGCATCTATCGAGAGGATCATGTGGTTCTTGTCCTTGACTTTGTTAAATAGTGTATTACATTTATTGATTTACATATGTTGAACCATCCTTGCATCCCTGGAGTAAATCCAACTTGGTTAGGATGTATGGTCTTCTTGATGATCCTTTGTATTCTGTTTGCTAGTATCTTATTGAGGGTTTTTGCATCTATATTCATTAAGGAGATTGGCCTATAGTTCGCTTTTTTAGTTACATCTTTCCCAGGTTTGGGAATCAAAGTGATATTTGCTTCCAGGAATGAATTTGGAAGTATTGCTTCCCTTTCAATTTCATTGAAAAGTCTGAAGAGTAATGGCAGTAGATCTTTTCTAAATGTCTTGTAAAATTCAGCAGTGAATCCATCAGGACCTGGACTTTTCTTTGTTGGTAAGTTTTTAATTACATTTTCAATTTCACTGATTGTAATTGAGTGTTTAAAATATTTTTATCTTCTTGGTTCAAACTTGGTAATTCATAAGTATCTAGAAATCTGTCCATTTCTTCTGTGTTTTCCATTTTATTAGAGTACAGGTTCTCATAGTATGTATTAATGATCCTCTGGATTTCTGTGGGATCTGTTGTGACTTCACCTTTTTCATTCCTGATTGCATGAATCTGAGCCTTTTCTTTCCTTTTTTTGATAAGTTTTGCTAAGGGTTTATCAGTTTTATTTATTCTTTCAAAAAACCAACTCTTCAATTCATTTATTTTTTGTATCATTTTCTTAGTTTCCATTGCATTGATTTCTGCTCTAATCTTTATAATTTCCTCTCTTGTTCGAGCTTTGGGTTTTTCTTGCTGTTGTTTTCCTAGGAGTCTAAGAGTCATCATTAGGTTATTTATTTGAGCTTGCTCTGTTTTCCTAATGTGATCATTCAGTGCTATGAATTTTCCATGTAGAACTGCTTTCATTGTGTCCCATAGATTCCTGTATGTTGTATTGGCATTTACATTTATTTGTAAAAACTGTCTGATTTCTTCTTTGATTTCCTCTGTGATCCATTGATTGTTCAGGAAAGTGTTGTTCAATTTCCATGTGTTTGTGAAGTTCCTATGGTTTCTTATGTTATTGATCTTCAGCTTTATTGCATTGTGATCTGATAATATACAGGGAATAACTTCAATTCTTTTGCATTTATTATAACCTGTTTTGTGAGCTAGTATATGATCTATCTTGGAGAATGACCCATGTGCAGCTGAAAAGAATGTATATTCTGATTTTGTGGGGTGGAACACTCTATAGACTTCTAATAAGTCCATGCATTCAAAAGCTTGGTTCAGTTCTAGTATTTCATTGTTGATTTTTTGCCTAGATGATCTGTCTATTTGTGATAGTGGGGTATTTCGATCCCCCACTACAATTGTATTAGTGGTTATTTGGTTTTCATGTTACTTAATATTTGTTTTATATAGTTGGGCACATTTATATTTGGTGCATATATGTTTATGATTGTTATTTCTTCCTCTTGGACTGTTCCCTTTACAAGGATGTAGTGGCCTTCTTTGTCTCTCTCAATCAGTTTTGGTTTGAAATTTGCTTTGTCTGTGAATAAGATTGCTATCCCTGCTTTTTTCTGGGGTCCTGTCACATGGAGAATTGTTTTCCATCCTTTCACTTTCAGTCTATGGACTTCTTTTTGCATTAGGTGTGTTTCTTGTATACAACATATTGTTGGGTTTTGCCTTCTTAATCCATTCTGCCAATCTATTTCTCTTGACTGGTGAATTGAGGCCATTGACATTGATGGTTATAACTGATATGTACTGACTTATTATTGTCATGTTATTGTCCTTTTGTTGACTCTTTTTATTTTTTATCCTCTCCTTTTAGTTTCTTGCCTTGGCTATTTGATTTGCTCTGTTGGGCCTCCTGGTGTTGTGATCTTTGTTGTCTTTTTCTAGAATATTGTTTAAAATTCTTAGTAGTGCTGGTTTAGTATTCATGAAGTTTCTCAAGTGTTCTTTGTCATGGAAGTATCTTATTTCCCTGTCCATTTTGAAAGAGAGTTTTGCAGGATACATCAGTCTTGGTTGTAGGTTGTTTTCTTTTAGGACTTGAAATACCTCACTCCAGTCTCTCCTTGACCTGAGGGTTTGTGTTGAAAAGTGTGCTGTGATTCTGATGGGCTTTTCATTGTATGTGATTTGTTTCTTTTCTCTTACTGCTTGTAGTATTATATTCTTCTGTTGGATTTCTGGGATCTTGATTATTATATGTCTAGGTGTAGATTCTTTTTGGTCATGGCTGGTTGGTGTCCTATATGCCTCACTTATCTGTATGTCTAATTCTTCCCCACTGTTTGGGAAGTTTTCTGTCATTAATTCTTTGAATAGCTTTTTTAAGTTATTTGCATTTTCTCCTGGTACTTCATGGATTCCTATCAGTCTTATGTTATTCTTTTTTGCATCATCTATGAGTTGTTGGATCGATTTTTCATGCTCCCTTACTGTTTCTAAGAGACCTCTCTTTTCACGGTCACTGTGTGTGATCCTATTTTCTATATCTGAGATTCTATCTTCGCAATCTTTTATTCTGTGGCATATGCTTTCAATAGAGTTTTTAATCTCCTGGATATCTGTTTGAATCTGTTTAATGGATTCCATTTCTTTCCTATGTTGGGTGTTCATTGTTTCCATTTCTTTCTTATTCTGGGCTTTCATGGTTTCTATTATGTTCCTAAGCTCATCTATTTTTTTGTCAGTTTCTGTTCTGGAGTCTCGAATCATGTTTTTCATTTTGCTCACCATCTCTATGGTTATCTGGGAAATCATTTCTGTTTTGAATTTTTCTAGAGCTTGATTGATCAGTTTTTTTACTTCCTGTGCTGTGAGTTCTGAGTGTCCTTGAGGTTCACTATCAGACTTTTCATCCTCCTTTGCCCTACTGTTTGCCATTGGTGGACTGGAAGTCTGTCTTTGTGGCTTGCTTAAGTGTTTTCTCATCTTTATTTTTGCTGTTGGGTTGCCCTTGATTCAATCTCTGGGTCATTAAATCATCCTGATATCATTGTGTCTTAGCCTTTGATTCTCTAATGACTTATAGACATTCTCATTTTCATAATTGAGAAAACAACTCATCAAATCAATCCCTATCCTGTATCCCAGTCAATACAATCAGGAACACAATAGGATCAATCACCACCCTTTATAACCCACCATGACTCTGCAGAGTGTGTCCGAGGACTGGCTGAATCAGGGGATCTAAGAGCCGGGTGGGGTGGGGGCCGCATACGTGAGCACGCTACCCTCCTACTGCTGGGTCGGAGACAATCAGTGGCGCCCTCTGGAAAAGGCGCAGCTCCAGCGGAGGCCCACAGATCTGTGGCCGCGCCGGCCACACAGTAGAGGGGGCTCTGGGTCCAAGCCAGGGTGATGTTGCAAATGAAACTCCACTCTTATGTTGATTTAAATGAAAGGATTACTTTCTTCTAACAAGCAGCTCTTTCTTCAGGAAAAGGCTAGGAATCTTTTTTTTACTTCTGCTCTCTACTCACACTTTTCAAGTTTTCTAACTATAAAATTCCAAAGGCAGAGAAGAGTGCAGTTGTGTTTTCCAGGGTTCTGAAGATGGCCTGAAGATACAGCAAAGATCTCATATTTTATTTACCAGAACTTACCAATAATAATATATAAAATTAAAATAAACATAGCTAGTTAATGCTTTAAAAAGCTTTAATTTACTTAGCAGAAAACCTGGTAAAAATGTTGCCATTTTTGTCTTGTGGCTTTGAATATTCCCTAAGACACTGCTGCTGTTTTTTGCACTGTTTGAAATACCCTAGGATTGTAGACATCTCAAATGTCTTCCAGCCATCCAGCAAATATTTCCCGAGTATGTGCTATTGATCCACACTGTTCTAAGCACTCAAGTTACTACTGGGAATTAGATGTCTGTATTCCTGCTTCTGTACCTTTGTGCATGCCAGCTCCTTAAGTAGAAGACCCAACTCTTTTTCACACTTACTCAGACCCTAACTGTAAATCGACCTGCTCCTCTCACCTTACACAGAGCCTCTACATTTCTGAGAAGATTTAAACTATTTATTTCCTGGGTGAGCACAGAGGCCCTGCCTGAGGCAGCCTAGAAGCAACTGGCAGACCAGGGAAGGGCACAGGTTTCAACGCCTCTATCTCAAACCAGTGTTGATAGGAAATTCACATCTGCTGGAAGGCTGATTTTTTTTCTTTACCTAGGTTCAACTCCAATCAGTTGAGTGATCCCTGCCTGTCTCCACACTTCCTTAAATATGTAAGGTGGCAAGGGATTCCTATCCTTCCCTTGTAGCACAATGGTGATGTGGGTGGTTGTGTTCTTTTGGAGGCTTGGATGGTGACAATACTGGGTGCTAAGTGCATTCGTTGTGTCCCCCTTGTGCTCTTTCGCTGGACCTACAATGCGTGATACAGAGTCCTTGTTTTTACTGGACAAAGACTACTGTATTTTGGCATTTATTCTTACCAAGATGTTATGTGTGTTTTGTGAGCCTTAATAGACAGTGCCCAGAGTGTCTGTTACTTCATTTAATGATTTAGTGTAACATTCAGCAGGTAAGAAGACACACTCAGCAAATGACTGGTAGTTGCAAGAGTAAAAGGTATGCTATACATTTCAATTACACTGTTCTGGTAGTGGGATAATGTTCTTCATGACTTCCTTATACTTCTTATCCAGAGTACATTCAATTTTAACATTGCCCATTTATTTGTGTATGTAGTAAATATGATTCCTGACTCAGTATTGAGTGAACAAGTGAGTGACTGAAGGAATGAATATAAGGTAAGATCCTGACTTCCAACTCCTGCCTCCTCTATGATACTTTTTTCTGACTATTTCAGACTTTGGTGGTTATTTGGTAATTACCATTCATTGAGTGGTTAGAATGGTTAGAATTACCATTCATTGAATGGTTAGAATAGTTATGTCTGTAGTCTGTCCACTCAATGTGATTTTAAAAAGCTGGGGCTGTGACTACTATGCCTATTTCTATCCATTATGCCTGACCCAGTGCCTGATAGTAGCTTGTTCAGTGTGTGTGTGAGTTGTGGCTGACAATGAAATTCTCAGAAGAAAATAAACAATGAGCTTCCCTGTAATTCTTCTGTTTTGCCTTGACTTTTCTTTCTGGTAGGATATTCTTGAATCTGAAGTAGTGTCAATAGCAACTTTATTATATGTCAAATATGGGTTTTTGCTTTATGGCAAACTAAATATGACTGAAAGCAAACATATATATATTTTTCCTCATTTGCCAAAATCAATCCAGGGTAGCATGATCATGTTTACTGAAGCAGATGACGAAGAACAAAGAAACAGAGTGGAACAGGGGGATGATAACTGGGCCAGGAGTCAGTTTTCTCCAAAGGTGTAAGTCGGTAGTCGTTTGCCTATTCTACCTGTGAAGTGGAAAGGAGATAGTATATAATATGGCAATAAGAGTTTTGTTGAAATGCAGCACATTGGCATATCATATTCTCAAACATCTGTCATTTCCTTTTGATGGGAACATTCAAAATTCTCTCTGCTAGCTATTTTGAAATATTCAATTAATTGCTGTCAATCATATCCTACTGTGCTGTAGAAAATAAATAATAGACATACCACTTACCCTCATATAATTATTGGTCCCCCATAAATATGTGCAGTGACCAAGTATCAGAAATAAAAGTATCCTTAAAAAAAAAAAAGAACTGTATGCCTGCCTTAAGGTCCTGAGTCTGATCTCCAGTACCAAAAACAAACAAACAAAACTTTAATGCTAAGTATATAATAACAATTGAACAGAGCTACTGGGGCTCATTGGAACACTGGAAACTGCTGGTGTAATATGAAGAAAATTCTTTAAAACCCACAATGTTGCTATTTGCTAGCTCTTACTTTAGGTAAGATTGAGTGTCTCTGAGTCTCATTTTCCTTGTGTGTAAAATAGGAGCAGTAATGGTAGCAACCTCAGGGGACTGAGGATGGCATTCATATGCAAATGTATGTAAAACTCTCAGCACAATCTGCTCTATTGTAGAACTGAGAAACAGATCTTCCACATGAGGTGGACACCTACCAGTGGCTTTTCTCAGTACTTTCTTGTACTTTTTGAAAACTGCTCCTCCCTTTCCTCTCTTCATCGCTTAACAGGAGTGGTCAAGTTACAACACAGCCCAGCCCTCTGTCCACTGCGTCCCATCTCAGAATTTCCAGGGCTGTGCACTGACGGTCAGAGCTGAGTCTCTGTTCAATTAACCCCTCTGAGGAAGCTGCAGGAAGTAGTTTGAGAGTTGTCAGCAGTTATGTCCTACAATGGGACAGGCCAGGCTCTAGGTCTGGAGAGGAGACCTCTGGAGACCCTGGGTGGAGTCTAAGCTCCTGTTCCTGGCTATTCCTGACTTTTCTTGTTATTGTCTTCAGTTTTGTCAGCAACCCCAGTATCCTTACAATTCCTCTTTCTCTTTGCTGGTATTCTGGATTATCTTCCAGCAGCTTGGTTGAGTTGGGAATTGTGTTCTGGGCCTGGTTTTGTAGGAAAGTCGGCATAGAGGGACATTGCACGAGGCTGGGAAGGTGAACAGAAACACAGTGCTCAAAAACTTAGCATTGCAGAGCGTGGTGGTGCACACCTGTAATCCCCACACTGTGGGAGGCTGATGAAGAAAGATCACAAGCTAGAGAAGCCCAGCCTGGGCAATTTAATGAATTAGTGAGATCCTGTCTTTAAAAAAATAGAAAGGGCTGGGGATCTAGATCAGTGGTAGAGTGCTTGCCCCTAAATTTGATTCTCCCAGTATTGAAAGAAAAAAAAAAACCACATTGATCAAAATGACAGGCACAGACGTGCTCCCGTGCCTGGCTGAGCTTCCTGACTGCAGCTTGTTCACTGAGGCAGACTCAGCTCTTCGTCCCCTCTCACGAGATGCTGGGCTGCAGCTCCATAGAGCCGGGAGCTGCACAGAGACAACTTCTTCCCACATATCTCTCTGAAAGCTCCCTTCAAAACCGCACTGAAGCGCCAGATGCAGGCGGATGCTTCTCAGACCGTCCAGCTTGCTCACTCAGGCAGTGCTTACAGAGGATCAGTTTGTGACTCTCCCCCGAATCCTCTGATCTTCGCTTCCTCAGCTGCTTCCACATTCATGCAGAGCCTAATTCCAAAAATAATTTATCACTCCTGTAATATTCCGGTGGCTCTGCTTCTCCGGTTGAATGAACCCTGGCAGTTTGGGCTTCTTTCGCATGCCGAAACGAGAGAAATAGTTTATGTTTTATATTCCTCACATAAAAGGAACCAAAATGATAGGAAATAGTAAGACAGTTGGAAGAGGCACTTTTCTTGGCAAAGAAGGCTCAACTAAATTTAGGGGCATCAGGTTCCTATCTTCATCGGAACCTGCCCATTTCATTTTTTCTAAGGGCCAAGACATCCCTTCCAAGTCACAGTAAGTTGTTTCATCTGGCTTGTATCAGTTTTTTATTGCTGTGTAACAAATTGCCAGAAACATAGTGGTTTATGACTATCCGGATCCAGAATCTCACAGTTTCTGAAGATCAGCTATAGGGGCTGCTGGATTCTCCTCTCTGGCATTCGGTGGGCTGCAGCCAAGGTATTGGCCAGGGCTGTGGATGTCACCTGGGCTTCTTTCACCATGCCCCATGCCATGATGCTTTCTCCTCCTCGGAGCCAGGCGACCGTGGACTGAAACTTCTGCAACTCTGAACCAAAATTTACCTTCTCTTCTTTAATTGAATGTCAGGCATTTGTCCCGCCATGGAAAAGTTGATGAAGCCAGGATGTTGATTTATCCAGTGAGCAGATATTTTTTTTTTAGATTGGGTTTATTGGTACATACTCCTAAGTGAAATACATAAGTCACGTGTGTAAATACCGAATAGTTTCTCTGGTGTGAATAAACTGTAATAGTACATAAGATCCTAATGAGGTAACTGACAGTGAGCAGATATTTATTGAGAACCCATCATTCCCAGATTCTGAGTGTGGGCTTTGGAGCAGGGAAGCCTGTGATACAGATCGTCTGTCACTACCAATTGAGTGACTTTGAACAGGCTATTTCCCATCCTCAAGATTCAGTTTTCTAACCTGTTTTGTGGAGACACAAGGCCGATTTAAAAATACCATGTATGTTTAAATAAAACATTTTATTACAGTAAAAGACACATTGCCATCAATCCCTCTCAAAACACACCTGGCTTTGAACACACTTTTTCCATCATTCTTGCCACTTTTTGAAGTAGTTCTGGAAGTTCTCCTCCATGTTCTTTTTTGAGGTGTAATTAAAAAACACATGAATAACCCTGCTGAGTGCCATCCAATGGAAAGGCAGATTCGTGGAAACATTAGGGTGTCTTCTTCTACCTTATTCACTGGATCTGGTACTGTGTGACTACTTGGGTCTTCCTCCAAGTAAAAATGACCATGAAAGGTCGACATTTAAAATGGATTCAAGATATTGTGGCAGTTGTGACAGCACAACTGAAGACATCCATGAAAAGATTTTCAGAATTGCCTCAGAAGGGGCAAGAATGATGGAGTTAGCGTGTTTGAAGCAAGGGACGGCCCTGTGAGGAGGATGAATAGCGATGTGTCTTTTACTGTAATAAGTAAAAGGAAAAACTTAAGTATTCCCTACATGTTTTGATCCTACTGCATATTTGCCTTAATTTGACAGGATAATTGAGCGGGTTAGGAAAGATGGAAAGAATTCTTATCGGACCCAAGTCTGGTTGCTCAGAGCACAACAGGCCAACTAAGCTGACAGATGAGGTGTTGAGGCAAAGAAAACAACTTTCTTTGAGAAGCAGGCTGATCAGTATGATGGTGAACAGTTGTTCAAAGTCCGTCACACTCTGTGGAGCCGGTGTGGTGTTTTTAAAGGAGAAGTTTAAGGAAGTGGGAACAAAGACATGGAAATAAAATTGAGAAGTTATTTTTGATTTGCAGACCACAGTCTTCAAGGAGGGTTGACTATGTTTGGGTGGTGAAATCCCGGTCACCTCAGGATTCTGTAACCTAGCTTCTTGTCTGTGTAAATATCCATCTTATCTATGCTGCAGCAGACCGTGCGCTCCCCGGTGCCTCCATGCAAGAATGCAGGTTGCTTAAAGGCCACATTTGTGTTTGCTCTGTGTTCTATGGCATTACTGGTGAGCGATTAAGTTTAGCAAGCCACTATTTTCCAGGGACAAGAAACCTTTAAAATGTGGAGGTAATTCTGCTATACTAAGAAATGGTGCGACCAATGGAAAGAAAAGCATGCAAAATTCCCTATCTTTAGTGAAAAATTATAAAATATATTTTCTCAGTTTGAAAATCCAGCATTACCTTCTGCTCAGACCCAAAGATCCAGGAGGAGGTTAGAGCTGTGATGAGACCTCTGTCAGACTCACCGCAAAAGCTTTGCCCAACCTTGCCCCTGAAGTCTTCAGGTGCCCACTGGATCAATTTCTCAGGGAGATTCAGCAGCTCTTGTCCCACTTGATCAGAAACATTAAGAAGGAACGTAGAAACTTCTCTCTCAAGCCTGATACCACATCTCCCTCCCTCCATCAGAAGGCCACCCCGAAATAAAATAGGAGAGCAAAGCCTTCACAGGAGACAGAGATGCCTTGTCCTACAGGAGGGGAGAAGTGAGTGCATCGTTGCCTGTGCAGAAAGGATGGTGAGACTGAGATACATCTTAATCAACATATTTTCTCAGCTCGAAAGGGAACCAAGACACAGCAGACTTAAGGAAGTTCAGAGTGGATCAGGAAATGAACGCTTCCAACTCGGCTACAGTCCCCGTGTGCATCACAGATGAGATTCTTTTCAGAATACGAGAAAGGAGAATAACTATGACACAGTGGATTAGGAACAGATCTTGTTCTCATACTGTTCTTTCTTGGTGGCCATTTTATACAGTAGGTGCCAGAAACTAGTCCACGCTGGGCTAGATTTTACCAATCATTTTGATGCCCTGTGGTATGAGTTTGTTTTTCTTCCTGTCTCTTTCTTCCTACGTCAATGCCAGTAATTTATCAGGAATCTGCGCAGTTGGAGTGTGTTTAAATGGCTTCAGTATACTTTAGTTCTACTTTTGATTTAACCTAAAGAAGCACAGCACCCATAGATGTCAGGTATTCTTGTGTAGTTTAGAAGCTTGACACCCACAAGAAGAAAACTAACATCAAGAATTGAACTGCTGGGCATGGTGGTGCACGCCTGTAATCCCAGCATGTGGGAGGCTGAGACAGGAGGATCACGGTGAGTTTGAGACGAGCCTGGGCTACATAGTGAGTTCCAGGTCAGTCTCAACTACATAGTGAGACCCTGTCTCAAAAAAACAAAACAAAACAAAACAGAATTGAAAGTATGGCGGGAGGGAGGAAGGAGAGAAAGTAAAAACAGTTAAGATTTGTTATGTCCATGACCAGCTCCCTATGATGAATGTAATCATGATGTACTGCAAACATGGCCTGTACTAGTAAAAATATGAATTAAAAAATTATATTGAAAATATGAATAATCCTAAGGAATGTGTGGAGAACAAATCCAAACACTTGTTAGTTTGGCTATAGCATAGTGATTAGGGCAGACAATCACATTTTCTGGTTTTTAAAAGTTAGAATTATAATAAAATAAAAATGTGATGTGCTATTTCAATTTTCAGTTGCAAATAGAAGTGTACGGAGGGATTTAGAAATACATTTCCTTTGTAAGAATGGACATTAATTTCATTAACTGAGTTTTTGTTAGGTAGAATTTGAAGGCTAGAGAAAATTCTTATGACAAATATGTTTTCATTTTTCCTTGTATCCATGGCACAAAGGAGAAAAGACTCCTCACAGGGCTGACAGGTTTACTGCTTGGTTTACTTTTTTGCACCATTGATCGAGGTTTTTCTTCTTACGTGCTTTTTTTCCCTCATTGAGTTTATTGGTACATTTTAGGTATAATTTATATTCAAAAAGCCTAAAAACATGGCTCTGCTCTTGATTTTTTGAACAGTGAGCCGTGGCAATAACAGCCATGACCACCAGGGTGTGCTGTAGTTCCACAATGGAAACAGCATAGACTATTTTCAAAGGTTTTAGTAGCCATACTATTATTTCTGCATTTTTTGAAGCAAAGAAGTGGAAAAAAGGAAAATAAAATATTTTGCTGAAAGTAAATAATTCCAAACTCACTGTGATTGGAGTATTCAGCAAAACATTTTGTGAGAAAGTTGCTATGTTTTTAAGAAAAATTGCCTTTAACTTAACTGTCTTATTACTTAAAAATATTTTTCTGCTGCTGTAGAAAAAATTAGATTATAAAAGCTCTATTGAGAGTTTTGTTTCCTATATTACCTAGTGATTGACAAGTGATAGCATTCAAACAAATCTCAATGATAAAGTATATTTTATTTTAAAATTATAGTGTTATTTTAGATATAAATTAGGCTTTCAGATACAAAAACATTTCAACTTGGAAACAACTTTTCTTTTTGGCAAAATCCCTTTTTCTTCTTTCTTTTGCTCTTATTTTTCCCAAATGTCAATATTTATGAACTAGGGGTTGTGGGAAATGTTACCTAGAGCAACAAAGGCCAGAATTTGCCCTCTCCTGTCTCCAGGGACTTGAGGCTGCTGGCCAGAGGGCAGTGTGGGCTGCAAGGACCCAATCCCCTCTTCCTTTACGCCCTGGGATGTACCCTTTGAAGGGAGAGAAAATTCTATACTCACATCCACTTCATAAACTGTCAGCTCCAGATGAGCAATGCATGCAAGTTTCTTTATATATCTTTTTGGTAAAAAATCATGCAGACTTAGAGCCAGCAAAAAAACAAACAAACAAAAAAAACCCCCAAAACAACAACAAAAAAAAGAGCCAGAATCAGTCAGAATCAGTACAAGTGATTTGGAAACTTGGGAACTCCTCCGATAATACTCAGAAATTTAAATTTCTGGATAAGAAGACTATTTTTTGATCATGTAAGCTCTTTTAGGATTTGGGAGTATTAGGTTTTGGCAACGACAAATATAGAAGGCAAGGAAAATGAAACTCACAAAAATAAGGTGGTCATGTGAAATAGTAGTCAATTATGGGGCTTATGTTAATTTTGAAACTGAATTGTTACCAATTAAGGTGACGGAAAATATCATTTTAAACCCGTGTTTTATTTTAGTTTGTTTCTTTTTAAATTGTCAGTCAGTCACTTAGGGTCTGATCAGAAAAATGAAAGTGACAATGAACCAGCTTTACAGGGAGGAATAAAAGGGAGTTGGGAGATAGGCTAGAAAATTGCGGCCACTAATAAGGTTTTTTTAAAAATTAAGAAACACTTAAAAATAAGACATGGATGAAATTAAGGTTAAGTAAAATATCTTGGTGTTGATTTTGACTTTCTGCTTTTTAATTTTTTTATTGGTGGTTTTAAACAGGGTCTCACTAAGTAGTCCAGGTTGGCCTTGAACTCCCTACCTGTATGTAGCCCAGGCCTGCCTCAAACAAGCCATGCTCCTCTTGCCTCAGCCTCCACAGTGCTTGGGTCACAGGTGTGTACCACCATGCTGGACTTTCACTGCTTGATTTGAAGGACTTCATTCCTTAATTTAAAGCTTTAACCTTTCATCCGTGCAGAGAGTTAAGTCTCCTAGTGTCCTTTAACTAAAAATCCTGTTACTTTTTTCTGTTCACTTCAACAGTTCTTTATATAGTTTACTTTATTTTTAAATGTCCCACCCAAACACTTAAGTGATTCAAGCCCTTAACTGGTTTCCACAGGCTTGTTATATAAATTGAGATAAAAATTCATAGAGCATTTTACTTTCCCAGATTGGGAGGTAATTGTCCCATTTCATTTTTAGAAAAGTGCAGCCCAATAATTATTCAGATTAATGAAAAAAGCAATCAGGGGAAATGATTACATTGGTTTTAAAAAAAAATTTTTTTTTTCCCTGTGGGAAGACAAGATTCATTTCATTTTCCAAACATGTGGGTGTGGCCTTGGGCTTTTTTCTCCTCCCTGGTCAGCTAATTCTAAATACATTTCTTCCACTTGCTAGTAGTGTGTCAGTGTTCTGCTATTTCAACTCAACAGCCTTGGTTTCTTCATCTGTGTATAATCTTAAAAGCATTTATCTTACAGATGTCGAGAGTATTTAATTAATAACAGCTTAGTGAGTGGTATACAATAATGTCCAGTGTGTGATATTTTCCTTTAGCCTTTCCTCATTAACAGGAACACACACACACACACACACACACACACACACACACACACACACACACGCAGGTTTATCTCCATTAAATACCTTTATACCTTTACAGCCTTTATGAAGTTGTAATATAAAACTTGTTTAAACTGATTTGTATAGCACCTAGCATTTTATATTTTTTTGTGTGGCTAGGGATTAACCCAGGGCCTTATATTTGTGAAACATTCACTCTGTTCCTGAGCTACATCTCAGTCCCATAATGCTAATCTTGAAGCTCAGTGATAGATCTATGCTTACTGAAATTAGTGCTGGAAACAACCATCTGGAACTGAAAGTATAAATCCTGGGTAGATGTTATTTTAATGTTTTCTTAATATTTGCCTGTATGTTTGGCAGTTATCATAATAAATGTTCATAGATTTAGTATGGATGTGTATATATGCACATGTATACCTATGTTTAGCAGTTGTGCATAGAATGTGAATTAATTTCCAGATTGTATATCCATGTGAATTTTTTTTTTGTATCGGGGATCAAACTTGGGACCCTGTGTTTGCAAGGCAGGGGGCAGAATCACTGAGCCAAATCCCTGGCCCCATCCATGCGAATGCTTTAAGTAACTTTTGGTATTTTAGGTTTTGTATGTTCCATTCCTTCCAAAATTGGAATTGTTAGATAAAATTTGATACTGTATCCAGCTGAGAATAGCTAGGTCTCCTAGCTAACCACCAGGAACACAAACTGTGAAGATCAAACAAGGTGAGATAGCATGCTTTTCTTTAAAAAACAAAAAAAATCCATGTATTCAAATATATGTTGTCTTTTCAGACGTTTGCTTTGGAAGTTGAGGTATTTCTTTCAACAATATGGCTATTGTTCTAAACCTTTTAGGAACATCTTTTGGAATTACTTTTAGGATTAATTAAGGAATATTAAAGAAAAAGCAAATCTCATTATGTTATAATCACCTTATTTAGGCTAAAAGCAGGCTATTATCTAGCAGTTATGAAGCTTGATTGTTTCCCTAAATGAAAGTTATCCTGGTGAGAAAAAGATTTTTTTTTTTTTTTTTTTTTTCTATTTTATAAGTGAGAAAACA
>NW_022900950.1:66673792-66697050 GCF_012274545.1 Fukomys damarensis | reverse complement strand
TTTTTTTTTTTTTTTTTTTAGCTATTAGGAAAGTGAGAACAAAATCCCTCAGTGTGTGAAGGAAAGCAGTTCCTAATGGAGCTCCAGAACTGTTTTGAAAATCCTTGGAATGTCTCTCCCCGTTTGGATGGGACATCACTCATGTGTGAGGTTAGATTCTAGTGTGCTTGTTCAAAAGCAGTGACTTTACCTTGTAGTCATGTCTTTTGGATGTGTTTATGGAGTGAAATAAGAATACTTTTAAGTTGAAACACTTCATAAAAAGACAATGCTATCATTTAAAAAGGAATCATCATGAATTTTAAATCACAACATTCTGTGTTCAGTTACAGACCTTTCTGAAAAGAAAAGGAAAACAATGTGAAGGCCTTTGTACCCAGATCAGGCCTGTGATGTTTCTTTCAGTGTCACATGGATTTGTTTAGCGAGTTACTACAGTGCTTGTGTATATCATTAAATCTAAGCGAGTCATCATGGAATAAAATTATAAAGACTGCGTGGTCCATATTTTGAAATAGAAGCAGGAAAACCATTCAAACTTGAGGATACATTCAGACTTTGATCTCAGCAAACAAATAGTAACAGGATGGAAAGAAAGGTTAAAAATACTCATAATGTATTTGTGTGTGGTTATTAATAAAAGAGATTGGTTTAAAAAGGAAGAGCTAAGAAGGAGAAAAAGACTTTTGTTTAGGGGCCTTTGTTCGACCAAATAAATGTGGGAGTCTGCAGCAAATAGAATTTGTGACACAGACTGAAGCCCTTCGCGGGGCCTCCTGGTTTAGAGTGTTTAAAGCTGCTCTCAAGACCCTGTGTGGCAGGGGCAGGCCATTCTCAGACCCTGCAGCCTGGGGGGTGGCCAACCAGCTCCTTTCCCACAAAATTTGGAGTAGACTTGGAGTCTCCGCTGGGCATCCTCCGTAGGTCCCACTTATCAAATTACCCACGCTGTGGCAAGCAGTGTCTGAGCGAACACGGGACTGTTTGAAAACTCAGAAGCTGTGCAAACCGTGAATGCGGTATCTCTGACGCACTTGGATCAGAAAATTTTAGAAACGGGTGTGCACCCCCTTTTGGTTATTTTTAAATGAATCTGTCCCTCTTTTAAAATAAAGTCCATGAATAATTTATACTGCTGCCAGAAATGCGCTTACTTTTATTTTTATGGAGTGCTGGGGATAAATTGGGCCCCTCAGGGCTGTACGACCTTGTGACCACCCAGGTCTCACCAGGTCACTGTCAGGGAAGGGCACCTCCCTGATGGGTAGAATGGGCCCCCCGAAGTGTCCTTCTATTCTCTCTCCTGGCCCAGTGCCTACTTGTGATCAGGCTGTCTGAAATTTCCGTGGGAAAAGTTAATAACACAGATACAATAACAACAGATTAAGTAGACGAGTTCCCCAGATCTTGTTAAAACTGAAGTAGAAAGTTGATGAGGTTTTGAAGACAACCTCCTAATCTTTATACACCATCATGTATCTGACTTTCTATTTTTTTTTTAACCTTGTCTAGCTAAGGAAGCTAAAATTATTCCTTAGTTAAGTGAGGTGAAGGAAGACAGACATGAAACATCACATTGCATATGATTCCATTTATCTAAAATATCAAGAAGATGCAATCTACACAGACAGAAATTAGATTAGTTGCCAGGGACCAGGGAAGGGGAGGTGAGGAGTGATTACTTACTAGGTATGGGATATCGTTTGGGATGATAAAAAATTCTGAAACTAGATGGTGGTGATGCTTGCATGACACTGTAAGGATGCTCAACCCCTCTGAATTGTATATTTCAGAATGATTACAATGGTATATTTTATTCTATGTGTATTTTACCACTCTAGTTTTTTTTTTTTTCTGCCTAGGTAAAGCATAGGTGAAAAGCAAACAGGGAAAGTGATTAATACCTTCATCCACATCTTAGTAATAAATTTTAGAGTAATGAAGGGATTTCTTAGCCGGTTATTATTAGATGCTGGTTATTGGACAGAGCCAGGAAGTTGGGATGGACAGGCAAAGTGGGGGCTGCACATTTGAGGAAAGGACAAACAAGAAGGCAGGTCAGGGTACTCTGACTTGTCATGGTTAACTTTGTGCAGTAACTTGACTGAACCTGCTCTGACATTTGGATAAACATTGTTTGTAGGTGTATCAATGGAGGTGTTTCTTGATGATATTAACATGAGTCAGAAGACTAAGTACAGCAGATCGTCTTTTCCAGTCAGGTGGGTCTCAATTCAACCTGCTGAAGGCTTGAACAGAACAAAACAATTGAGTAAGAAAGAATTCTTTTGCTCTGCCTGTCTGTGAACTGGAATATCGATCTCCTGCTTTCATGTGTCAGAGTTGAACTAGAACTTACAATATTGGCTTTCCTGGTTCTCAGATCTTTGGATTTGGACTGGAATTAGACTTTTGGCTCTCCTGATCTCCAGCTTGCCGAAAGCAAAAAATTGGAATTTCCTAGTCTTCATAATTGCACAAGCCAATACCTATAGTAAATTTAAAAATCTCTATATAATTTATGTCTCTATATGTCATTTATATCTATATCTACATTTATCTCCTTTTGGTTTTATTTTTTTGGGTAGCACAGGCTGAGATAAATTTCGGTACCAAAAAGTGAGGTGCTACTGTAAAGAATGCCTAAAAATGTGGCAACTGTTTTGCAATTGGGTATTGAATAGAAAAGCTGAAAGGGTTTGAAGTACATTCTGGAAATGAATATTAAGGAAGATTCTGGTGAGATCTTGCACAGAAATGAGTAAGTTATTAGAAACAGGAGGGAAGATAGTGTTTATTATAAAGTAGCCTAGAACTTGGTTGAACTATGTCCTAGTGTTTAATGGAAGGTAGAATGTGTGAGCAATAAAATTGAATATTTAGTAGAGGCTATTTCTAAGCAAACTCATAAAGGAACATCTTAGCTCCTTCTGACTGATAACAGAGTTATGCATCCTAAGAATCTCACACAGTTATAGCCAAATAACTCTATAGTCCTGACTTGTAGAGCCCAACTATTCCAGAAGCCTTCCTTTATTTCATCCCATATTCATCTCCTGCAGTTCTGCTCATATAATCCCATAAACTCATTATCAAGTGATAGTCTTGCCACAGCATTAGTGTTCCCTTCAAAACACGTTTCTCTCTTTCTTCTTTTTTTTTTTTTTTTTTTTTTTTATTTTTTTTTTTTGGCAATAAGTTTCAGCCAATGACTTTCCAAATCTTAAGTTTGGGGTTCTTTCTTTCAGGACACAGCAATGTTAATTATGCCACAAAGCAGGCTATAAGCAGGGAAGGCTGTAAAGAGTCAATCCTACAATTGTCTTGTTTATAGAAGTGAATCCAGCTGAAGCCTATGTTGCTGAGGTCAGGATAACTCACACCCAAATTCTGTTCCCACAACTATACCCTTCTTACTAGGACAATATTCGAATTACAACCATATATTTTATCTGTTCTGTTCCTAATTCAAGAATGCTTTTGTTTTGTCTTTTAGTAGCTTTGCTTACACTGTGCATAGAAGCTGCATGACTGTACACATAGCACTGCCTTTGCATGTAGCTCCCCTTTACTCCAGTTGATTACCAGTAAAAATCAGCTTTGACTGGCCAGAGCCTTGCCAGTTGCATTGGCATTGGTCATCCTGGCTTCTCCATTTCTGTCTCTCTTAGTTCTTTCTTTTTTCCGCCCCACTCCCAGCCTGCATCGTACACTGGGCAGGAGACTGGAGCCTATTGCAGAGGTGTCTGGTAATATTTCAGGGGACTCCAGTACTTTCTGCTTAATTCCTGAATTCCTTTTTCAATTCATCCCTTGCTTCACAGTTTTCTATAAGCAGTCAGGAGGGCTGCCTCTCTCATCACAGACCCAGGTGCTAGGATATTTCCTCTTTCATTTCAGAGGATGTGGTCCCATGTCTAGTCTCAGAATGCCTTACAGACCTTGTTCCGTGCCTCAGGGTTGGGTTTTCACTGTAGAGCCTTACAGGCAGTACTTCCCAGAGCCATGGTTGAATAACTCCTCCATGGGTCCTGAAGGTGAGAATCCTACCCTATGGGTTTAGAAAATGAAGCATTGCACCAAAAATTATTATTGTAGAGCACTAAGATATGGTGGAATTCACCATTTAGACTTCCTTGTGACCTGTCATCTTTCTTTCTTATTTCTCTTTCTTGCAATGGGAACGTCTATCTCAAGCCTATCACGCTCTTGCTTTTAGAGAGCACATACCTTGAATGGTCACAGCTGGAGTGGAATTTTGCCTCAGGATCAATCATATCTCAAGCCTTGTGCACATTTGATTCTGATGATACAGATGTAACTTCAGACTTTAGAGTTGATGCTGGAATGAGTTAAGACTTTCAAGGCTTTTAGAATGAAATTATTATATTTTGCATGCAAGAAAAAAAATAATGAATTTTGAATGCCGGTGGCAGAATGAAATGAATGTGTGCCTAAAAAGTTAATATGTCTAAGCTCTAGTGTTCAGTGTAATGACACATGGAGACTTTGGGAGGTCTAATGAGATCTAGGTTATATCATGAAGGTGGAGTCCTCAGGATAGGGTTAGTGGCCTTATAAAAAGAAGAAGGAAAAGAGAGAGAGATTTCTCCCACACTTTTTTTCAATGTGACAACAAAGGGAAGCCATGTGAGGATCACAAGAAGGTCACCATGTGCCACCCAAGCACAGAGAGTCCTCTCCAGATACCAACCCTTGTGGCATCTTAGTTTTGATCCTTCCAGAAACAAATTAGGGAAATGCATTCCTGTTGTTTTAGCCACCTAGTTTGTGATATTTTCTTATAGCAGCCTGAATGAAAATAACTGGTGTTTCTCCACGAGTATCGCTTCTACGGGGGTAGAAGACAAGAATGAAGGAATGTATGAAGTGGGAAAGGGCTGAAGGCAAACCCTTGTCTTGCGTGCATACATGCATGTGTGTTGCTGGCACTGAACCCTAGGCCTTGTGCATGCTAAGCACACCTTCTACCACTGAACTATATCCTCAACTCTGCTGTCTTGCATTTTTTCAGTGCTTGCCATGCTCTGGAGTAAGAAATCTTAGATTTGGGCAACTACGAGAGTTTATCAGAATGGCATCCCTCCTTCAATGTCTTTACTGTGAGGAATTCACCATGCATGGGGAGGAGTGTTTCTACACAGAGCCTGGTAGTAACCATTAAACAACATTGCCCTGCTCACATATCTGCAGGAGGCCAAAACCAATCAAAATAAATATGAATTAGAAATTCTTTGATGGGAAATGATCATGTTCTCAAGCTCAAATTCCTGAGTCATTAGTGCCCTATAAAGTATTTTGAATTATTATAATTATTTCTATTTACTTCTAATGATTGTATCACGACCCTCACATTCTTCATGTAGAAAAGCAAATAAAAATTCCCAACCTCACATTCATTTTCATAACTGTACTCTTCAGTAATTGGTGGTAAATAATTTCTTCGTTTATATCTACCATTCATTCAAATGGGCACCTCCAAAGGAGAAACTTCAGAAGCCACATCTCTGTGTTCAGTTAAATTATAAAGAAGTAGTTTGGACAGAAGCCTCCTTTTGTGAGCTCCCTGACAGTGCTGACTTCCTTTCTGCTAATCCCCTCCCTCCACCAAAAACAGCTTCTTTGCTACAGCCCCATTTGCACGGCTTACTCCCTGTTCCCAGAACCCTGAGGGCCTTTGAAGAGCTTGGGCCTTGCACATGCATTTCCTTGGCCTGCGTGCTCTTCTTGTATTCTTTGTTTGACATGGGTCCTTCAACTTCCAAACACCCCATGGCCTTTTATAAGCTGTAAGAAACCTTAGGAATCACATCACACTGGCTCATGGTGTGGGAAACAATTTTTGGGAGAGTCAAATTTGGCTTTTTTATTGGGTCTTTCCTTTGGATAGGAAGGATAGCATCTGAACTCTTAATTGGGTAGAAAAATATACGTAAAAACATTTTCTAACTGTAGAGTCCACAAGGTTAGTGGCGGAGTGTGCAGATTCTTGCTCTGATGTGCCAACATCAAAAAGGAATCAGAAACTCCTGAGTCCTACCACACAGGCCCGAGCAGTCCTCCAGTGTAATAGTCTATTTGTGCTGCTATAACAAAATGCCACATGCATTCTATTGCTTAGAAATTATACTTTATTTTGTGTAGTTGAAGGGCCTGGAAAGTCCAAGGACAGAGTGTTGGCACTGGGTGTCTGGTGAGGGCCTTCTTGCTTGTTCTTACTTGGTAGAAGAGCAGAAAAGCAAAAAGGGACTAAGCTAGTTCTTCCCAGTCCTTTTCTAAAATACTAATCCACATATGCAGATGGAGACCTCTTGACTTAACCACTTCCTTAGAGACCTCACCTCTCAACACCACCACAATGGGGATTAAGTTTTACAACAGATTTTGGAGGGGACATGTTCCAATGATGACATCCTTGTAAATGACAGCCTGAGCCTCAAAATGTACATTCTCCTGATCTGCTCCCCTCCAAATGGAGAGGAAAAAGAACGCCCTTTCCTTGTGCTGTATCTACCTGTTAGTGAGGCTGTACAGTAGAATAAAGAGGTTTATTTGTTCTAGTAATTTGTTTTTCAGTGAAACTCTTGTTTGTTTCATTTTGAGGTAGTTTCTTTGGAAGGACTAAGGGCGAACCCGAGTGGAAATTGTTTCTTCCATGTAATCCTATAATAAGTACAACTTTGTTATAATTTTTTGGTTCCCACAAAGAGATGTGTGTGTGTGTGTGTGTATGTGTGTGTGTTGGGAATTGGGGAGACAGAAATTGGATGGAGAGGAATTAAACCTTGAGCAAGTAAGAGAAGGAAAATAAGGCATGGTGTGGTAGAAAGTGAAATTTAAAAAAAGTGAATACAAATGCTTCCTAACTTATGATGTAGCTGTGTCTAGATAAAACCATTGTAAATGGAAAATATTGTCAGTCACAACAGCATCTAATATACCCGACTTAGCCTAGTTTAACTTAGAAGCTCCCAGAACACTTATATTATTAACCTGTAGTTGGCAAATCATCTGGCACAAACCCTATTATATAGTAAATTATTGAATAAATTAGGTAATTTATTGAATACCCATATTCAAAAATGCTGGCAATATGGTGAACTGCAGAGTGTAGTTGTTTCCCCTCATTATCCTGTGGCCAACTGGAGCTCTGGCTCCAGTACTACGAGAGAGTATTGCACTCATATCACTAGCCCCGGGAAAGATAAAAGTTCAAAGAATGGTGTCTACTGAATTCATTTTGCTTTCGCTCATTGTGAAGTTGAAAAATTGCAAATCAAATCAATGCAAGTTGGGGCCATCTGTACAGGAGCATCAGTAAACAGGCAGGAGAGACTTGCAAGCGATCTTGAGAGAAAAGAACATACAGGTAGGTAACAGTTAATCACAAGAAGTTAGAGCTGAGTTGGATCTTAAAGCATATTGGCTCGATTCTCTTCATTCGAAACATGAGAGAAATGAAGAATCTATGTGAATTCACAAATCGGTTGAAGTCAAAGGCAAGCGGAATACACAAGTCTCTTGTTCTAAGTATGTGGATGTCAGTGGGGGAGGAGCTTGAAGTTGAAGATAGGACTGAGATATAATTTTTCTTGTTCACTACTGTTTTTTTTTCCTCTCTCATTGAGTTTATTGGTACATTTTAGGTATACAGTACAGTTACATTCATCATTGGAATCTTGTACCTTTACATGACAGGTCTTGGCTCTCATTTTTTCCCCTTGTCCCTGCCCTCCCGTCACCCCCTCCTCCCTTCCCTATTTACAAATACTTTATTTCCATTTTAAAATTTTCTCATTTTTTTTCCCTTATTACCTTTCCCCTACCCTACCAACTTCCCCTATACCTTTAGCCCTGTTCTTCCTATTTCACATTGTCAATTATATCATTAGGATCTTATGTACCATTGTAGTTTTTCACACCAGGGAATCTATTCAGTATTTATACATGTGTGACTTATTTATTTCACTTAGGAGTATAGCCTCAATATGTATCCATTTTCCTATGAATGACTCTAATTTCTCATTCTTTATGGCTAAGTAGTATTCCATTTTATAGAAAAAACACATCTTCTTTATCCAGTCTCCAACTGATGGGCAAATGGGCTGTTTCCAAGCCTTAGCTATTACACACTGTGCTGCTATAAACATAGGTGTGCATATATCACTATGGTATGATTCTTTTAATTCTTTTGGAAAGATACCCATCAGAAGGATGGCTGGGTCAAATTTGTTCACTATTGTTGAAGGCTAATAGTTTTAAAAAGAAAAACCTTGCCTCTGATATAAATACAAAATCAATATTCATCATAGATTCTGGTTAACTCATTAATTTTGAAAGAACTAGTAACGTTATTGGCTGAAAGTAGTCAAAGCCCCACATACACATATAGGTAGATTAGAAATGCTGAAATGAATTTACAGATAAATGTGACTTGGAATTGATTATATTTAAATAATTAATTATTGGGAGAATCAGTAAGAAATTAAAACTTTTTTTGAAGGAGAACTCAAAGTAACACAGCCATGTACCAGAAGATAAAGAATTCAAAAACGAATGTGCAAACACATGTAATATGGATGTAATAATCAGATAATCAATCACATTCTCTTTGACACAATCAACTTGCATGTGTATGTACAAGGATTGTTTTCAGTGTTCAGTAAATGACAGAATTGGAAAATACCTTTTAGAAACCCCTCAACCCTCCTCCCAAAGTAAACATCCTCTACCACACCATAACCAGTAAAAGGCAGAGATCAGAAAGAGTGTGGCTGTATAGCACATCCACTCCGCTCCCATTCCAAAGTCTTGCACAATACCTGGAATTGAAGGTGATGCTCTGTTACTTTCCTAACTCACAATGCTTCTTTTGTCAGTAATGGAAACCAGACTGTCATGGTTTGTGTCTAGATGTGCCCCCAAAGCCTCGTGTAGTCATAGGCTACTGTGGAGGTGGCTGAATCTAGAGTGTGTGATTAATTCATGGTGGGGCTAACTCTGAGGGCACTAGGATTAAGTGTGGGAGTGCTACCCACCTTAGTAGTCTCAGTGAGATAAAAGAGGCAGAAGGAAGCTCTTAAGAAGACCCTCATTGCCTCTCCTGTCTTCCACTGTCTTGAACGGTTGTACGCTGCCACCCTGCCTTGGAGCCAGCCGATTATGGACTGAAGTCTCTACAAACTGTGAGCCAAATAAACCTTTCCTCCTTTAACTTTGGATATTGGGTCTCAGCATGAGAAAAGTAACTAAGACACAGACTAAGAAAGTGGGCAGATTCAAGGAATACATTCAGGGCCACGCCACATGCATGTCTGTTCAGAGTGCTCCTGCTGTGACTGCCTTGTACAGTACTGCCACCATCATTGCTGGCTGCCTTCTGGCCCAGTAAATCTGACCCTTCAAACCACCCTTGGTCACTGTATTTACATCAGCTACAAATTCTTTTTTCCAGTTTTTATTTTTATTGGTCTCTGTTTGCAGTACACAATGTTAACAGTTCTTGAGGGTAGTTGACACTTGCACATAACTCATCCCAGTTCTGTTCTCATCCCCTTTCCCTGTCCTTCCTCTCCCATTCTTTGCTGTTATGGAGTGGTTGTTATTGAGTGCAGTGGGGGTTTAGATGTGATACTATCTATCTATCTATCTATCTATCTATCTATCTATCTATATCTATATCTATATGTTTGGAAGTATTATGTGGTACCCACTGGGATGGACCATTTTCAGGTATCTGAACAAAAAGCAGAACAGTGGGGAACAACAATGTCTTGAGTAAAAACCAATGTGAGCTCGCTACCGTATGAGGTAGACATCATTTATTGTATGTGTGAAAGGTCTTATTGCTACAATTAGCATAAAAGCCCATTAATAATGTAAAATGAAGACTGCAATAATGGTCTAGGAACCTACATCCTATTTTCGAACTAGAAATCCAGTTTTTTCACAATAATTTAACCTTTTTGGATTTGGTTTCTTTGCACATGAGGGACTTGGATGATATAATTAAAAAAAAATCAGTTCCAGCCCTGGAACCTTTGGTTTCCAGCGAATAAATAAACTACAGGGGAAGCCCTCTATGCTGCTTGGCAGAGTGATGTGCACGGACAAAGAAAATACTTCTTTGAAGTTCTGTGTGGCAGATTTTGCAACTAAAGGACAAAAATAATTTGGCCTGGCCTTTATTTGTTCCTAGTTGGCTAGAAATAGGCAGAGTTTATTCTTGGAAAAATCATCTTCTTTATGACGTTCCTCATTCCAAGACGCTTCTTACGCATTACCTTGCCCTTACACATACCTTGTACCACTGGTTTCTCTACCTCAGTGGGTTGTACTTTGATTAAATCTTATTTGTGCTGCCATATTACCTCAGCTAGTTTTTGGAATTTAATGTTGTTATTTCTGAAGTTACAGGCTTACCCTTGGTTCAAAAAAAAAAAAAAATCTAATGTTCGTGAACTGGGGAGAAAACGTGGGGCTGTGCAGCCCTCAGAAATCGTATTTTGTCTTACCCAGGAAATCACAAAGACCTGAATATCAATTATTTTGCTGCTCAGAGGGAGGAATGAGGCATAGCTTTCCCATTATTTGCCCAGGCCCATGATGAGCCAAGCAAAGTTGCTGGTGTGTGATGTGCAGACCCAGGGATCAGGACACCCAAGGGCACCTCTCCCGAGCCTCTCTTAAATTTACTATGCACCCTCTCCTGCCCCAAGATCCTCTGATACCTTTCACATTTTATAATTTCCCTTCAGTCTGAGTTTCAGACTGTAATTTTCCTTAACTGGCTTTTTAAAGATCTATGGTCTTTTATGTTTTAAACCATCTGTGCATTCTTGGGTTATTTTTCCAAAAGAAATATTTTTGCTCAGAATATTTAAAGTTACTATGGCTAAATCCACTGAAGGGACCTGGCTTGTTAAGAGCAATCAGAGGTCTTATATGTATTGGCTTTATCGAAAAGTTAAAAAAAATGTAACTGAGAAGTTTCCATATAAATTAACAATGGTTGTGGTCAGTATTTTAATTTTCATTTGCACTTTCTTTCCTCATTTCCTTTTCCAGTAAGCACGCACTATTTTTTTTAATAGACCAAAGCAAAGCAAAACAGAAGCAGCAATGACAATGATGACAACAACAAAAACCATTGACATTTTTTTAAAACAAACCATTTTATTTTAAGGAAATCTACTTCAAAAATCTGGCACAGTGAAACTTGTAAAAAAGCAAGAGCAAGACTGTAATTCGAGGAAGTAGCTCATGTCCACGTTTGTAGAGTTCCTGCCCAAGAATGGGAGAAATTCAAACCCCGGACGAAGGCTTTGAACTTCCCTAAGTGTTGAGTAAGAGATTTTCTTATCACATGAAGTTCATTAGCTTGCTTTTTCTTTTTCTTTTCGGTACTGGGGATCAAACTCCGGCCCTTGCACTTGTGAGGCAGAAGCCGGATCCACTGAGCTAAATCTCCAGCCCAGTTGCTTTTTTCTTTTTGTTTTATGTAACTCTGTATGTCGCCACTATTTAAGTATTCTTTATTTAGAATGAAACGTTTTTTAAAAAGATAATAAAACAAGTCCCAGGAAAAATCTGAGCATGTCTTTCCCCACCATACTGTGACACTCATCCTCCTGGCTTTGATTCACTCATCGCAGAATTGCCTAGGTGCTCAGGACTTCTAATGATTTCTGAAGTTTGTTAAATTGCTGATGACAACAGGGTCATATGGTTGCATCGGCAATAACATGGGCTTAGCGTTTTATGGCTAACAGAACACTTGTGTACATGTCCTCAAATGATCCAGTGTCACTCTATCCAGATAAGGGAACGGAATCTGAAGGCTCAGGAGGCCAGCACAGTATCCGAACTGCATGATTATGAAAATAAAAAGATCGTGCACTTTGGGATTTCACAGACTTAACTTCAGAACGAAGTCATATTCTAAATGGCAATTAAACCCCTCATTCCCACAAAGGTTCATTTTCTTCCTCTGTCTTTGGGATGTCTTGATGTGATGAATGTAAAGTACTTGCCCTTAGAGTAACCAGCACACAGCATGTTCTCAATCAGTGTTCATGGTCTTGCCTGTCTCCGTTTCAAAGCTGCATCCTCAATCTACAGCTTCAGTTGGGAAACATGCCTCTCACTTCCAGACTTCCTGGCTCCTCTGGTCTTCCTTATGTATTGTTCTGAGTGGCTCCTGGGCATTTTTGTGCTCTTTGCTGCTGAAAGCTCCTGGCTCCAGATGCATGAGAGCGGGGCATCTACTCTCAGCACTCCACACAGTGCCAGGTTCAAAGTGGGCTATCAGTAAACTGTGGTGCGAATCACTGAGCCATTGACTGATTGCGCATATTCGGTTCCTGAACACACGCGACACACCCTGAGTGTCCACCTTAATTCACGGGGGCTGCTATAACAGAGTACCACAGAGCAGGTGGCGTACAAACAACAGAAATGTGTTTTTGACAGTTTGGGAGGCTGGACGTCTTTAGGCTCAGATTCTGGTGAGGGCTTTTTCCCAAGTTGCAGACAGTTGCCCTCTCATCCTCCCATGGCAGAGAGAGAGAGAGAGAGAGAGAGAGAGAGAGAGAGGGAGGGAGAGAGAGGGGGGAGAGAGAGAGAGAGAGTACAAGAGTTCTCTGGAGTCCCTTTGTAGGGGCATTAATGCCATTCTTGAGGACTCTACTCTTAGGACCTAATTGGCTCCCTAAAGTCCTACCTTCTAATGCCTTCACAGTTGGAATTCGAGTTCAACACTGAGCTTGGAGGGACACAGACATTCAGTCTACTGTAGTAGACTATTGTTCGGCCTGTGTAGTAGCTCCTTCGCACTCTTGCCTGTCCTGTATTTTTCCAAGATACAGATGACTTCTCTCCTTTCCATTTTCACCCCTTTGATGTCTGACAGTGATGTTAAAAGCTCTCTTTCTCATGCCCAGGAGGGGTCACCCCCATACTCAGAAGCTGTCGTGCCTTTACTCTCCAGCCACAGTGGCAGGGTCTGAGTAACCTACCCTTATCCTTAGCTCATCCATGAGAGAAACTATAAGGGGGAAGTATCTGGGGGTGCATTTCTTAATGTCTTAAAAGACATTTCATTACACATATACCATGTGAAATTATCAGATCAGCATAACTGGTACATTAGACAGATATCATTTCTTTGTGTTGGAAACATCAAAATCCCTTCTGCTATCTACTTTGAAATATGCAATTAAATAGTTTTCAACCACCATTAACCTACTGTTTTATAGAACTTTAAGAGCTATTTCTCCTATTCAAATGCACCCCTAGTGGATAGCACTATTCATCCTTTGTCTACCTCCCAACAACCAGTCCCAAGACATAGTAACCATTGTTATACTTTTTATTTCTATAAATTCTTTTTAACTTCTGCATTGAATTAGTCACCTTTCTCATTGCTGGGAATAAATGCCCAACACCCTCAATTCAAAAGGGGAAGGTTTATTTTTGGCTCAAAGTTTCAGTGGGTTCGGTCCATGGCTAGCTGACTCCAAGGGAAAAATTGCATGGTGGAAGGGCATAGTAGAGGAAAACTGCTCAACCTACAGCAACAAGGAAGCTGGGGGAGAAAGGAGGAGCTGGAGACAAGAAATATACCCTTCCAGGTCATGCCACTAGTGATCAGCTCTCCAAATAGTCCCCACCTCCTCATAGCATATAAACTATTGGACTCCTCAATGGGTGAATCCACTGAAGATTATAGCACTGCTATTATCAAATCACTTTCCAAACACATGAAACTTTTGGGGTACATTTTCGGTTTTAACCATAACACACATATAAGTGAGAACATGAGATGAAACAAATTTTTATTTTCACTTACCTCTAATTTAAAATCAGCTTTTCCTTCAAGTATGAATATAGGTAACACATTGCAATAGTGTTAGCAGTACCTTTGACTTCATTAACAATCAAGATCATAGATTTTTTTCAAGTCACATTATAGTTGTTGTTGGCAGATTTCCAAAATACTACCTATATTCATTACTACTTTGAAATTATAATAGTTATTTGGTCTGCTGGTAGAGCTTACTATTTAATCTGGTACTAGAAATATATTGCCTCATTACAAATTTGTTTTAAAAATATTTTGATAACTGTATGCTAATGTAGTGGTTATATAATTCTGTGCATTTGAAAATGCATTTAAGAATATTTACAAATCTTCCAAAAGGATCTGTGACTCAAAAAAAAAAAAAAAAAAAGATTAAGAGCCTCTATACTACAAGAGCCTCACACAGGGAGTGATTGGTGGCATCTCATTTTCTGAGCATAATATCCTTTATTCAGGCATTTTATGAAACAATTGTAATATTGCAACATTGGTATCAGAGTAGTCCCTGACTTACACTTTGTTTGACATCATGTTTTATCAATTTCAAAATATAAGAAGTAAGTTAAACCAGGGAACTATTTTGCCAGTGAATTAAAGTGCTTTCTTGGGAGCCTGGATAGAAAAGTTCAACTGATCTGTTGACTCATAGGTCTTGGCATCTTGACAAGTATGTCCCCCCTTTGGTAAAGACTCTAAAGCTCATTGACTAGCTTGGTGCCTCACTTTTAACAAAAGGCTGTGTGTGTTGTGGGATGGAATCATTTTTTTAAAATATCATTTTAAAATTCATTTCCTTCATGTGTCAACATGTGTCTTTGGAGAGATCAAAAGACATAAATTATTAATCATGCATTTATATTAAATGCATTTATTTGGCCTTGTGTACACACTAAGTCCTCATAGAAGGTATCAGATTAATGCCTCTGGAGACTGAAGTCTTCTGTTTATCTACTTATTTGGAAAACAGAATATCTGAGCCATAAAACATAAACTTGACTGCATTATGTAGCCAGTTGATTGCAACTTGACCTGGAAAACTTTAGAGCTTCATCCATTAATCTGTAATGGGGATATAAAAACAGCAGCTACTACTCTAAATCCTCAAATAAAAGATATTTTCCTCTTCTCCTATAATTCTTTACCTTCTCCCACGAGAACACCAGGATTCTGCAGATTGATATTCTGAGACTTTTCTTCTACTCTTTGGATCTAGTAGGTTACAACAACTTCTTTTCAAGTCCTTAAGTTTACTTTGTTCTTTTCCCCACCTCTGAGCCCCTATATACTTATTTTTCTCTGTGATAGTTGAGCTTAGCAGTTTCTTCTTGTACCAAACAGAAAAGTTGGTACAGAGATTTCCAGTAATGCTCTATGGGGCTCTTTCCCTCATAGTCTCACACAAGAGGAGGTAGCGCTGGTCCTGGCAGCCCCAATTCCCATCAGAACAAATCCTGTCTGTCTGAACGCCCCTAATAAAATTTCATTTGAACAAAGGGTTCTGTGGGCAAAGGATTTGGAAACCACTGGACTTGAGAGTGTTCTTGGCATGGTTTCTCATTGTTGTTTGGCTCTGGCACACGTTAGGAGACTACTTTGAACATTCATTTATCTGGTGATGCAAGCCATGACGAATGTGTTGTAACCGCTACTCTGTTGACCACTAAAGCCACGTATGTGGCCAAAAGGATGGAGCTATGTGGGTAGTTATTAGGTTTGGGAGCCTGTCCTGGACTGAATATTATCCCTGAAAATTTATGTTTACGTGGACCTCAGAATGTGACCTTAATTGAAGAGAGGGTCTTTGCAGATGTAATTAAATTGAGATGAAGCCATAGTGAATTAGACTGTACCCTAATGCAATAAATAGTGTCTTAATAAGAAAATGGAGATTTGAACACAGAATCATAGGTGCACGTGGGGAAGAAGGCCATGCAAAGACAGAGCCAGAGATTGAAGTGATATGTCCTAAAGGAAAAGTTCACCAAGAATTGCCTTCAACCATGAGAAGCTAGAAGGATTTTGGAAGGTTTTTTCTTCAGAACCTCTAGAAGGAACAAACCTTACTGACAATTTAATTTTGGATTTGTAGCATGCACAAATAATTATGGTTAAATGAGGCTGTAATGGTAGGCCCTTAATCTAACAGAATTGTGGCTTTTTAAAAAGAAGAGACCTGAACAAGAATATTCTGTTTCACCATGTAATGAAATCTTAGGATTCTCCAGAAAGCTCTCACCAGCAAGGAGGACCTCACTGGTTATGGCTGCCTGATCTTGAACTTTCCAGTCTTCAGGATCATGAGCTTAACCATTTACCAGTCCAATTATTTAAGTACAGAGTGACCAAAATCACATAGTTTTTCATTAATTTTATAAGATAATATAACAGGAAATATAAAAGTGGCCATTTTATTGACTTTATTCAAGGCAAGAATCAACCGGTTGAAATGACACCTGCCCAAGTGATACTCAGGATAATCAGTATGTAAACAAACACACTGACAGAGAGACACTCGGGTAAACTGTTAAATGGTTAATATATCTTTATACTTTATAAACTATTGTGTCTGCAATGTTCATGCATAGCAACAGAAAATGGACTAACACAAGCATCCTGTAAATAGACAATCAACTGAGATTGTTTAGTGGGCCTGGATCATTCCACATCTAGAAGGCAACAAGGACATTGTTGCTGGTGATTATAGCATCATAATAATGAGGAGATTCTGAGAAAGCCTCAACTCGGCTGATGGGGAGTCTGAGAGCAAAGGTGATCTATTAGAGGAAGGCCATGCCAGGCAGGAATGGACTAGATCTAAACATCTGCCATGGCTAATTTTTGACTAGGATAAGCCTGGAAAGTGTGTGGCTTTGGAATGAATACTGGGATGGATCCCAAAGTTCAGGCAGCTAGAGCTAGCAACACTCCTTACAGCCATTTCTTTTTTCAAAGGGGACTTGAGTGGCACACATCCATGACTAGACTCCTAGGGCTTTATTCTGTGTGGAATCAGGGTCTGTAGTATCAATGGTGATGAAGGGATTTCAGAATGGCAGAGGTTAGGTGGTACTGATTAATCGTCAGAGAGGTGGTGCATGTCAATGTCACCTCAGACAGATCACAGTCGTATCCAGGACACTGAAACATGTAGAGATCCATGGCACTCTAATGGATCATGGCTTTTTTGGGGATGAATGAGATAAAAAGTGAGCCAGAACTTTACTTGGCTTATACAATTAAAAGATGAAACCAAGAATAGCTGAAAAGAAACGTGGTATGTTTCTATATTGGAAAATTGTGATTTCGTACCCAACTTCCATACCTTAGGTAGTTATCATACTCTGTGAGCATCACTTGAAGGAAAGGCTGTGTCCCATGTTGGATATAGGATCTGAAATGATATTGGTAGCAAAGAATCTAAAAATACCTTTGTGAGTTCTTACAGTGGCCAGGTGAGCAATGAGTCCTGGCCCAGATCTATGGTACGATATTTACAGCAGATTCACAGACTCATCCTGTCCTCATTTCCCTAGTCATCGTGTGCATAATCGGGGTTGATTTTGTTTCTAAGCAGGGGAAGAATGCTCACACTGTTTCTCTGATCTGTGGCATAAAAGCTATTATGGTAGAAGGGTTCAGATGAGTGAAACCAGTTTACTTCTGCTATTCTGATTATCTCTCACCTCTGAAATGGTTTCTTTCAGCCATTATATTAAGTCAGAAGAATACTGAACCCTTGGTGGAACTGCAGAAATTAATATTATTTTTGGATATATCAAGAATGCAGAAGTGATGGTCTCCATAATATTCCTGTGCAGTTCACTGGTATCATTCCTGAAAAATGGATGGGTAAAGGCAAGTGATAAAGACTTTAGCCAAGTGATAGTCCTTAAAGTACTGTCTTACTGGAGTGGAATATCACAGGTCCAGGTCCAGCCTATGGAACTTAGCATGTGGCTGCTGATCTAGCAAATGTTTCTTTTCCAACCTGAGAAAACAGGATCAAAGCAGAGAACATTTATACAGGAAAAGTCAGCAAAACATACTCCATGCGGCAAGTTTATGTTAACTCTCCTGCTTTCTGTCACAGTATCATAGGAAGGGACCTTGGAACATCTTGATATTCTGCAGAAACACCAAAGTATTCATTTTGCTGACAATGTCTTGTTACTTGGGCTGTTGTACAAGAAGTGGGAAGAAATTGCAATACTACGGCAAGACCAGTGGGTGCCACCGCTTAGGAGTGAATCCTTCAATCATTTAAGGGCCTTCCATAACTGTGAAGTTTGTAGGGCTTCAGTGATTTGGGCTATAGGGATATACTTTTTAGGTACTGCAAAGGCTGAGATGTAGCTCAGTGGTGGAATACTTGCCTAGCGTGTGTGAAGCCTTGGGTTCAATCTTAGAACTAAAAATAAATCTGCCTTTCAGCCAGGTGTGGTGGTGCAGTGTACACCTGTAATCCCAACACTCATGAGGCTGAGTCAGGAGAACTGCTGCCAGTTCAAGGTCAGCCTGAGATTCATAGTGAATTCAAGCCCAGCCTGAACTTCATAGTGAGACCTTGTCTCAAACCCTCCTCCGAAATAAAGTAATGCAAATGTTATTGTACTTCGAACTTCCTAACACACACACTCACGCACACACAGCAGAGTAGCAGTGGGCTTCTGTGTCAGCCAGCTTTCCTTTCACTGCGACACAATACCATATGCCCCAATCTTAAGTAGGAGAGGTTAATTTACTTAACAGTTTCTGGGGATTCAGTCCACGGCCAGCTGGCTCCAAGGTAGAAACTTATGGCAGAAAGGTGTGACAGGGTGAGGGTGTCTGGAAAGCAGAGCAGGGAACAGTGCCAAAGAAGATGTGAAGGATCAGCTATCGTTCTCAAGGTACGGCTCTGCGATTCACTCAGACACACCCAGCAGTGTGCTCCTCCAGTCCTCCCAAGCCACTGAAGTTGACACAATCAAGCTTAACCGTCATCGCCCCTTTGAGTTTTGGAAGCAGTCAAAATTATACTTGAGAGCCATTAGGTAAACTGAGAGATTATATTTAGAGTAACAGAGGGGGAAAAAAAAGACTCAGAAGGAGGTCCATGTGGTAGTGCAGGCTACCTTACTGCTGAGGTTGTAAGACCAGGTATAGCCTATAGAATTAGGAGTAATCATGCTGTGCAGGGATGATGTGTGGGATTTCAGGAAAATACTGATGAGAGCTTTACAAGAAAGACCTGCAGGATTGGCACAGCTATAACTTCTGCATTAGAGAAGTACTCACTATTAAAAATCCACTGCTGGAGCACTTATGAGAAGAGAAACTGAGTACCTGGCAATGCGGATGTCAAGTATTTATTTATTACGAGTTAGAACCCCCCGCCCCAAGTCAGTACAGAAAAAACGTTCAGGATTGTTTGGTAGAAAGAGTACATTTGGGAGCAGGTAAGAGGACACAGAATGTGATAAGAATAAGTGATCTGACTTCCATGTCAATTAACTTCCCGTACACTTATTTATCTCTCTCAGCTCACCCCTGTGGCTTCTGAGGAGTTGCATATGAACAACTTACAGAGGAAAAAATATCTAGCCTGTTTTTTTTTTTTTTTGTACTGGGGATTGAACTTGGGACTTCATGCTTACGAGGCAGGCTGCAGAAACACTGAGCTCTGTCCCCAGCCCTTTAGCCTGGCTTTTAAGTGGGTTGGCTCCATATTATTGGTGATATTGGTGAACTACAACAGCAAGGTGGCCTTCATCGGAAAGTAGCCCAAATGATGAGAGAAAGCTCCCCATGGGTAGAGCTCTGAACAGTATACCTGGTGTAACAGAAGAACTGTGAGTGTTGGCAAATGACTTAGTGGGTTGATTAGGGGCCTGAAAAAAATGAGATTGAAGGTCTGGAGAAGAAGAAAGTGGATGGAGTGATGAGAGTAGGCATGCAAGTCTTTGTGTTCAAAGCAGTGTTAGAGAGAGGGCACTTGGCAGCGGGACGGGTACAAAATGATGCATACAGAGGATGCCAGCCTTGGTCCAGGCTTGGGCTACAGGCCCAAGAATGGAGTAGCCATGTGTTTCACTTACCTATTATCATAGAACAAACTCTAACCAAATACAAGGCCTTGAAACAACAATGGTCCTTTTAAAAAAATGTTCTCATGATTCTGTAGAATAACAGGTGGTTTTCTGCACTACTGGATTCTAGGTAGACTAAAGCTACTGATGAGGAGCCTTGGGGCTCCTTCACAAAGCTCCTCTACCTAGGTAGGTTGGGCTTCCTCATAGCATGGAGGTTTCAGAGTAGAGTTTGCCCCTGGTGGCTGGCTTCTAAGAAGAAGTATGAAAATGGAAACTACATGTTTCATATTGCTAAGAAGTCATTCCAAAACATAGTGGCTCAAAATCAAAATGACTTATTATTTCCTTCATCCTTCTTTTGGTTAGGGATTTTTTTCCAGGCTGGGATGGATGATTATCTGTACCCTGTGATGTTAGACACTTCTTTAATTGGTGGCCTGTCTGGTCTTGTAGGGTCAGGAAATCTTCATTCACTTGTCTGTCATTCCAGTGTTTCCCTGCTTTTTTTTTTAAAGTGTGTTCAGGATCATAATTCACTTATTTAACCCAAGATTTTACATACCACAATATGAGTTTATATTCCCTGCCCACCATGCTTCTAGTGCTTCTAATGTCTTTCTACTTACTGTACCTGACCTGGATCCTTTATAACATTGTTTTGGACCAACGCACTCACTTGAGGGGGCAAATGATAAATGACCATAGGCTCATGATCACAAGATCCATGGGTATACAGTATAACACATCTCTTGGAAACAAGGCCTGCTAAAATGTTGGAATGGCCTCGTGAGGCTTCGTTAAGAGGTGAGGTTAGAGACAATACCACGTGGTTTTGGGGCACTGACTTCCAGTTCTGAGATGCATGATACCAGGTTCCTCAGTAGGCTCAGATTCCCGTTCCCTACAGATGTAACCAGCCCAAAATGGATCCTCTAATCGCTATGCTTTCTTCACTCCCTTAATCTCTGTCTCGCTACTTTGTTTCCAAAAGTTATCTTTCAAATGTGCCAATGTCTATATCTCAGGCTCTAGTTTAGACAGAGTCCATACTTAAGCACTTTTTAGGATATGCTACTTTTTGCAATTATGATAAAAATGAAATTAACACCTTTAGTGTACAAAGTGTTTTTATTTTTTAAAGTAGATTCTTAGAATTGGAATTTTGAGATTAAAAGGTGTGGATTGAGTTTAAGGCTCTTGCCAAAACTGTCAGTTAAGAATAGTGTAGTAATCTGTATTATTTTTACAAGAAATATATTGTTACATCTCACTTTCTTGGTTAATTTTCTATTTTGGACATTTCAAGGAAAGAGCTTGTGAGATCTGTGACTTATTTTGAAGGTCATAAAATAAGACTGACACAAAGTGATGCTTCTCAAATCATGTCATTAGAAAGTCCACTACTTTCTCACTAGGAGTAGGAAAAGGGAAGGGACTAACCACAAGTACCCTTCACAGGAAATTCCCAGAAAAAATGTTAGCGCAAGGCGAACGTGATAACCATTACACTATGGAAACCAGTGGTAAAAATGTTAATGTATATGAAAGTCATAGTCATAGAGATCCAAACCTTTTCTGATACATTTTTTCCATCAAATTGCAGTGGGTATTAGAGGGGCAAATTAAAATGTTGTCTTACATAAGGGCTTTACTAAGTAGTAAAATATCAGTTAAATCTGTTGTCTTTTAATAAGTGTAGATTGTTTTTAACATGTGCAGGTAGAAAGTAAAAAAGAATAAGCTAAAATCAGAACGTTCCTTTTTTTCCTTAAGGTTTTATGCTATTCGTTTGTCTTTGTGGATATAACCCACATCTTTTAGATGAAGAAAAATAGACCTTAAAAGTAATTGACTTTTCTGGTAAAGCAATGTTCCTTTTTTGCAACCAGAAATCCCAACTTTGGAGCCCAATTACTTGATTGCTATGATATCAAAGAGTTATTTTTAAAATGAGTTCCTGTAAAAAGTTGTGTGAAAATTTTAAGGGAAAGTACACAAGTACCCAGTAGTTTTATTTTAGTGTTTCTAAACTTTAGCCTTAGCTGCTACTTCTAAGGTCAACAAATTATAGAGGACTGGATAGTTTTAAAACTAGCATACCACCCACATTACTTAAACATTTGTCATTTTTTAAGAAAAACAAGTTTTGGTTCAAGTGGACATCTATTTCTTCTTTTTCCCAAAGTCTCAAATTGATGGAAAGTGTACTTTACAAAATAATAAAGCCATACGTTTCTGGATAGTGAAGAAAGATATCAACAGAAGTCCAGAAGAGCTGGAGAATTCTTGGATGATGGAAAGCAGAGCATGCTAGAAAAAAATCAGAAGAATAGAAGAACAGAAGAATGACAGCGGCTAGAATTTAAAAGTATTTATTGGGATGAGAACTCAGACAGAACAACAAGGGAAACAGAGCAAGGAGATATCTGCAAAAATAGAATACATTTGCAAACGATTCCCCTGACAAGGTTAATATCTAGATAAACAAGAAACTCAAACTACTCAACAGCAAAAAAGTAAATAACCTGATTAAAAGTGGGCAAGGGATCTAGATACACACTTCTCAAAAGAAGGCATACGATGGCCAACAGGTAGAGGAAAAAATACTGAACATCATGACTCTTCAGGAAACGCAAATCAGAGCTACAGCGAAGCTGGACGTGGTGGCACATATGCCTTTAGTCCCAGATACTCTAGTGGCGGCAGGAGGACTGCAAGTTCAAGCCACTCTGGGCAGTTGAGGCAGATCCTACCTAAAAACCAAAACCAAAACCAAAACCAACTAAAATAAAGGAAAAAAAAAACCCCAAAACAATATCACAATGAGATATCACCTCACCATAATGGTCACACCCTGAAAGATAAAGATAACAACTGCTGGCAGAGATATAGAGTAAGGAGAACTCATGTTCATTAATGGTAGAGATGTAAATGAGCACTGTTAGTATGGACAACAGTGTAAAGTTTCCTCAAGAAATTTAAGGTAGAACTACCGTATGATCGAGCAATCTCACTACTTGACATTTATACAGAAGGAAATGATATCAATGTGTTGAAATATCTGGCATAATGTGAAGATGTGAAATCATACCAAATGCCCATCAAAAGATGAACAGAAAAAGAAAATGTGGTATATACACATAATAGAACATTATTCAGTCTTTTTTTGTTTTGTTTTGTGTTTTGAGACAGGGTCTCACTATGTACTTGAGACTGACCTGAAACTCACTACGTAGCCCAGGCTGGTCTCGAACTCACAGTGATCCTCCTGCCTCAGCCTCTCGAGTGCTGGGATTACGGATTAC
>NW_022900950.1:66662476-66673694 GCF_012274545.1 Fukomys damarensis | reverse complement strand
TCAAAGTGATCCTTCTGCCTCAGTCTCGAGTGCTGGGATTACAGGTGTGCGCCACCACGCCCGGCTTATTCAGTCTTTAAAAAGAAAGAATACTGTCATTTTAGCAAATGGATGAATCGGAAGGACATCAAGTGAGATAATCAAGGCACAGAAAGACGAATACTGCATGGTCTCGTTGATCTGTGCAATGTGTAAAGCAGGTTTTATAGAAACCTGGAGTAGAGAGTGGTGCTTCCCAGAGAGTGGGGACTGCAGTGACAATGGGATCGTGGAGACAGATTGGTCAATGAGGACTAAATTACAGTCGGAGGAGAATAGTCACGATGTTCTATAACACAGCAGGGTGATCGTACTGAACGATACTGAATTACGTATTTCAAAATAACTGGAAGGAAGAATTCTGAGTATTATTACCACAAAGAACTGGTAAGTGTTTGAGGCAATCAATATGCTTTAATTATTACACATTCTATACATGTATCAAAACATCTCGCTGTATCCCATAAATACGTGAAATTATTGTGTGCCAGTTAAAAACAAAATAAAACTTATACTAAAACAAAAACCTGGAGAAATGCCCAACCAGGAGTCAAATCAACTTTGTAGCCTATCCAGTTGCACAGGGCTCTGTGGTTAGAAGGTTCCTCCTGCTTGGTTTAATGCTCTGATATTGTCTTGAAATTCCCCCCAAACTTTTGAAAAAAAGGATTCTGCATTTTATTTTGTACTAAGACCTACCGAATCCCCAACCACCACTGCCTGTTAGTACTGCTCTTCTAACCCCCCAAATTGGGGCTACTGGGGGTAGTTTCTTTACTCTTAGGCCTAGGTTAATACCATCTTTTAAACAATAGCTTGCAGGAGAACCTTGGAGAGATTCCTTGTGCCTGAGGAAAAAGTAATGAAGAATTTAAGATAACTCTAGATCTCTGAAAACAAAACAGAAACAAGAGAAGACTGAGAAAGTTTTGCAAGGGTAAAATACACTTAAAAGCTCTTCATATTTGACATTTGAAAGGGTTTTTGGCTCCCTACCCATATTATCTGCCTGTAAACACAATTCTGTCCACTTATCTATGAACAGCTTTCAAGGAAGAGCCCACTGGGGAAATAGACTTCTATAAGAAAAAGTTGTCTTAAGTTTCCTTTGCTAAATAACCTCCCCCATCAGTGATAAATATGAATAGAAAACAGATCACCAGACAAAAGGAGAAAATCAAAGATGTGACATAGAAGGTCAAAGACAAAAAAATCATCGGTACTGTAGAAAACATAATTAAGAAATGAGAATTTTTATAAGTGTAATTACTTTCTTCAGAGAGATTTAGAAAATATGGCATTCACCAGACAAAACCAGGCGACCATATAAAAGGAAAATGCAGAGGTCAAAAAGGAAAATGCAGATTTAAAAAAAATGGCAAAAAGCATGAGCTAGGTGAATTATAAATTTGATGGGGAAGATCAAATTGATAACCTGTAATCTTTCAGACTCTAGAACTAAGGAAAGAGGTGGAGAATTTGAGAACTCTTTACCTTTAACTCATACTTTGCCGCCTTCAATAAAATACAAATGCATAATAAATAAGAAATAATGCATTTTTCTGAATTAAAAAGACTCCAGTCTTCAGATGGAAAAGGCTCACAGAGGTCCAAAAAAGGTAAAATAACAAAGCAGAACAACATTTTAATATGTTTTAGTCACAGCTGTATGACTTAGACTGCTATATCATTTATTCAGCAAAAATTTATGGAATGAATGAACAGATGAAAATATCCTTATGAAGTTTTAAAATTCCAAGGACAAAGAGCAAAGTTACAGAGGTGTTCAGAGAGCATAAAGGGACAGATGGTCTCAAATGAATAAAAATTTAATCGTTACTAGATGTTTCTCAACAACTCTGGGTAATAATGGCAGGAGCAACACTTTCAAACTTTTCAGGGAAAATGATTTTCTACCTAGAATTCATTAAGCAGCCAAATGATCAATTCGGTATGAAGGAGAAATAAAGACATTTTCTAGTACTTTTAGAATAAAGTCATTTTTATATCTAAAACAATTTTGAAGGATATTTAGTAAAAGGAAAATTAAAAGATAGATACAGAATCCAATAACATTGTAGAGCAGAAGTTAGGCGAAAAGCAGTTGCAGAATGATGGTTGCATAAGGGCTTCGAAAATATTCATGAGCCTTTATACACTAGTCTTAAATAGAATAGGGACAGAGGTTTTATAAAGAATGTCTTTAAAAATTTGTTTCTATCTACAGAGCATATGAATGCATGAGTGCATAATTCTTTCCAGCCACCAAAATCATAAAAGGAAGACAAAAGGTAAAAACTTTATGCCATACTCAGTCCAAATACAAAATGGAGCAAGGTTCACTTGTCTTCTGGCTTGTTGGGCAGTTACTAGGCTGTCCTGCCTGGTTCCATCCTGGTTAGAAAATGAGGCTTCCTGTTATACCGCCATCACCCACGAAGCATTCAAGTTTCCACCGACAGACAAACGTTACCGCCGAGTGGATGCTCATTGGTGATGGGCAGCGAATACTTTTCGGATGGTAGCTCAAGGGACAGCTTTGGTTGAGTCAGATCCTACTCAGTTCTTTTCTGTTGAGGTTTGTGCAGTTCTTCCTTACTTTTCTTTTGTTTTTCTGCTTTCCTGTACCCTGCTCCCATCCCAGTCCCATCTTGTGTCTTCCAGTAGAAAAACGGATACTGTACACGCTCATCTATCTCTGCCTTTACAGATGACATTTTGCCTAGCTGCTTGTTTTATATTTTGAATATAGTAAATATTTTTGGTTGCTTCTGAAGTTAGTAACTCATTTCTCTTATCATAGGTTATAGAAAGAGAATCTTCCTGTTGACTCTGGATTTTACTTAAACCCTCAAAGCAGAGGAAAATGACTGGTTTAGCGCCTCTACATTCTAAAGAGAGGTGTTCGAGAGATCATAATTTGCTAAGATTTTCCAATGAGGTGGCCAGACAGGTATGGGCACCAGCGTATTTATGGGAGTGCAAATGATTGGTGATTGTTTCCATGGGACTTTCCCCTCCATCATCAAGCTAAAGCCATCCCAGGTTGATCTTTTCTCCTGTGGAATCACAGCTCTATGGCCTGGAGTGGGGTTTGGTGGGAGAGCTCTTGGAAGAACTTCCTTGTGTTTGCTGGAGTCTGGGAGCACATGGGATTCCACAGACCAGTGCCCAGTTTATACTTTTAGAATAAGAAGTCAATAGGAGGCTGACTGAAGTCCCCTGTGGCAGCTGAGAGAAGCAGTGCGAGTGGGTTACACTGCCATCATTCAGAGGATAGGATTGCCATGGGCCACATGGATGCCATGGAGGCGGCCGGGCTTAAGTCATTGTAAGAGATCTCTGTCTTGACAGAGAGAGGAGGCCTCAGCGGAAGAGTTGACAGGGGTCACTGCCAGAGGGCAGAGCTAGGTGGAAGTGGTGACAAGATGTCAGCTAGAAGACAGATTAAGTGTATCGTTCACATCAGGGAAGACTGAAGCTTGGAGTTCTCTGCTGTTTGTTCCGAGGCTCTTGTTTTCAATGTTCCTAACGAATACCTGCCAAAATGGAGGGCATGCGCACCTGTGTTGGCCAAAGGAGAATCACCAACATTATTTAACAAAAATTTCTTCCTCTGCCACTGAGATAATGCAGCAACAGAAGAGGAAGAGAAGTGAAAGAGGTAGATCATTCTGCCTTTCCCACTGCTGCCCTGAGCGGCAGGTCAGTGTGATCTGAAGGAAGTGAAAAGTTATCCTGACACTTCTCTGTGCCATGACCCTGGGTATTCTTTTGCTTTCCTCTTGTGTGGAGCCCTATTTTTCTCGTTCCCATGCTTCTCTTTTTTGGCTAACCATCTTGTTTTATTAGAAGTAGTCTCAGACTCATCTTGGGCTTTTCTTTATTTTCCCCCATTAGTATAAGTTGTTTATCCTACTAGACATGGGGAAAGTAGTAGTGAATATTTGGGTCATGTTCTCCAGCATGAAAAGCAAAAGCTTTCCCCTTCCAGGGATGGAAATGGCAAATTGTGTTTTTGGAGAAATCTCTTCCTTCCTTAGTTAGTTTTCTCATTTGTGAGACAAAATACTCAACACCCAAAATTAAGGGAGGAAAGGCTTGTTTAGTTCACAGTTTGTAGAAGATTAAGTCCATACTTGGCTGGCTCCGAGGCAGGGTGACATCACAGAGGAGAAACAGTTCAGGGCAGGCAGAAGGTAGCAATGCAACAAAGGATGTCTACAGTTCTTTCTATCCCTTATATCTTATCCAGGCTACTTAAAGTGGGTAGCGCTCACACCCTTAATCCTAGTGCCCTCGATCTTACAATTGCATCATGAATCAATTTCAACATCACAACTCTAGATCTAGGAATCTCTGTAAAAGTCCCCCTAGGACCACATGAGTCTTTGGGGGACACTTAGGCACAAGTCATAGCATTATACCTCTGGCCCTCCAAAGATTCACGTATATCCCTTTATGTGAAAGGCATTTAGTCCATCTCCAAGAATTGCCACAGTCCTAACAGTTTCATCATGGCTGAAATATTCAAGTCCAATGTCTCCTCTGAGATTTAAGGCAAACTCTTAGCTGCAAGCCCCTGTAAAAATGAAAAGAAAGTTAAACACTTCCAACATTCAATGTTACAAGACAGACATTTCCATTCCAAAAATTACAAATAAAGGAATAGCAAAGAATGGGAACAAAGCAAGACCAAATCCAGCAGGGCAAACATTAAATCCCACAGTTCCATTTCCAGCATCCCCAGAAATCTGTGGCAAGTTGTGAACTCCAAAGGGCTTCGGTGGCTCTGCCCCTAGAACACTTCTGGTGGTTGTAGCTCCCATGGCTTCTCTCTTGCTTGCTTTGCTACCTTCTGCCCACCATGAACTGTTTCCTCACTACAATGCCTGTCTGCCAGGCTACCCTGCCTTTGAGCCAGCAGATTATGGACTGTATCCTCCACAGACTATGAGCTAACTAAGCCTTTCATCCTGTAACTTTGGGTGTAGGGTATTTTGTCTCAGCAATGATAAAGAAGTAACTAAGACACTTCCCTTGAGAAGAAAGAATTGATGCTCTGGGATCCAGGTTTAGTGCACAATCATGTATATTGCTAACAGCTACTATGTTAAACATAAAGGAAAGTACCTTTTTGTAATGATAATAGAAGAAGAGGGACATAAGCTAAAATAAGAAATGCAGAAGAAAGAACAAAGTGTGTGTCAGTGTGTGGAGGTGAACATAAAGGGTTAGGAGAGAGAAATCACTGCAGGGGAAGTTTTCTGCCACACCTTGATGGTCCTGGTGTGTGCTTGGAATTTCAGTGCTGGCTGTGAATGGATATGCCCTAAATAGTCACTGTGGAGACAGAAACAATACCAGCTGCGTTTTGTCTTCTTTCCAACAGATAGAGAAATACACTTCTTATTTTTAATCTGCTTTCAGGATGAGTATAAGATCACAGGAATCCTTGGATACTCAGTGAGGAATTTTTTAAGTTGAACTGAGCACACCTGGGTATCGCACAGTAGAACATTAGAAGTGGGCATTTACATTGTATTTGCAGTGTAATGCCAATATCAAACCAATCTAAAGGGAATGTACAACAAGTTTAGCTTCTGTGTTTCTATAACTGATCTCATGTCTCTCTAGAGCTATTCAGATTCCTGATGGCTATAGGGCATTATTTTAAGATGAATTAACCTATTCTAGGTTTTTTACTGCTATGCTTTTATGCATACTCATATTCAAGTAATTTAAAATCCAGACTCCTGATCAGGGATCTTTATGATCTGGAGAATCTTCTTTCCTGCTCTTTATATCCGAGATAGGTCCTTATTCATCTTCATAACTCTGGGGAAGGACTCTGCCCATGTACTAATTCTCACTCTGTTTTCCTCTGATCATCAGTTGAGATACACACTCATACTCCTTGACTTCTGTCCTCATGGTGGTAGGATGTGGTGGAGGAAGCTACTCACCTGATGGTAGGCAGGAAGTGGGGGGCTGGGGGGAACTAGAGAAGCAGGGGTTGGGGATCAGACATATATCCCCAAGGTTTATGACCTGTGATTAACTTCCTTTACATAGGCCCCACCTCCTGTTTCCATCAACTCTCAATAATGTCATCAAATTATGATCTCATCAACAGACTGATCCACTTGCTGAAGTTAGATCCAATCATTTGCCAAAAGGCCATCATCTGGTAGTGAAGCATTTAACACTTGTGTTTTGGGGGAAATTTCATATCAAAATGATAGTAATTTAGTTCATTAATTCATACACACTGAGGGCTTACTATTTGCCATCCAGTATTATGCAAGGCACTGGGGATATTATAATAAACAGAATAGAATGGTCTTTTATTTAGTGGGAAGAGATAGCCAATAGACAAACCAACTAATATAGTAAGCAAGAAAGACATCATTTAGCAATATATATTATATGAGAATTAGAACGAAATAATGGAGTGGCTGGGTGACTAATTCAGACTGTGTAGTCAGATAAGGTCCCTCTGGGGACATGGAATTTAAGCTCAGTCAGAACAACAGCCTTTTCTTGTCGTATGCTGTATAACGAATAGAGGCAAGATTCTGTAAAACTGCACATGGTGCAGCATGATTCCTGGATGGGAATACGTAAGCAGAGCCGCAAAACGCTCCCTGGCGAACTGAGACAACCTATAGGAATGTGAGGGAGCCTAACTCGGTCAGAATTACACCATCATTTTGCCTCAGCCGATTCATAGTTCAGCACACTACTAAGTCCTCACGACCCTTCCGTGGTTGGATTGAAAGAGACCCCGGATGCCAGGCTGACTACAAAGTAGGAGCTGTGCTGCTTTGTCAAGCCACGGATCTTCCCAATTTGTAATGAAGTTAATGGATATCTGCAAATGGTATAAAATCCGAGAAACAGAGCAAGTTGTAAACTTAAGATCCTTTCTGCCTAATGATAATAATATTGGGCTCAAGCATATTTATAAATGTAGCACTTGGGGTAGTGAGGAGGATAGTTATAAAGCATTCTACTATTTTATAGATTCTCCAGAGTCATGCACAGGAAGGAAAGATAAATACACCTGTCTGGTTCAGGGCTTCATCTCCTATAGCTGCCCTCGCTGATGGTATGGGACACGGAGAAAGACTTCTAGTGTGTTGCTGCTGTGGGATGGGGAGATGTCTATAAAATAAAGGCTTTGTGACATAGTCTGTACGTAGTTTCCATCTCAAGCTTATTGGAAATTTATATCTCCAGGTTGGTTCTATCATAAAATATACACATATAATGAAGTGATTTTGATTTCTGTTGGGTCTTTGTTGTATAATCAACTGTTAAATTGAGGAATGTTGAATCCCATTCTCATAAAACATAAAACGTACAGCCAGGCGTGGTGGTGTAGGCCTGCAATCCCAGCACTGTGGAGGGTGAGGCAAGGAAGATCTCAAGTTTGAGCTCAGCCTGGGTAACTTAGGGATTTAGTGAGATCTTGTCTCAAAAAGGAAAAGAAAAGAAAAAGAAAGAAAGAAAAGAAGAAAAGATTGCAGATGTAGCAGCTCAGTGCCCAAACCCTGGGTTCAATCTGCAAGTACTGCAGAAAAAAATGTTATCTACTATGTATAATATATGTACAGTTTTAAGTGTGGATGAGGCCCCTTTGGGCTTCACCTGTGTGTCAGTTTTCTCCAGGTTCCCACGAAAGGGAGCTGGTTTAGGTGGTGTTCATAAAGCTGAACTTCACTGGTTATCTTTCCAGGATGTCCCTTAATGGTACTGTTCCACCTATAGTTCAAACAGCCCCCGTTCTTGTCCTTAAGCCTAAAATACAGACAGAGGGCATGGAACTCCTAAGACCAACATGCCTGAAGGACAGGCCCTTTGGGTAGTCAGGGGAGAAGAATCTTTTTTTTTGAGACTGGCATTTCCTTCACCTCCCACCTCTTCTGGGACCTTGACCATTATTTTTCTTTGTTTTATCCCCACATGGTCTTTTCCTTTCACTGGCTCCAGGTCTTCTGTCTTAAAAGTGCCAAGGTTGTTGTTCTCCTGAAAAAATATAATAAACGTTTCCTTTGACCCTGCTGTTTCCTCAGGCTGCCACCCTGTCGGCCTCTCAGTGCTCCCTCTGTCCAACTCCCAGGGAGAGAGCACTCCCCCTTCCTGCTGGCTAATCTTGTTACGTCTATTAGGGTTTCCAGCCTTGTAAATGACCCAAACCTTTGTATGGCGGCTACTCAGGAGGGGGATGCTCTCTTAAGGGTAATTGCAGCTGAGTCTTGATCTGTGGAATGTTTGGATCCACAGAAAAAGGACTCTTTGGATGCGCAGAAAAGCTCAGCAGTTATACTCCAGAGAGTTGGGGGTGGGGTTCTAGAGAGGTTAACATGGCTGCTGGATGGAAAAGCCACCCTTTCGCAGCAGCTGGGACTGAAGCTGAGGGTGAGGAAGTCTGGGAAAGTGAAAGATTCCCCCCTACATACTAAAATGACCCAGAGAAAAAACTTGAAAGAGTGGCTTCAAATGTGAGCCCAAACTTAATATGCTGAAGAATCCAACATATTCCCATTTCAAAAATTTGTCATTTATGTTCATCAGTGAAATAAAGCAGGGTATCCCAGAGGCTGACCTTGAGCCAAGGATTTGAATGTGAGTAGTTCATTAAGGTACAGCTCCCAGCAGAAACCAGCAAAGGAGCAGAAGAAGCAGGCTGGGGGAAAGGAAGAACCGAAGAAAGGTGAGATTTCAGGTGAAGTCCTAAGACTCCGCTTGATGTCCTGAGGGGCTTTGTTTTGCTCTTTCTCCAGACATGAGCCAAGCTTTTGCATGTTCACACCACTAAGTCACTGGGAGTAGAGGAGGTTGTAAAATTCTCCAGGACTTGTTACTACAACCTAGGGACTTCCTGTAAATGACCCTTGAAAGGGACAAGTGCAAATACTTCACAGCAAGAGCATTGAAGCTGGGGGTTAATGAAGAGCACTGGTAAAAGGGACCCGAAGCTAAACACAACTCCAGTATAATGGTTCTGGCATGAAGCGAAGCAATGGCAAGGTACACAGTGCTGCTGAAATCTTTAGCAGTGGGTCAACCCAGTACTTGTGTGGACATTCTGGAGACAGCCTGGCAGTTCTTAGTGATACCAGCCATGCACAAACTCTGTGATCCAGCAGCTGTCTCAATCTTCCTTAAATATCCCAGGAAAATCACGTACATCTCCATGGCGGCTTGCGTAGAGATGTATAGTGTAGCTTCATTTGGGATAGAAAAGGACTGGGTAAGTTAAATGGAAACTTCTGCCTGTTTGTGTCTGTCTGTTTCTAAGCAGTCTTTCCTAACTACAGGTCCCTCATCCACGGATTCAACTAACTATGGGTTGAAAATATTTGTAACAAATTTTCATTTATACCGAACATCCGGAAGCCTTTATAGTTGTCATTTATTTCCTAAACAATAAGGCATAAAAACTATGCTTTTACTTAGTGTTTGCACAGAGTTAGGTATTATGAGTGATCTGGAAGTGACTGACAGTCTAGGGAAGATGTGTGTAGGTTATGTACCATGGCATTTTACAGAAAGGACTGGAGCATCTGTGGAGTCGCTTTACGAAGGGATCCTGGAACCAATCCCCTTTGTATACTGAGGGATGGCCATGGAATCCCATATATAGGGCTTTCCCCTCTTACCCACACAAACTGTTCATTCATTAATGTCCTGTAAAGGCTTTCAATATATTATATGTATATTTTATATATTCTTTTTATAATTTGGAGAGGAAAATTATTTTTAAAGGCAATACAAATTAAATTAGCTGAAATTAGAAAAATGTCAAAATGAACAGAAATAAGGAACAGCGGGACACACCGTTTCTTTGAAGAAAGGCCATCTGCCTTCTCCTTTCTTTAGGCAGAACTCCCTCCCTACCTTCCCCAACCCCAGGGGTTTTCTCTACCCATCCTAAATTGCTCAGCAGAATTCCATCATTTCTAACAGGGTCTTGACTGGAAGTTAGGGGGCGCAATATAAGCTTCACCCCACTGAGTTTCCTAACACAGAGAAAAAGATGGGCCCAGGTCAGTGTTTCATTATGGAAATGTGTGTCCCTAAAGCTTAAAGAAGCACATGTATTCCTTTATCGGCTTTCTTTTCAACTTTCCCATTTTAAGATATTTTAAAAACATACAAATGCAAATGAAGTTGATCCTAATAGTCACACTTTGAGAGAGAGAGAGCTGTGGTTCATGGGGAAATGGCTGTATTCTGGAAAAAAATGTGAGGAAATGGAGTGAGTCAGGGCTGTGCCCTGGATGTGCCCATGGCCTGACTTAGCTGACAGTGTGACATTACGTGGACTGGGCAAGGCCATGACTACCATCTGGGACAAATCTATCACATAGCACCGAGTACACAATTGCATCTACTGCCACAGAACCAGATTCAAATAAACAATAATCAATTCCATGTAGATCAGCTAGATAAGAGGACTATGGCTTAAGATCAAAGAGGAAAAAATTCGTGAAATTCTCTATGTTCCCCTAGGAAGATTCCATGACTCTTCTAATTATATTTAGAGTTGACATTGCTGTTCTTAATTTATTACCCCCCAGGAAGAAACATAGTTGATAGACTCTACTGAATAACACTGATGCTGAAAGCTTAGAAGACTCGGAAATATTATGGGTTCTGGCTTTGTCTAGGAACAACAACAACAAAAAAAACGTCAGAGTTGGTGCTGACCAAATATAGACAGCAGGTGGGTGTCTTCGTTACCACTTGGAGTAAGTACAACAGAAGCTTTTTCCAAAGGAAGGAGTGCTTAAGAAATAGTGGGGTTTTCACTGTAATATCAGAAAACCAGCTGCCCTTGGTTATACTCGTACTCTGATTTAACTTTGCTTGTTTGAAGTACAGCGTAAAAATGAATAAAGACAGTGCTACCCTGGATTATTTTTACAAATGAAGGAATATAGGCCCTGGAGTTGCAAGATTGGAAAGTTTTTAGGGCTGACAGTGCATTCTCTCTCCTTCACTGATAGTTTTGCATATTATAACAAAGAACAGTAAAACTATTAGAAACAATAGCAGATGGGCCAGGGATTTAGCTCAGTGGCACCATGCCTGCCTAGCAAACCAAAGTCCTGGATTTGAGCCCTTATACCAAAAAAAAAAAAAAAAAAAAAAAAAAAAAAAAAAAAAA
>NW_022900950.1:66653740-66662234 GCF_012274545.1 Fukomys damarensis | reverse complement strand
AAAAAAAAAAAAAAAAAAAAAAAAAAAGAGAAAAAACAAAATAGCAGTTTAGCAATTATACATTAGCCAAAGACTCACAATGTTTTTGGCTATTTCCTGGGCTTAGTCTCAAAATTGTTTCATTACCTTAATAATTTAAAACTTGTTGGATAGATGTTGTTTATTTATTTATGAAGTGTTAGGCATTGAACCCAAGCCTTCACACGTGGCAGGCAAGCACTTTACCATTTCCCCCAAGTAATTATACTTTTGAATGGAAAATAACATTTAGTGACCTTTTTCAGATACCTTACAATGTAGAGGCAATACTGTATTGCTTACTGTTATGCCATTCTTTTGGCGTTGACTGAATATTTATACTGAGAGTCAGAGAGGAAAGGGGCTCACACTGTATTCACTGAAAGAGGGAGGGAGTGGTGAGTGGTGGACGGTAGTGGTCTTCAGGTCAGTGGAAGTTTCCTAAATTATTTGTAATGGTGGATACGTGACACAGTACAGCTTCCAAAATCCATAGACACAGAGTGCAAAGGAATATTGCTTTATAAACTTTAGCAATAGTATTGCATTAATACCGGTTCATTAACTGTTGACAAATGGGGCTGGGGATTGAGCTCAGTGGCTCTGTTACCTGCCTTACAAGTGCAAGGTCCGGAGTTCGATCCCTGGCACCAAGGGGAAAAAAAAGTAATTTAGCTGTGACAGACACACCACAGTGATAGAAGATAAAATAATGGGGGCAAGGATGTGTGGAGCGGAGGGGAAAGAGTACGTGTGGAAGCACCATGCAATTTTGGATCAATTTTTCTGCGAATTTAAAACTGCTCTAAAAACACAACAAAAGGTGAATTGACATACTTTACATGAGATGGTTTTATAATGTGTCTCTTACAAGCAAAGGAAGCTAAATTTAACTAGCAGAAGCAAAAAAGTAAATGTGTTGGTTTGTTGACATAAGCTGTAGGAAGAGTCAAGGAAAACCGGAAGAGAGATTTAATTGGCCTTCTTTTAAAAAAATCTTTGTGACAGTCCATGCAGACTTTCTTCAAAATTCCCAAGCCACAGTGGACAGCAAGGTCTAGGGATTTAGCTCAGTGGTTCTGCCGCCTGCCTCACAGTGCACAGCAATTTTCAGGGCTCAATTTTCAGCTACCACAGGGGAAAAAGGTCTCTGTCTGTCTCTGTCCCCCCACCCCACTACTTTATATAAGAAAAATTTCCAGCGGAGCCTGGGTAGTCTAGCTCAGTGATGGCGAACCCTTTAGATGATGCCAACAGCCTGCTGTGGCACCCATGCCCTATGTTCACCAGCACTGGCCTAGCATAACCTAACCAATTCTAAGAGAGGACAGACGGGCTCCCAAGAGAGAATGGCTGTTTACAAGGCCGGAAGAAACAGGGATGAAAGAAGCCCACTGTAGTTATTCTGGCAAAAGACAATAGTGTACAGACTAATGAGGCAGAGAAGTAGTACAGTGCTGGGAATGTTCTGAAGATAAGGGCTCTCTGGATTCATTGAGACACAGGGAATAAGGTACAAAAGAAAACCTTGAGAAGTCACTTTGAAGTTTTTGTCTTAATAACTCAAAGGATGGTCTTATATTTAACTGAACAGAATATCATGGTAGCACAGGTTGGAAGATATCAAGAGCATTATGGTCAATTAGCCGTCCAACTGGAGAGGTCAAGTAGGCAGTCTGGATATATCTGAGTGCCTTCCTCAAGATATCCACCTACAGTAATACTCACAGACTGTAATTCCTTATTGCCTAACTCCTTTCTTTGGAAGCAGGGTCTATGAGGTAAGCAACCTTTCCTGTTTTGTTCACTGCTATCTCTCTATTATCAGGAAGAATGGCAGGTGCTTTGTAAATGCTCACAATGTACTGGAAAGGTAAAATAAAAGAGTGCCTGATTGAACTAAATATTCAATTCACCAAAGTAGTTTGATCAGAAATAGAGTAGCACAAGAGAGTGTCTGAAAGTAAAATTTCTTGCCTGGTCAATACTAATGAGAGATTTACAATAGGTATTACATAGCAGGCGTGGTCAATGACGAACTATTGTAAACTGAAGAGACACTTGCAGAAGTTCTGTAAACTTTTATTTTACACTTTTGGCCCGCTGCCAGCCCAGGGCCTTAGCTTATGGCTCATTTCTACAAAGTTACTTGTTGGAAAGATGTGGTAAAGGTAGAAATTGGAAAGATTCTTACTAGTAAACCATTGTTACTTACCGGTCCATACACAAAATGCACATGGAGGCTTGTGTAGTTAATCAGAAATCTACAACTTTCTGAGTTTATACAATGCTTTTTTTTATATGCAAGAAACAGATCATCTTAAAAAAAAAGATAACTTTCTAAACAAAATGGTGTGGATATATGGCTTATATTACAGGCATGTAACACTGCATGTGATGTACCAGTGGCATAATTGAATCTGACGAACAAAGGAGCAGTATTCTTTTACCCTGCAGTGAAAACAACTAGAAATTCATGTAGTTCACTCATGACTGTGCTGCAATAGGATGCAACAAATTAGCTCAGCTCATTTATCACCAGCAATCTGGCAAAGTTTGATAGAAACATCAGGCAACCTGTCAATCTCATCATCACATTGAGTTGAGATTAGAACAATATAATACTTTAAAGTGTAACGTCTATTGCTCCAGCACAAGGGACAACATGAACCCAAATACTGCTTTGTCAAAAGCAACCAAACAAAACCCTGCACCATAATGAGTCCATGGCCCATTCCCTGTGTGCTGCTCCCATGTTTTATTTGCAGTGGTAACAAGGTCACAGGATTTCTGAACACAGCAGATCCTAGTATGTGAAAAGTGACCAAGGCACGTTGTTGCTATGAACAGTCACCTAGATTCCACACAGGGTGTGCTCCTGCACAATCACAGGGCATTATCAGATTAAATCATACACACCATCACATGTGTGCATATATCACATACACAAATACATTCCATAGAGACAATCACAAAAAACTGGTTAAAAGGAATTTACAGTTGTTTACACACACACACACACACACACATACATAGAGTAACATTTTTTGTGTACTCACAGTCTGTAAACATTTGGGGAAATGCCCAGCAAGAGTCACTGCGGGCCCTTTGAAACTGTGACCATGTGTGGAGTAGGGGGTGAGGTGAGAAGTTAGGTTTGTACCGGAAACCCGGAGAAGCGAAGAACTAAGATGTGATAGTGAGAGGAGCTATATTTCACCGACATGATAAACTCATCTGGCCACTGTGAAATGATGTTGCCTACTCAGAGAAAAGAATGACCGGAAATGTCTCAAAGCCAGTTACCTGGTTAGGAGAAATGAGAGAAAAACTAAAAGAATACAAGGGTATTCTTTACATTAATTTGAATTTGAAAATGGTTTTGACACTTTAAAATTTACATCAGAGAGCTTGGATTTGCAAAAAATACAAATATTTCATCCAAGCATTACTTTGGAATTTAACACAAAAACATGTTCAATACACCATGAAAAAAGAAAATATAGGCTCTTAAAAGTTTTTGAATAGCAGCTATTAAGTTGCTATATGTTATTAGTCTGTGTTTTAAGTACCTATTTTTTGTCTGTTTTAGAGTCTATATCTTAAAAGTAAAGCAGTGACATAAGAAACAGACTAATTGCTCACCTGAATATTGTTTTTTAATTAAAATATGTGTAAATTACCTCAAATAATCATTTATAGGCTAGTATGTGGTTAAATACTGGCACTGAATGGCATTTTAAAGAAAAGTGACTTAAACCTATGCTGTTTGGCTGCTCTACAAAAGGACTTAAAAATCTTGTAATAATCTCTAAACTTCTGTGATGACCAGTTCCATGGACCATGCAACAGAACTGTCATGAAAGCTAGCCCTGTACTTGAAAACTGTTTTCACGCAAAAGCGGCAAAATCCTTCTATAGTTTCATTTAACAGTCTCCATTCTCCACCCACCTTGTTTTAGGCTTGCATACAACATACAAACTATGTAAATTACACAAAAGGAAGTCAGGTTCATGGATTTTGTGGGTATAAATCATTTCACTCTCTACTGTTTTCAAAACACATCGGGAGAACCGTTTTCCCCCACAAGGATGCTACTGAGTTACGGAGAAAGGATCAGAGATTTCTAGAGACACAGTTGCTGTGTGATGGTTTTTTTTCCTCCAATAGGATTTGAAGACATGTTCTTAAGGTGTTAGTTAATGCTGTCCTTATGGCTGCTCCTCTCCGTGTGGTGGTTGTTTTGGTCATGGTTCTTCCACTGGATGCTCGTTCCATTCATGGGGACTGAGGTCATCAGGCTTTTGGACTGGTGACAGCAGCAACAGAGGCACGACTGGGACAGGGGACAGACTATTAATAATGTGAGATAAATACCCTTCCCAGAGGGTTCCATAGAGGCTCTGGGGCACAGCAACAAGGATTTCAGGTATCTACCTAGGGCTGTGAAATTGTCCCTCCAGGCCAGAGAAAGAGCGCTTCTCCTTCTTGTTTTAATTCTATTCACAAAGTGCAAGGGGAAAGGAAGGCATGTTGGTTGGAGGAAAGGTTCTCCATGGCATGGGGTGGGCATGGGTGCCTTTCCTTCAGTGTGCTCCATCTGTGGCTCTCGGCATCAGGTACCTCATCTGATCCTCACTACAGCCCTAGGTGGTAGGTGCTATTTGTCTCCTTTTATGAACAAAGGCAGTGAGTGAGGCCTAGAGAGGCTGGTAAGAGGAAGAACTTGAATTACAACCCAGACTTTCTAGATTGGATTCTTTCCCTTTGGTATGCTGCCTTTTAAAGAATGTCTATCAAAAATGTGTTTAATTTCTGAGAATTTGTACCTTGATTCTCCCTCCTGTTCCCTATAATTAATATGTAAATTAATTCACAAGTGTTATCAACTTCATCTTATAAAATATATTTGCTATGACCTGTGCATTAATCCATCCATTTTAGGCACAGCATTTCTGTGACCTGAAAACACTTTCAAGGAGACTTTAACAATATGGCTGCTAAAACTTCCATTCCAAGTCTCATCTGTTTGATTGATACTTTGGTTATTACGCATCTTTCTCTTTTCAGAATGTAAGTTTTGTGAGAGCTGTTACTGCGCTTCCCTTCTCTGTTCTATCCCTACTAATAATGAACTCATATTGAGCACTTATTTCAAGAGCTTTACTTGTATTAACCCTTTGAGCCTTACTGATGAGACAGGTACTGTGATCATTGAATTTTACAGATAGGGAAACTGAGACAACAGGTGGGGCACCAACTAGACCAGGGTTAGACAGTTAGTATATCTGAAGCTGTGATGTCACCTGAGGCTGTTTCATCTGGAAGATGTGCCCTTCTCCTTCACGCAGATCTGCCGGACAGGCAGAAAGAGCTAAAGCCAAACATCCCAGTCAAAGAACAAAATCCGGTTAGGATTAGGTCTATGCTACCATCAGCCCACAAGCTGGAGAAGCGACACCTCAAAAGCACATGCTAGGAGCTCCTGCTGGACTGGCTGACTCAGCTGGAAGTAGGTTTGAAAACTAAAGGAAACTGATTTCTAATGAAATGATTAGTAGTACAGAGTTCCAGAGCAATAAGCATTTACTTTCCCTGAAGAGGCTATTATTTAATAGCATTTAGGAGAGCTTTCTCGATCTCAGAGTTTATGTTTTGTTGAGACTGTGGTGAAAGTCTAAGACGACATGAGGTAACAGCTGGCTTTCTGTACTCTGTGTGCCTGGAGCTCACATTTGAGCATTTCTTTTAAATAGCGCCGACTTCACTGGCATGTAACCGAGTTAGTCTTTTTGCTTTTAACCTCTGAATACGTTGCTGTCTGAGTAGATACTGCTTTTCTGTTATGCTAAGAATCGGACCCTCTTTCTAGGTAACATAATGTGATTTCCACTTCTCTGCTAAAAAGGAGCATTGCTCATCAAAGTAGCATTAAAATTGGAATTGAACCAAGATATGTAAAGGTACAATGATGAATGTCGTCGTATTTTGTACCTAAAATGTACCAATAAATTTAATGAAAAAAATGGAATTGGTACATCTGTGGCTACTCAGTATATTCATTTTGTTGTTCTTAAAAAATATTTGTAGTACACTCTTACCTGGAAACAATTTTTGAATTTCTTGCTCACAAAATACAGGGCTATTGGGTTTATACATGAATTCATGGTTGCTAAGTTAATACCGATGTAATCCATGAGCAGCAAGAAACTAGAGCAAAAGAAAATAGAACAATTAGAATGTATTGTTTTAAAATTCTCTAAGTACCATTTATCCCTAAGATAAGCATTTTTCTTGCCCAGAAGCCATGTCTTATAGGTGGCAGCTAGAATTTTGCAGTTAGAATTCTGGAAAAAGTGCTTAAGTGGAAGTTTCAGTTTTGCAGGATGCTGAAGCTAGACCAACCCCTTGGTTAGTAGAAACTCTTAGGCATGGCCCCAGGAGGGACTGGCGAGAGTGTAGACATGGCTTGCACAGATTCTGGGATCAATTATGGGCTATGTCAGCTAGAAAAAAATCGACTTTGCAATTTTAATTTTCAGAGCTAATGAGAACGTGAGGAAGATATAAAAGTTTTATACATGCGGAAAGCAGGGAAACTCCAATCTCCGATGGCTACAAAGAATCATACCTAAGTAATTCACACCGGTTGGTGTCCATCTCATTGTACACTGTTTTCTTCAAAATACGGCTTAAATGAAGAGGGAACCAGCAAAGAGCAAAAATTACAACCAAGCAGAACACGGTCTTGGCCACTTCTCGACGCTAAAGGAAAAGTGAGGAGAAAAAAAATACGGTAAGTTCAGTATTTTTACACTAGTTAAAACAACTACACCAGAAGGTAAATAACTCAAAGATGAGCCAGGAGAATGGCCCCTCACAGGACTCCTGCCTCTTCCAGACTTGGAGTGCAATTTTATTTTCATCAAGGACTTGCGGATGATGCTTTCGGACAGCTGTCAGGAAGGGATGATGGCCTCAGGCTACTAGGCCAGGACAGATTTTATATGTCAGGATAGAACCTTTGGGGAACTGTCTGCAGGCGAGTCAACGCTATGGCCAAGTGTGAGCAGTGTGTACAAGGTGTGCCTGTGTCCATAGGTGAGTGGGGGTTAGATGAAAGTTCAGTAACAGGTCGCTAACTAATAATAGCCTGGCGGAGGAGGTGACTGAATATAGCAGGAAAATGGACAAATCTATAAAGACATCTGGAAAACAAAACAGCAGTGCGGGAACAGTAGAAAAAGCAATGGCAACGTGTTTTCTCTTTTTCCTGATCTTGAAGGTAGCTGGCTAGCTAGCTTCTTCTTGTTTTTATTTACTTATTTGAAATAGGGGGTTTTGCCAGCCAGTCATGTTGCCCTGACTGGTATGAACTCAGACTTATGGGATCCTCCTTCCTCAGCTTCCTGACCAGCTGGGGCTATAGGTATTTACCACGGTGCCTCTCTTGGACTTTAAAATTTTAAAATTCTCTTCTTAACAAGATAGTTTCTGGAGCTTATTGGTTACAAACAGAAAGACACAGGTTAAAGATTATCATTCGTCATGATTATGAAACTGGAATGTGCTGGCCCTGGACTCACTTCAGATGAAGATTTATAAACCTTTGAGTCACTCAGGATCAGAGAGAAACCATAGGTTAGGACTCATCTGTGGCCATTCATAGGGTGCATTATGCCTGACTAGTACACTGCACACAATTAGAAGCCTAAGTAGGAACATAAAACCCCACTTGTCTGTAAGTGGGATCGATTGATATCAAAATAAAGCTGACGGAAAACAGGGTTTGGAAAGATCACACTGGCTCAGCATCACTGAAGCCTGTAACGTTAAGTCTGGAAGCCGATAGTAAACCCACATGATCATTTGAGGCATTCCTAAAGATTTGTGGCCGTGGTCATGAACGGTTGATCTAGCCCCAAGAACGGAGCGAATTCTGTAATCTTTCATAGCTGGGTACTACGGCATCAGCAGGATAATTGAACATTTCAATCTACAGGAGTGGGGGACTTTAAAAAGGTCATTTTATGTGCACAGCAAGACAGTGCACCCAGAAAAATTGAAACAGAAGGAATTAGGAGGTCACCTGCTCTGTGTATATCCTCAAGGAAGTTAACTGGTTTTATTATGGAACAGGGAAGCCTGACCTCTTCATCTATACAGTGACCCAAAACAGTTCTGACAGTAGCTTTCAGGAGGACTCGTATGGGTTGCTGGAAAAGATATCCATGTGCGCACATGCACATGTGTGTGTGTAGCAGGGGGATACTGCTTTGGAGCACACACACTAATAATATTCTATGGCTCTTTCCTTCTTGCTGCCTGAAAATCAGTTATGAAAGTAGAGCTGAACCAGATATAGTGGTGCGGGCCTATAATTCCAGCACTCTGGGAGGCTGAAGCAGGAGGATCACAAGTTCAAGCCCAGACTTGGCAACTTACAAGATAATGTGTCAAAAAAAAAAAAAAAAA
>NW_022900950.1:66647771-66653665 GCF_012274545.1 Fukomys damarensis | reverse complement strand
ATATATATATATAAAGAGTCTGAGGATGCAGATCAATGTGAAGAACTTGACTCAGTCCCTGGTAGTGGGGGGAAAAGTGGAGTTGCCAAGGAAGTAGAGGTGACAGTCCCATTTCCAAGATTTAAGATCAGCAAAACAGCAGCTACCTGGCCTCTGACTTCCTCTACCAGAGAAGCAATAATATCTGAATGCTTTTCAGTTGGAGAAAGATCAGCCCCTATTTGGTCAACTGGGTTTTCTTTTACCTGCGTTTGGACACAATTCCTTGCTGACAATAAAATTATTGTCATTATAATGAAGAGCAATTAGGGACAACTGAGTAACAAGCAAGAACAGGAGTCCCATAGAGTACTAGTCAGAGAGTGGGAGGCTCTCTACTTCTTGCTAGCGATTTCTTAGTCCCACTTCAAAGATTTCCAGCCAACCCTGCTAACTGCTGTCAGAACTTATTAAAGCTTTGGCCATGACCAAACCAAATGCCAACGTCACGAGGACCAAATCTTGGCTCCTAAGTGCCATTTAGTAGAGCAAATCTCTTAAGCACTGGTATAAGTTGATTCTTCCTAGCACAGATAGACCGGGACATAGTGCAAAAGACACTGGAAGATCTGCTTTCTAATTGCTTCATGTTTATATTTTTATTTCTATGCCTAGACTGTAAAACTTGTAAGGGAAGGAAATCATATGCTTCTTTCTGTCTTGGCCTAGTTCCAAGCCTAAATAATGTATAGGCACCCACATACACATGCTCAGTACATTCTTGGTGAACTAAATGAATAGTTCCTCTCCCTTTGGACCCAGCCTATAGGGCCATCTGTTTTACAGGGGACCCCCCCACCCCCAGTTCACAAAAGGAATTCCTAAAGTGTAGCTATATAAAAAAATTGAAAGACAGTATATTTATTTTTAGAAAACCAGGCAAAATCTGCTACAGATACTTTGGTCACGAATTGCTTAAGGACATGGATATGAGTCGAGATATGCATTGTTTGGCAATTTCATCATTTTGTAGATACCGAGAGTGCACTTACACAAACCTAGGCTACATGGTACAGCCAATTGCTTTTAGGCTACATAAACGTACAGCATAATGCTGTCCTGAATACGGTAGGCAATCGTAACATAATAGTGTTTGTGTGTCTAAACACATCCAGGCAATGAAAAGGTATCATGAAAATACTAAGCAATGAGAATTTCTTTAGCTCCACTAGAATCCCATGAACCACTGTCCTATGAACAGTCTGACGCTGAAATACTGTTACGAAGCAAGACTATTTGTAATTTTCCTGGTTTCAAAAAGTCTTGGACAGGCATTCCTGATTATAATGGATTTACCTGTTTGAGATGTTCACTGAGGGCAATTCTCAAGCTGCCATTCCTTCGGTTCAACATCTCGCAGGTCATGAGGGTGTAAAAGATTGCAGTGCACACCAAGGGCATGCAGAAGTAGAACCCGAAGAGCCACCAGTCCTTTATGTCTTGGTAGTACTGTCCGTGAAGAGATGCAAGAGAACGTGAGGGACATAATATATAAGTCAACTCTGCAGTGCCTGTGATAGCTTGAAAAATCTTTATACTTGAAGATAAGCGTTTATGTTCACGTACTCTGCTTGTAGTAAAGAGTTTGGAGTGGTGCTTAAAAGTCAGTGAGCTTTGAAACTTCTGAAATTAGCCTCTCTTTATAACAGGGGCAGAAGAAACCGCATATTTATTATTTATTTATTTATTTATATTTTTGGTGCCGGGGATCGAACTCCGGTCCTTGCGCTTGCGAGGCAGGCAGCGGAACCACTGAGCTAAATCCCTGGCTCGAAACTGCATATTTAAAAAAATATCCTGGCAGGGGTACTTTTTTATAAGCTGAAGTTGTTTTCAATTATACACTGAAAGCAACCTTATCAATAAAAACAATTCCCCTCCAAGGTTTATAAATCATGATTTAAGACATGGCGTATCTTGGTTTATTGACGAGTCTCAAAATTTGAACTTATGATTATTGTGGTTAGAGTGTGCTTAATGTAAATATCTTGTTTGGAAACAGTGCAGATTATGAATAGCTTATCTGCATAGCTTTAGTTCAGGGGAGTTAACCCCTTTCCTGATATGCCTGCTATGTGACCCCAAACTCAGCCTATCTGAGCCATCAATAACTGTACTACTCATCTCTTTAAATACTTGCCACCTGGAAACCATTGAGGCAGCATACCTTATCTGAAGCCTCCTTAACATATCTCCCTGTGGGCAAGGCTTTGTAAATACTGAGATCATTCAGTTTCACGTGTCTTTCAGGGAGAAGATTTAACACTCTATAAAAATGAAAGCCAGACATGATATCTGAATTCTTCCCACTAAATTAATCACAAACTTGGGAAGAAATGCTTTTTATTTTCTGATAATGTTTCTCTAGATTGTTTATTTACTAATGCAGCGTCCCATAATACCTTAGTTCCCACAGTAAAAAATAACTATGCTTCTCTGAAAAACTGGATGGTTTCTGAATATAGAAAGGAGCCTACTGGGCTACATTTACAATATGTCTGTTAAAACAATCTAAAAATGGGTCCTGAAGACAAAAAGTTCAGTCTGGGGTTCTAACTATTTTTATGCCACAGATCCCTTTGGGAGGTTTGGTGAATGCTGTCTTTGGAGAACAAAAACTTTACGTGCATAAAATAAAATATATATGATTATAATGGAACCAATTACATCAAAACATTGCTATCAAAATACTAAATGTAAAATTCTGGCATAGTGATGCATACATTTATCAACAAATTAAATATCGAACCTATTGATGGCTCTACTAAATACTAGAATATTGAAGAAATGAACATAAATAGCATCTCAAGAGTGTATGGTTGGAAGTGGCATGAAAATGTCTGTTACTGTATCCTTAAATTGTTGTGAACTGTTGCTCACCATCATAATTGAAGTAAATGATAAATTTCAATTAGAAGTTAGTGAAAACAAATAGAAAGTTTATTTCCCAGTTAAGCTCACTTAAGAGCTTAACTTATTTCCCAGTTGAGAGCCCTGAATTCTATCCTCATGTTAAGGAAAAACTTAAGGAGTTAGTTTATTCAAATCTGCTTGTACAGATATTTCCCTGTACCCATCACATTGCAGAAGGAGTTTAGGCTTGAATTTAAAAAATCAGAAGGACTCTTGCCTTTTGTTTTTGGTTTGGAAGTGCAACACAACACTCCTTTGAGCCTTCTGGCCCTCCCTGGCAACCCCTTCTTCCTGCTGCATTGCTGGCTCGTGCAAATCACCCCCAAGCACCACAAAGTGTCTGGAAGTTGACCCCTGAGGGGCCTGGATGGAGTATGAGCCTCCTCCATGAAGAGGCCTGCTGAGCAAGAGGTCACACATCTCTTTTGAACTGATGTCGTTAGGAAGGGATTGAAGGAGGCAGGCCTCTGATCAGACTGGGGTGGGGCAAAGTTGAGAAAGGAAGGGTAGAAAAAAAGAGAGGAAATAAAACTAGGAAAACAAACGAGACTTTAGAGTTGGAGCTCTTAAGGTATTATCAGCCCAACTCATACCCTTTTCTGTAGCTGTCAATGCCATCCTGGCCTGGTGGTTTACCTTTAGCCTGAACACTTAAACAGGAGACTCAGTTTTTATGAAGTACCCTATTTCATTGTGTCCAGCTCCAGTGGTTAGTAAGCACCTTCTTACACTGAGTCTATTTCCTCTAGTGTTTTTCTCTGGAATATGTAGATTATGCTGCCCAAATCCTGATAACCTCCTACTTTGTTTTTCATTGTGAATACTGTCCTAATTAAAAAGCTGACAGACAAATAAAAGACTTCAATTTTGAGCTTGCCTTGTGGGCAGTTTTCATGAGCCCTGCTTCATTTTAAAATAAGAATTTCCAAGCAAGATAACTGATCAACTACAAAGCCATAAACTTTATAAATTTTCTGTCTGGGGAAGCATTCCTTGAGATGTGTGTAAATGATTCGCTGTGGCATCTGCGCTGTTGATGATTACATCAAAGCACTAAATTATGTTGACTTAAGAGAAATAGTTGTGTTTCTCCTCCTCAGCCCACATGTGACTAGTTTTGTAAAGGAAGAATGCATTTTTAGCGAGTTTCCCATTACACTCAGTATATGCTTACCCTTCTCAGAGAAACATTAATGTGGCCTGGTGAACTAAAGAACAACTGTTTTCCAAACTAAAATGCTTGAATAAAAAGTTCTGCAATTTTTATCTTATTTGTATATGAGATCTAGAATCTGTATTAATATATGCTTATGTATGTACCACTCCCTACCCAAATACAGTGGACCCTTGACTTACGAACTCAATTTGTTCTGTGGGCTAGTTGTAACTCAAGTTGGTCAATTGAAGGCTCAGGCTCCTCTACACAGCCTTCAAAGTCTCTCTCCTATATACAGGCAGATCTCAGTGTCCTTAGAGAGATATTGGTTCAGGATTTCTCAACCCCATACAGGAAAGGATGTTGTAATGCTCCTTTCAGAACTCTTTAAGGGTTAAATCTGTATTTGAGACCATCTGAAAGCACAAACAGCCAGCATTTGGGTCATAAGTCAAGACTGTTTTTGTAAGTTAAAACTAAAATTCTGGTCATAACCCAAGTTTTTCGTATGTTAGGCTGGTAGTAACTCGAGGGTCTGCTGTAACATAAAATAAGCATTTTCCTGTCTCTCAGATAGAACGTGTACTGTGTTTCTTACCGCCAAAACAAATGTACATACACATCTAGTCCCTCTTTCTTAGTAAATTAGTTTCAGAATTCTTAGTTTGATGTAGAACAACCACTGTGCCTGAAGTTGTGTCACAATATGAGAATAAGAAGTAGACTCATTATTCTTTTCACTCTAAAATTGGCTTCACATCTCCTTTTCCTGCATCTGGGAGAGCATTTGACTGAACTGACAGGAAAACACACCTGGCATTGTGGAATGTTGAGTTTCAAAATGCTGAAGTATAAACATCCCCCATCCCCACCAATTCCTTTTAATTTTTAAATTAAAAAACTTAAACAGCAAATTATAAAATCCATCAGTACCTCCATGAACTTGGATGTGGCACTGAGCATGCAGGTCCTGTGTTGTGCACCCTTGTATTCGAAGTGAACTATGACAAAGCCGATTGCTTCAGGGATGGCCAGAATGAAGGAGAGGATCCAGATGGAGACAATTTCAATGGCAGTAATCAAGGGAATCCCAATTCCTTGAACACGACTCCAGGAGGCAACAGCTCTATATCTGCACAGAAAAAGACAAAGACAAAGAAGATGTGGTTGCTATGTAATTTATATCTGGATGTACCTCCAAAGCCTCATGTGAGGATAGGTGGGCCTCTGGGAGGTCACTGGATCATGGAGGAGTGACACTCATCAATGTATTAGTCTACGCCTGAGTTTACAGTTAAATGTGACATTGGGAGGTAAAGACTGGTCAGAGGAGGTGGGTCGCTGGGACATGGCCTGGAAGGACACATATCTCTCTCTCTCTCTCTTTCCTTGATCTCACTGTACTTCCTGACTACCGTACCATGTGTTGTTTCTCCTCTGCCAGGCCTCTCTGCCGTGCCACCCTCCCTTGAAGCCAGCTGCCTATGGACTGTACCCTCTACAAACTATGAGGCAAAATAAACCTTTAAATTGTGGATGTCTGCTACTGTGTCTCAGCAAGGAGAAAGTAACTAAGGCACAGGTGATAAAGTTATTAGGGTATTTTACATTTATTTTAATTTAACACAAATCATAAATATTGGAAAGCTCCTCTGCTTGGCGAGACATCGGCTTCTTAGGACATCCTTGTGAGTTTTGTTATGAAAAACAAAAGAGGCCATTAAGGGTTCCACCCATTTGGAAAAAAGGCACCTGAAGGCTTGCTTTTTTTTTTTTTTTTTTTTTA
>NW_022900950.1:66645010-66646084 GCF_012274545.1 Fukomys damarensis | reverse complement strand
CCTATAGAGGAAGACTGTGGACTAATCAGAAGGTCCTCTTGGACTTGTTCACTTCCTGGAACTGTCTGTTGATCACTCAGTGAACTCTGAGATGCACTGACAGGCTGGGACACTTCCTCATGGACTTCCTCATCACTTAACCTTTCGACTTTGACTCGGATATCTTCTTCAGTGCCCAGAGGCAATGCAGCTTTTGTGCTCTCACAAGTCACACAATCAGTCATTCTTCTACCTGGCTCAGATGGGCCAGGTAATTCTAAAGTCCGGGTGTTCTCTGACTGCTTAGCTTTCTCGGACTGAATTCTTCTATCAATTCCAAAAGGAAAAGTCCAGGGAAAAGATAAAGAAGAGTCAACTTGTTGATTTCTATTTTCTGTGTAGGAAGCTGAAGAATTCAATACCTGGGGTGAACTTGTTTGTGTGCTACACTTAACAGGACTCTCAGGAGACATAACAATGTAGCTTTTGCGCTTTCTCCGGGATTCTCGGCACACGGGAATGGTTCTTTCCACCACACTGCACTCTGAAGATACTGGAGAAATGCTTCCATCTCGAGAAGTAAAATTGCAGTTAGAATTTTCTTGTCCAGCATCTAGACTCTTTTCTGCCTGGCTATTGGGTGTGTTCCATAAAATACTTGATTTCATGAACTCTGAGCAGGTGCTAGCAACACTAAACATTTGCATGTAGCTGGCTGCAGCTAGAACATCAATAATGTTTTCTGTGTTAATTGACAGAGTGGCTGTGTAAGCATATTCTAAAAGGGGAATAAAGCCAGTCACTGTAACATGATGCAGATCCGGCACACTCTTGTTCTCATCCTCTGCTTGGCCTACAAGCTTGGTACGAAAGAAATCACCGCAAGCTGCTAGTACCACCTTATGAGCCCGGAAGATTTTATCCTGGACACGAATAGTGATATCACAGAAATGTCCATCATTTCGCAGCATATTTAGTTTTCCAAGCATTTCCTGACTGTGGGAAGAGGAACTATGAGTAAATGTTTTCACACCCATCTTTTCCTTTCTCTTCTACAGATGCTCTTCAAGGATGTAAATGAATCAGAAATGTCCT
>NW_022900950.1:66633213-66643691 GCF_012274545.1 Fukomys damarensis | reverse complement strand
GCGCCGCCACCGTTACCTCTCGGTTCACTCCAGCCTGTTTCAGGCTTGCTTTTAAGACCTATACTTCAGGTCTAGTGAAGTCTCCAGAGAGATTAGAATGTGGTGGCAACAAGGAAGTGTGCCTGTGTGTTTTAAGGTGGGGAAAACTGGATGATGGGAAAGGGATAGTGAAAGCTCCTAGTACTTTTATAGTAATATCTTATTCTCTATATATTAAAAAAAGAAAATTTAGTGGGCCTGTAATTCCAGAACGTGGGAGGCAGAGATAGGAGGAATCCAAATTGTAGCTTGGCCTGGGCAGCTTAGTGACTTAGTGAGACCATGTTGCAAAATAAAAAAATTAAAAAGGGCTTGGGATGTAGCTCAGGGCAAAGGTTCAACCTCCTATAACACACACACACACACACACACACACACACGCGCACAAGAAAACTTGCAATATTATCTAGGAAGTAGATCTAGATGCTCTTGAGGGACCTTAGATATTTTATTATTTCCTTCCTTCTTTTAAATTCAAAATATGATCACAGAGGGGTTGTATAGGTGGCAGTTTTAGTAAATAACATTTTTGGTAAATGTCAAAGAATAACTATTTCTACCATTATAGTCCTGTGTTACAGCATATAAAACTGAGTTTGAAAATACTTTGGTTCATAATCTTTAGGGTTTATAATCCAATAGAAAAGAATATGTCATACAGAGTATAAGATAGCAACATAGCTAAACAATTATGTCCGTCAAATACTCTCTGTCATTAAGAATTTATGCTTATGTTATTTTTGTACTTTAGTGATAATTTAAAATTTAACATTTTGAAGAAAGTGGAAAAACTCTTGCTCTTTGACCTGATGTGATGGTCTGATGCTAATTGCTTTTAGATTTATAATTAAGAAAAGACCTGTGATGTGGCGTGGTATTTTTCTGCTTTCATTCTTAAAATTTTTGTTGCTATTGTAATGGAAAGGAAATATTTTCTTTTTATAGCTTTTATTAGGTAGTGCCAGAAGAAGGCTGGAAAACATACTAGGGCACTAGAGACAGGTGCATTTGGGTTAACAGGACATGCACCTTAGTGTAGAAGATTAATCTGTCAAGCTAAGGCCACAAAGATGCTATCCATTTCCACCAAGAAGAGCCCTTATCATTTATATTTGGTGCACATACTCAGTATGTCTACATGGCATGTCTGTGAAAACATAACTCCAAGGAATTATGAGGCCTAGTTCATTACCAGAATCTCTGATAGACTAGAATCTCTAGATTTAGGTAAGTTCTAATGATGTCATATGGCATATATCTACTTCAATTTGCTGGAGAAATATTTTGCAGAATGCTTTTAGAATAAATTAGCTTTTCTGTACAATAAAAATCTCCAGAAAAATTCAGATTAGTTTCTAATGGAATAAAACACGGCTATGCTTAGGCAAAGAAAATCCTTTTATGATATAGCCAAGATTGCATTTTAAAATTTATGATTATGTCCAGGTAGATAAAGATTGCTCTTTATTTTGCTTTCCATTTCTGTTTGCTTTTCTTCATTGCCTTACTGAACTGGCAGGCTGGTGTCCAGTAAAATCTAAATGAAATGTCTTATCCTAAGGCTGTCAAATGAGTTGTATCTATTTCTTCTCCCCTTCACTAACCTTGGTTGGGTGATTTGAATACATTTTTTTTTCCTTTTTGTGGTGGTGGTGGCATTGGGAATCAAACCTAGGGATCTCTACACTGAGCTATATCCCCAGCCCTTTTTTATTTTTTATATTCTTGAGACAAGGTCTTGGCAAACTGTACAAGTTGATTTAAACTTGTGATCCTCCTGCTTCAGTCTCCCTCCCAGCATAAGCACAAACCACCATGCCTAGATCTTTTTTTTTTTTTTTAGACAGAGTGATGCTAAATAATCCAGGATGGATTTGAGCTTGCTATGTAGTTTAGAAGGGCTTAAATTTATAATCCTCCTGCCTTAGCTTCCCAAGTGCTGGGAATACAGGTGTGCACCACCACTTTTTCTCATCAGAGAGTAAGAAGGCCAGATTTCTTAAGGCAGGATTTAGGATGGAAGGTGGTAACTAAGTAAATGTTACCAGCATGTGATTTTGATGAATATATTCTCAAACCATCTCCATTTGGTAACATGCCATGAGTTTGCAGAATATCATACCTCGCTGTACTTTAGATAAGTGCCTCCCAAAGGCCAGTGTAGCACAGGCATTTTCCACCATCTGTCGAGCTGTTGTGGGGTAGTGGAAACTTTGAAAGGTTAGGTTTAGTTGGAGTAATTTAGTTCACTGGTTTTGTGCCCTTTGAGGGGATTTGGGGATGCCAGTATCTTACTCTTCTTTCTTTGCCTTGTGCTCCCACCATGATGTACTGTGCTGCCACAGGCCCAAAGGCAAAGGGCAAGTCAGTCATGGCCAGAGACCTCCAAAACTGTGAGCCAGCAAGAGATTTTTGTTTCTTATGAGTTGGTGATCTCAGGTATCTTGCCACAGTGATAAAAAGTTGATCAGTATACACATATACACATGCACTCATATCGAATGTAAATTAAATGTATTTTATATATGTAAAATTAATTTCTAATGTCTACTTTAGAAAAGGATTTATAATCAGTCTTCATTAACTCATATGAAGAACTAGAATATTTTCCATTAGTAATTATGCTGATCTTGATAATATCTTTATGAAATAAGGAGAATGCCAAAAGGAATAATTGAAAACAATAATTTGTGATATGGATGTGGTGGTGGTGGCATTGGGAAAGGTGTGGGGAAAGGTGTGGAAAATGTAAATTCCTGGATGTTCCAAGATGTATTTCTATTTAGATGATTGTGACTAAGACACACGTAACAAATATATTCTTCTTCCTAGATGTGGTTTATAAACAGCTTTCAGTCTAGTTGGTGTATATATCTTCACTTGCACAACATCTATGAGTTTAGATCTAACCACTTCTTCTCCAAAAATGGATCCTGATCTTTAAACGCTATCTTCACTTATACTCTGCCACATTCTCCTGGTTTTCTTCCAGTCTTACCATCCACTCGTTCTCATGTCCTTATGTAGATCCTATCCCATTCCTAGATTCTTAGCCTGGATTTCTCCTAGGCACCAGTCCTTGGACCTCTTTTCTACCTCTACTTTCCCAGTGATCTCCAGTTTCATGTCCAACTCAACAGGTGTACACTCAACTTCCTGCTTGAGAGCTGGAGTAGGACATCACAGGAATGTCCATTCATGACATTCAGCTGGCCCAGCCTAGGCCTGCCCCAACCTGTCCGTTCCCTGGTGCTTACTGCCTCAGACCCAAATCTGGCGTTTGTCTCTACTCTTCCATCACACGTCCAGTCCTTTTGTAAATCATACAGTGTCTTCCTTCAAGATCTATCCAGATACACAAACTTGTTAGCAGTTTGCCTGTTATTATTCTGCCTGCATTATTGCAACAGCTTCCTAACTGGCCAAAGCCTACCATGGACACAGCAGAGGGAATGAGCCTACTAAGTCAGATTAGGACTTTCTCTGCTCCACTCCTCCCAGTGATTTCCTACGCTCTGGGAAGTCACAAAGTTCTACTCAAAACGTTTCTTCAGAGCTGCTTGTCTCTTCTTGCAGATCTCCACTAAGTTAATATTTTCATGGAAGCCTTCCCTGGATACCCTGCTTCAAATTTCTTATTGCCCCTGCAGAATTATCCTGTCTTACTTTGATTTATTTTTCTCCATTTGGTGATTGACCAAATATTTTATTAATTTTGTTTATTGTTTATGTCCCTTTCCTTTAGAATATAAATCCCATGAGTGTTTGTTTACTGTACTTATAAAGACAGGTCCCACACAAAAATATCTGCTGAATGAAGTGTCTTTCTGTTGTTTTGGTGGCTGCTTGCATACATTTTAGTCTTACTTAATCAGTTGGAGTCAATGGTGCTTTACGTTCTGAGCATTTTCCCACTTTTTAAACTAGCCAGGAGTCAGGCAACAGAGAAAAAAATGAATACTTTCGAAACCAAGAATGAAATAATTTGAAAACAAGGAAGAGCCTTTGGGTGGATTTTTTCTTCCCTTCATGTTCCAGGTGGGACTGCAGCGATTGGGAATCTGATTGTATGCTGTTCCATTCTCTGCCTTGTTTCCTGTCCTCCAGTACGGGGAGCCTGGGTCAGGGCTCTGGTGTGCTGATTCCCAGGGGAGTCTTTTTTCCATTATGTCAGCTTGTACTCTGTCATGTGATGTGTCCAAATAAAAAGATAAATTATATGTTGTGTTTGTATAGCGATGTTTGTTATTATGCATGTCTATAAGTAGATTTTTATATGCTTTCAAAGCCAGAAATCTTTTATGCATGTTTATCAGATCTTTATAGATCTGGCATAAGCCAGTGCATTTGAAAAATTTTATAGTTAAAAAAAACTTTTAAAACTTACAAAACATAAATTAAATTCAAAAGACATCGCTTTAGTAACATCTAGTGTTTCATGATTATAAACATATTGTAGATATAGATTTTTTTCTCGCTCTGATTTTCCCAGGTGGGTGGGTTATCTTTAGCGGGGTTTCTGGATCAAGGGAATTAAAGGCAGCTAACAGGTGCCTGTTGATGAATCCTTGCCTGAATTAGAATTTCTTAGTTTCTCTTTAATCTTGTCACTTCCATAAAGTAAGCTGGCACTTCTGTCTTTACTTTTACACATCTTCAGTTAATAGCAAGTTAAGATTTGTAGTGGTTGATTTTGATTTATACGTCTTGTATGACAGATGTGGTGGGTTAACTAATGGTCAACTTGGAACACCCCGCTGACCTGAATCAGCACAGTCTGGGTGTGGAAGACCCACCTGAGGACTGTTGCCACTGGCACAAAAAGAGACTTGGAGGGGAAGATCATGGGCTGTTGATTTTCTTGGAGAAGCTTGCCATGGCTGGTTTTCCTGATGCGAGCTTGGCTGTTCTCATGGGAGGAGGAGCTCAGGTCCTTGTTGTGGCTGGGAATGGCTGCTGTTCTCTTCAGGGGAGCTTTGGTCTTCACCTTGAGCGTTGCTTCTTGATTCCAAAGTAGATCCCTCACCCTGGTGGCTCAGATCCTTCACCCCACTGGTGCAGGATTTCCAGCTTTTACCACTGGCCTGTGGGCCTTCTCAAAGCAGCTCACAGACTTGCATGAGACATGGCCTTGGGCTCTGGGCCTTTGCCTGGACTCATGGAGGACACTGCCTTGGGCTCTAGGCCTTCAGCTCAACTTGTGCAGGACATTGCTGTGGAATCCAGGCCCTCAACTGGATCCTTCAGGTCTATCTCTTGCAAGCCTCTGCATTTGACTTCTTGAGTGAATACTATAAAATAACTCTATAAATTATGTGTCCTGTATTAAATCTATCATCTTGCAGACCCTGACTACAACAATAAACAAATCTATTATCACACAGAGGTTTGGAGGCAAGATGTTAGCAGGAGGGATTTTAGGAAGAAGCCAAGAGGTCCGAAGTAAAAGAAAGCTGAGGGGAGGGCAGGGGAGGGAAGGAGAGCAGGGAGAGTGAGGCTGATTCTTAAATGGGATTGAGCTGACCTGTGACTGCTTCCACCAACTGAGCACAGGCCTCTGGCCTCTAAACTGAGTAGCAGGCTCCACGTTCGGCCTGTGCTTGTTGGAGTGAAATATTAAGGGGCCTTGAGGCCATGCAGAGAGGGAGATGAGTGCCATTGAGCTCAGACTGCCAGCTTTCCCTGTCAAGGTGCCAGGCATGTGAGCCTTGCACCTATTAGACAGGCTCAGTGTCAGCGGAAAGCCCAGTGACTCCAGCTGAAGTGACAAGTTGCAGAAGAGTGCCCAAATTCCTGACTCATAACATGGTGAAATTCGATAAAGTGGTGATTTAAAACTGTTAAGTTTGGGGGTAGTTATCAAAAAGAAACAGGGTAGCACAAAATCAACCGATTGCCTGATCTTGACGATACAGTAAGATAAAACCGCATGCCACGGGGAGCAGACCCCGAGTGAGATCCTGAGCTGCCCTAGCCTGTGTTGGATTTTGTCCAGTTCCCTGCTCCTTTCTTTTGTCTCAGCCACTTTTCCAGTGTCTTCATTATTGTTACACAGAAATAGAAAATTATAACACAGGAAGAAGTCCAAGTCTAAAGACCGATGAAGCTTTTTTCAGAGGACTATTTTCATGCTCTGCAAATGAGGATAATCCTTTGAGAATATCATGGAGACCACAGAGTGCATATCTGAAACGATGGCTGAAGGCCTGACATCTGTTTTTGAATGTGACGCATATAAAACCAAGCAGCCTTATTACCGGAGCTTTGCAACTTTTCCAGGTGTCTAATTATACTTCAGACTAGAATAGCTGTTAAAAGAGCTTTATCGTTTTATGGCCTGCTTCCCCAGACATCTTCTAACTATAAGTTGGATCCGTACCCAGGCCTTTTGATGGCCTGACCCTGTCATTTTCTCCTACTTTAAAAACAACTGTTAACTTCACCAAGAACAGCTTTGAATTTGCCTCCCCATCTTGCTCTCTCCCTCTGAGTCTAAGTGACGCAAAGCTTTTCCCTACCGTGCCAGAAAACCTGTTTTGGTTGTGATTGTTGGTAATATCTGATTACTCATATTTTGTTGGGAAACAGTCATTCATTTTAAAAGTATACTACCTTAGCCTTTAAAAAGTTATTTTACTCATAAAGCTGGTTATGGGTCAAAATTTATTTCCAAATTTCTTCATCCTTTTTTCAAAATTCCTATTTTTTTTTCATAAGGTACAAAAGGATGTAAAATTAAAGGCAAATAAAAAGTTAAATTTGAGGAGGAATTAGAAAAAAATTCAACTGAGACAAATCACACTTGAACAATGAAAGTTCCTTCTGTCACTTTCTCATTGTCTTGTTTGTTGTATTCAGATTAAAAACTGATAGAAAGCTACAAAGTTTTTTTGATCTTACAGCATTCTCTAATCATTGAGTGTTTAATGAAGTAAGAAGTTCTGTAGAACTTAGATATAAAGTTTCTCTCATTAATTTCCCTTAAAATAACTTTGAAATGAAAATTATATTTTACAAAATATATAAAATCATGGGAACTCAAGATTTCCTGGGATATAATTTTACTCATTTCAGACAATGAAAGTGCAAACTGTTTTACAACAGGGTCCAATTTCTGTCTGTTGCTTGCTTTTTTTAAAAGCGGTGTGTGTGTGTGTGTGTGTGTGTGTGTGTGTGTGTGTGTGTGTGTGCTCATAGGGTATACTACAATCAAAGAAAGACTCAAAGCAAATGGTATCTTCAGGAATTGAGAATGATTCATTCTCAAGTGCAAAAGCTTCTTAAATAGAAATTTCAAATAGATTCTTTATATATAGGTTCCAAAGCTTAGAGCCAATACCAAATTAAATGTAAAAAGGATAAAGAATAGATCTAGAAAGGATCTATTACCAAGAAAAAAACCTCCTGGACTAAGGGTGATTTTTGTGGGAGTAGATTTCAAACATTTCATTATCTCCTTGGTCTAAAAGTCATACCAAGTTTTAAAGAAATATATTCTTGGCATTATTATTTTTCTTTTTCTGATGAAGAACGACTCACATTTCACTTGCTATATGCTGGTTCATGTGGTAGAACACGTAGTTCATGTTTCTCCATGCATGAGATGGGAAGGGGAGGTGGTGTGGTGTAGGGACCCCATCCCAGAAATAGGAAATCTATGGCTTAAGTAAGCCATGTCTCCCTGAACGGAGGTGAGATTTACACTGGGGCTGGTTGAATGTCAGAAGGAAGAGCCTGTGAGGTTCCCCCGAGGAAGAAAGAGGGGGCAGAAGTAAAGGGTGAGGAGAGGCCAGTGCTGGGCCTGTAGAAAGTGACAAATATTTTCCCCTGCTTATTATTTTACTCATTTATTTTTGAATTTTATGACTACTTGATCTGAATTTTAAAAATTTCATCTCTTGAAATACACTTGTAATTTCATTAAGAATTTCTATCATTCTTCTTAATTCAGAAGTTCTTTCTTTTCCAGAGATCCAGGTGATGCTAGTTTATTTTTTTATACTGCTTTAGGGTTGAATTTTTACATGCGTCAGTATAGTTGTTAAGAAGGAAGACCACCTACGTTTGATTACTGTCACCAACGCTTAGTAGGCATGGGGATGGGATTAACCTATTTCAACCCCAGCTTGCTTATCTGTAAAATGGGGATAATTATAGCTTGTATCACAGTTAAATAAAAGTAGTTTCTGTGAAATATTTATAACAGGGCCTGACACTAATATCAATAACTGGCAATTATTATAAATATTATTACTGATAATAGTATTTATAAGATTTTTTAACATGCTTTTTTTCAATGACTACTACTTCTAAGAGAATCCTAACACTACTTCCAAAAGAACCTTTCCCTTTTCCCGTTAGGTTCAAAGTGATTTCAGCCCGTATGACATGTCTGTGTGCTCCAGTGCTTATTTCGGATTTCCTTTGATTTTGCAGTGTATGAAGATTTGTACTACATTGTTTGAAATACTGTAGCTTATAACATTTAATAATATACAGGAAGAATGTGTGTAGAATACATTGTTCCTTCTGCTAAGTGTCATGATTACTTTCTTGTTTAAAGTTACATTTTAAAAATTAAGGTTGGGGATGTAGCTCAGTGGTAGAGTACTTGCCTAGCATGTATGTGGCCCAAAGTGTAATCTCCAACTGCATATTATCGGGAAAATATTGTAGGTGCACATCACCCAAGGCACAGATGACTAATGTCAGCAAATGTCTGAAGCAATTTAAAATCATACAGGCAAGGTTTTGATGGTATACTCCATTACACTGCTCTGGGTGCCAACTCTCTTGACTTTTTGAGGAAAATGTTTCTCTAAACCCACCAGAAACACAAAGGAAAGGAAGTACCTTACCTGTCGATGCTAAGAGCACAGAGATTGAGGACGGTGATCCCCACGGAGGACTTCTGCAGGAAGGGGAAGAGCTTGCACAGAAAAATGCCAATGTTATTGTGCTCAAAAGGCCAGCGTCCCGCCAACAGCTGAGAAAAGGAGACACGGCTATGAGAAATGGCAGAGCTGGCTTGGAATATGTGGAATATTTTATATTTCTAGTTACACATCCTAACTTCTAAACGTTATATTCATTTTGCTTTCAACTAGCATGTAGTGGTAGAGTATTGCTCGCATTGTTTTTTTATCTCATGTTTTTGAGACCCAATAATTTTGGGCCTCGAAAGATATGGATAATATAATCTTAGATTATAATTATTTACATATTTTAATATTATAACACATATTTATTGAATAGATAATATAAATTATGGCAATATAGTAAATTATTTTGAATATTAAATACATATTATACACGAAATATGTAATACAAAGTAGAATTTGCTTTCATACGAAGTTGTTATTTTGCCTACTTTTTAATGAGTAAAGGCAATCTGGGGTTTTGGCTACCAGTTTAACTGAGAAGCAGGCAATAAGTACTCTCTTATGAAACCTTACTAACCCATGAATAGAGCAAGTCATTTCAACTAGTGGCACTGGAAGATTATATTATCTCTGGATAAACAGCCAAAACTATAAGTGAGAGATTATGGAGAATACTAGCAAACTGAAGTGGTCATGATGTTTTGATTTGACCTGCTGGTCAACACTTAACATTTCCTTTGTGCTTAAGGGCCTGACTCTCCTTCAGTGCATGTGACCTAAGAAGTTCATCTTTATGTAAGTTTAAATTTCTCCTTATCTACAGAAGAATAAGGTTACTGTGATATGTTTACATGGAAAGTCCATTGTTTCATGGTGACAGTTTAAAATCTTCCCAAGGCAGGGGGTGGGGGATATGTGTGAACACTGTATAGTGGCCATGGTATTCTACCAGGAACATGGGTTTAAATCATTTCTGTATCAGGGAGAGTAATGACCCTGCTGAATGTATGATACCTTTTGAAGAGTAAAAGTGGTATTGATTTCCTTCCTAGCTTTTGCTTAGTGACTCAGCATTTAAACTTACGCTATTCAATGGCAACAGTATCCTACTGATTTGGCAGATTTGTTTTTTCTTCTTCTCCTTCTTCTTCCTTCTCTTCCCCTCCCCCTCACCCCCCTCCTATCTTCTTCCTCCTCTTTCTCTTCCTCTCCTCCTTCTCCTCCTCCTTCTCTGCACAGTGCTTTTTACAAAGTCTCAGTTGGGCTTTCAATTTCTGTTTTACTACTTCTGCAAGATTATATGAGGGTTAATTTCATGGTTGCTATGGTCATTAACATGATCCCATTGAAAGAGGCTGGGAGCCCAGTTCCCCAAAGATACAAAATCAGAATTTTAAGCCGGGCGTGGTGGCTCACACCTGTAATCCCAGCACTCGGGAGGCTGAGGCAGGAGGATCGCTGTGAGTTCGAGACCAGCCTGCTGGGCTACATAGTGAGTTCCAGGTCAGTCTGAACTACATAGTGAAACCCTGTCTCAAAAAAAAAAAAAAAAAAAAA
>NW_022900950.1:66602739-66632961 GCF_012274545.1 Fukomys damarensis | reverse complement strand
AAAAAAAAAAAAAAACACCAAAACACCAAAACACCAAAAAAACAAAAACAAAAACAAAATCAGAATTTTATGCATTTGAGAATTTAGTGATATAGGACCCTATAATTCTACTATTATGGCTAAGACCATATATGACTTTATTTCAAAGGTTTTCCCTTTTTAGCTTTCAAACATATTTCCCTTTCTTCTCAATAGTTTTCTGAAAGAATCATTTCCTTCAATCCAATCTTGCCTCTGTTCTCTTTGTTGTCTCATTACAACCAGCCTAGATTGGGGGCTTCTCAGAATTTTGACATAAATTTTTGTCCAAGGACAAAGCATGAGTCTTTCTAGAGCCCTGTCCTAAACTGAGAATTTTAAGGAAGTTAAAAAATAATTATTCCATTGATGAACATTAGTTATTAATGCCTGGTGCAAATAAAGACATAAAGTGATATTTCTGAGACAAATCACCCCTATAAAAACAGGGAAATTGGAAAATGACTTTTTATAGAATAAGAGTTTAATATTTTGACCTAGAATTGGAATTCTCCCCTAAAGACAATAGAGCTGTAATTAGTATATGTAGGAATTGTTATGAGATATGCTTTGGAATTTGAACTGTTACTGTTGTCTCATTCCCAGAGACCAAGGATTCTGAAACACACATGAATTGATCCAATTTACACATCCAATGAAGAGAGGAAAGGGGCAAAAAAATAGTTCCTGCTTAATAAGGGAAATTCTGAAATCCTGTCATGGTCTAAGTTATACATGCTAATAAAATGATCCAGAAAAACCCCGCTGACTATGGGATTCTTCCAATCTCAACTAAATTTCTTCTTTTTTCTGGATTTCTTAAGCTTTTAGCTATTAGGCTAAGGTTAGGTATGAAAGAAAAGATGTTATGCAATTGAGGGCAGTAAAAAAAAATCGTCTTTCTTTGACACAAATAGGTGTGGTTTTGGTGTTAGTTCTCTTTTTCTCTAGGAGTGAGCATTGATTTTCCTTGGGAATTGTAGACAAAGGCATTAGCTTAACATGTACTTCATTCTGAAACAATGTTTGGATAGTAATTGCCTCAGTGCTTCCAGGAGAAAATTAGGCCCCATCTATAGGCTTTTTTTTTCCTCTGTTTGTCTTGTTAAAAGTGATTTATTGAAAAGCCTTCAGTTTGGATCTTGAATGTTCCCCAAAGGCCCGTGTACTAATGGCTTGGTCCTGGCGGGAAGGTAGTAGAGCCTTTAAGAGGTGGGCCTTAGAGGAAGGAAGTGAGGTTATTGTGGGCATGCTCTTGGAGTAGGGCCCTTTTTCTTCCTCCTCTTTTATTCCTGGCTCTCATATGCAGCTTCTTCTGCCGTGCACTCCTATTAGAATGTGCTGCCTTGTCACAAGCCCGGAAGGGGACCAGATGACCATTGACTAGAGCCTCCCAAACTGTGAGCCAAAATAAAGCTTTTCTCTTTTCATGTTGATTTTGTCAAGAATTTTATAATATGCTCTCATTGATAATCCAACCTTAAGTAGGACGTACTGGTTTAATCTCTTTTATGGAACCCATGTTGAAGCAATGTTACATTTGAAGTTTCTTCTTAGCCAACTCTGTCTTAGCAATAAACCAATACAAAGAAGGCAAGCATCATGGAGGCAACTGTAGTTCACCTGTTTTTCCCTTCTTTACAAGAGACATTTTGGAGCTTTGGAAAGTATCCTTTCAGGTACTTAATAGCACTAATATTGAAAATATATTAAAATGGTAAAATTAATTCTGTATAAATTTTTTTGTTTTTGTTGTTTGAGACAGGGTCTTGCTACGTAGGTCAGGCTGATCTTGAACTCACTATGTAGCTCACGCTGGTCTTGAACCCACAGTGATCCTTCTGGCTCAGCCTCTCCTGGCTTGTATAAAATTTTGATAACAAAAAAATGTGTCTCTCCTAAGGCCCTTAAACTCCTTGCCTAAAGGCAAATACAGTTAACTGCTAAGTATTTTCTTTCAAAAAACTTCACATATATATATAAAAGTGTAGGCTTTTAAAAAATGATTATGAACACATGGAAATAATACTTTTTTTTTTACAGTCCATTATGATCTCTGCTTCCTAGGGTAATTTTGTGGAAACTGATATTGCCTAATTAAGAGGTTTTGATTTTCAAAAGCACATTGATGGAACGTTAGACTAGGATGGGAATAAATGACTAGTTGGGGTAATATTTGGATTGTGACAAAACAACTGGTTGAGTTCATTAATATCAACCACCTGCTATCAATTCAATGAAAAAGAAACCAACTAGAAGACGAAATGATAAGTCAAATTGGTTCAAAGGGTTATTCTGGAACCTTAGAGTAGTCAGAGCTTATTTTGGCCATAAAAGGGGCTATGTTATACAACCCTTAAATTTATATCTTTCCAAAGACATCATGTAGGTTTTGAATACATCAATGAGTCCACCTAACAGATGAGTGAGTGACTCCAAGTCATTAATTTAAAAAAATCCATACTTTCAAATTAGTATCATTGTGACCCTAAAAACATTCATCTTATAATTTTTTTCTATTTCAAAGTTGTTTACCAGTGTCCCAGAGTAGTATTTCCACTAGTTATGTTGAAAGAAACAATATACACACCATCTAATTTCTGGAGGAAGTGGCAGTTTAGATTGAAGCACGAATGTCCCAAACTCTTGGCTTGGACATCTGCTGAGGATGCAATGGGGAGACTTCCTGAGAGCCACCTTGGGAGCGCTCTGATAGACACTGCTCGTTCTGTGATCTCAGGGCCGGAGGTGCTCTCTTGTGCTCCAGTCGACCCAGGGCAGAACCACAGATGGAATTGCTGAGACATCAGGGAGGCAGTCTGCTGACCACAACTTGTACACATGTGTGTGTGATAATGGAGATTGAACCCAGGCCTTGTGTGTGCGAGGCAAATGCTCTACCACTGGAGTCAATTTGGATCGTGTCCAAATTGCCGTCATAAAATTGACAGGCTGCTTTTTTTTAAAAAAAAAACTTGTCAGAAACACATCTACTTAAGAACTTGCACTGTGTGATATACTGATTAGCATTCTGGTTTTAGGAAGGCTAGTTCCAACAGCAGCTGTACAGACATCCATCCCTGTACCGTTTAGTAAAAAGCAGTATCTTGGCTGGGACATTTCAGATACATGCACTGTACTTGTTTGTGTTAGTTTTCTGGAAAATAATTGGCAACCAGAAAATAGCAAAAATGTATGGGAGTAAGTAAAATTTATGCCCTAATAGACTCACAATAGGCAAACTTCTAAATCTCCATGATACGTTAAATTTTACTTCATGCCCAACGCCGTAAAGCTAAACTTGTTCTTTAAGCTGCTGCACAGTGAAAGTGCTCATTAATAGCATAGTTCAGTCTAGGCTGAGATAAGATTGCTAGTTCTCAGTTTTGGCTGTATATAAGAATTATTTAGGGAGCTCTAAAAAATTCTAGCACCTGGGCCATGACCCCAGACCAATGCTTATCAACCAGACATAATTCTGTGTTCCCAGGGGACCCTTGACAATGTCTGAAATATTTTTCATTACTACAACTACTAGGGGATTTGAGATAGAGGCTGGGCATGCTGCTAACCATCTTGCAGTGCACAGGCCAGTCCCCCAGGCAATAATCCTCCAACTCAAAATGTTCATGGTGCGGAGACCAAAAATCTGCTTTCTGGACCAATTTAAATCAGAACCTTTGCAGTTGGGACACAAGCATCAGTAGTTTCCACAGCTTCCTAGGCCATTCCAGTAGACAGCCTAGGCTGCCAGCCATTGCCCGGAACAGTGTGGTTCTCAAGATTGAGCAGTGTCAGTCATCTATGGCACTCTCTGAAACACAGAGTACATCCCCAGCAGCTCTAGGGTGGGGTCTGAGAATTTGCATTTCTAACAAATTCACAGCTGGTGCTGTTGCTTCTGGTTCACCAACCACACTTTGAGAGCCACTATTCTAAAGGTCCCAGGATCAGCAAATATGACAGCTGACAGCCAGAGAATAGAGGATGAACAGAAAAATGTATACAGTTCAGCCACAAGAAAGAAAACAATCTCAATTCTCCGGGGCTTGCCTCTCGTTTCCTTTACATGCCAGTAGTCCCTGGAGATGCGAGTGCACGAAAGGACAGTCCAACAGCAGCTGCACTAGCGTCTTGGGCCTCACCGTCCTGACTGCTTGTTCTTCCCTCATATTCAGGATAGGTCGTAAACTCCTGAGGTTTAGGTTCTGGTATAAGATTTACCTGTTGCGATGTGAGCCACTGCAGGCCTGGGATTCAGTATTAGCAAAACGGAGGTGGCTCTCGGGCTTGAACAACAGTAGGATGACCATCCGGGAAGCTCAAGCCGAACAGAGCAAGCGAGGGTTCTACAAACTGGATGCCCACCACACAAGTGTTGGCTATCTTGATTGCTCTAATTTATGATCATAAAACATATCATTTTTGCATGATTTAATAAAAAAGTATAATGTAAAGGAATTTTTCCTGCTTTTATCCCTTCCACATGTTATGCTCTGCTACTTAAACCCATTACTGAGGCATGATTTTTGTTATTGTTATGGCATCTTAAAATGGTACAAATAAAACTAGTGGCACTTTTTCCTTTGTGCTAACTTCCTTCCACTGCCTTGATGAAGTGGTTTTCTTCCTCCCCTTCATCTCGTTCCACCCGTCCTAGAAAGGAAGGGGGATTTATGATGACAGTCTGTAGTAGCTGAAAGCTTCGTAGTTAATAAAATGTGTTTCTCCTCTCAACATGAATTATTGCAGAGTTCCTTAGAATTGTACACGATTGACCAGGTACACCTTCAAAAAGTGTGGTTCTAACATTTCATTATTTTTTTCTCATGGAGGGACTGGGATGCAGGCGCTGGTACATAGTTGCATCAGAAGTAAGCAAAAACATCTTCAGACCTCACAGACCTAGAGATTACAAAGCCTATGATGCCTGGATATGGCTTTAACTAGAACATTCTTGCTGGCTATTGCAAATCTCAAATCAGATACTATAAAATAAATCACTTTGCATGACGAGAACAGTTTTTACTCTTCCATATGCTTTAATTGCTTCAGGGTTGAGGCAGAGCTTTCATGAAAATTTAATAAAAACCGTGGCTCCTACGCTACCCAGACCCTCTCTCCCTTGTCATGCTCTTGCAACTTGACCATGCCAAGAATTCGGAGTGTATGAAAAATTCAGAGCAGAGCAATAGTTCCATAAATTTTCCCAGTGGGCCCTAGATTCCCTCAGTGACCTACAGGATGGGGAAACCGCCCTATTAATTAAAGCCAGTGACTTGGCACAGGAGTTAAGAGTGTGGCCTGAAGCTGGACTTATCAGATTTGGACTAAACCTGAGCTTCTCTATCTTCCTGACTTGTGATCTCTGCATGGTGATTCACCTCTCTGCTCTAGGACCTAGGGTCCTCGTCTATAAAATGATGATAGTAATGGCCCTCAGAGGATTACTGTGGACCACAGAAGAGGCGATCCATTAAAGGAATTAGTAAAAGAAAAATTCCAGAAATGTGAGCCATAACCACTGATGGCCTATGGTGATCAAGCTCTACCTTCTGCCTCATTTTTCTAATGACATGGTGTATTCGTTCTGTCACTCTGATATAAAATTTGAGGTAATCAAATTATAAATAGGAATGGCTTATTTTGCCTCTTGATTTCTGTCCGCGGTTGCTTGACCTCATTGCCTTTGAGTCTACGGCATCACAATAGACCATTGGTTGATACGAAATGATTTACTATATACAAAATACCTAGAACAAGGTGTGGCCCATAGAAAATCATAAGTGTTGATTTCTGTAAGCATAGATTCTGAAGATTGCTTCTCACTACTCTGGACTTAGACTGGACAATGTGGAATTGTTGCTAATATTTGCTACCTTCATCTTTCACTATGGAACATTCAGTGTTTCAATTTTTGCTGGTGTCTTAAACTGGTAGACTCGAAAATATATAGATGCTAATAAAATCAAGGTAGGAGAGAAGACAAGGGAGATGGAGAGAGAGAGGAAGGGAGGCAGGGAGGGAGAGAGGAATTTTTTAAAATCAGAGTTTCAGAGCCATGGAATTTTTTTTTTTTTCCTTAGAAGAAAGGCTTGTTTGCTCATGATATGGGCTTCTCATCTCTGAGAATCAGTTGAAGTTTGGAACTCAGTGGAATATTTCTTTTAAATAACTTTCTTGGCTGTTAAGAATATTAATCTAGATGCAAAGGACTTGAGACTCTTATTTAGCATGCAAGCATAGAACCAAAGGGTCATTGGCCAGAAAGAATAAAGTTTTAAAGCAGAAAATTAGGTATCCCCAATATTGAACTTACATTCATCAATGCTGAAAAAAGCATTATAATACTTTTATTATAATTTTATAATGCTGAAAATACTTAAAACTTTAGTTCATAAGAGAAAATTGATTTATATTAATAAGAAAGAACCTTGCCTTCTCCTGAATGGAGAAAGATTTCACATGCATGTTGTGAGTGGGATCCTACACATTTTAACAAAGTGCAAGCAGAGTCCATACTCTGTGAGTGATCCCAAAACTCTAAAATCTAATGAAAATGATTTATTTCCAGTCTCTATATTAGGACACAGTGGTGCTCATTCAAAAGAAGCAAGCCAAAAAAAATACAAGGCAGAATAAACCAAAACAAAACAAATGAGCAGATTCCCCATCATGTAGATATAGGTAGTAGTCCCCTTTCAATTATCAGTGATCAATAGGAAAAGGGAAACCAAAAGCATATTTGAAAGCTTGTTCCTGCTTTACTGTATAAATCTTTAGGAGCTTGAATTGGTTCTTTATCGTAAAGTGTGTCCCATGGTCACAATTATCTCGTAAGTAGCTGGAAACAAGGGGCCCTTAAAGGTATGGTAAACAGTGTGAAGAAAATGATTATCATATGTGTGTTTTGGAGAAAAAAAACCCCAGAAAACGATGCTATAGCTGATATGTGATAGTAAAGAAGATTGAAGTGATTTTGAGTATTTAATAACAAATTCGTTAGGAAATAAAACTTCACACTTCAGACCCTAATAGCAGAGGCATAAACTGAAATAGAAGAACTCAAAATGTTCGAGTTACTAGTAACGGGATGGGATTGCACACAGGGATGATGAAGATTTTAATTAGTCACCCATTAAAGTTTCAGACCTCTGGCTGTCATCTAGACAAATGTTATATGAGGTGTGAAGAACACTAAAACCACAAAATTTCACTTAATGCAGAGAAGAAAGGATGGAAGGGGTGGAAGGTGAAAAATAGGAAGTTAGAAAACCTGCTTCAATATCTAACCCTCAAAAAATCTTTGAAACTTGATTGCCTTCTTGTCAACTAATGAATGCCAGGCTAGATTAAGATTATCTCCAAATTGTCTTCCAGTGCTTGACCTGAATTTCAGATCAGAACTCTAGTCTGTGAGTGATTTCTTTGAAACTATTAACTCCATTTGTCTTTAACCTACCCACTATCCTTTCTTCTGTTCTCTCTGGTTAATTTTGTTTTTTCAATTTGTCTTTTGTCTTTTATTCTTCCTGCTAATAAATGCTTTATTTGCTTTTGCCTTTTTTTTTCCCCTATGAAGAGATTTATGAATTCCAGAACTTGTGCAATTCCACAGACCGAAGCCATGGAGCTATTTATTTGTCCTGAATGTATGGACAGCATTTTATTGTTCTCGAAGAAAAAGCTAAACCATATGGAAAATTTGTACAGTGAGTATAAACACCACACTGTAAGTACAATGGTGACTATATATAAAATGCTCAAAAATATGTTATTTGGCTATTTTAAGCTTCTAGACAAGGATTTCTTATATAACACTAAAGCTTTTAAAGGAAATTGTAAAAATTAGTTTGACATTACTTTATATTTTCTCTATAATTATGTGAAATCAAATAACATTAGGTTGTATGAGTTAAGAACAATAGGTTTTAACTTAGTTCTACTTCTAGTGCTGATGTTTGATATACATACATACATATATACACACACACACACACACACACATATTTCACGCAAAGACTTGTACATGAATGTTCATTGCACTGTTATTATCCATATTAGCAAAAACAAATCAAAAAGCTGAAAGTTACCAAGTATTTATCAACTGAAAAAGTATCAAAGAAGCAAAATATATCCATGCAATGGAATACTATTCAGCAATAAAAAAGAATGAACTACTGATACCACCTACGTGGATGAGTCTAAAAGCTATTATACTAAGTAAAGGAAGATTCAGAAAACCACATAGCACATGTGGTATGTAAAGAAATTTGCTGTGACATGTCAAGAAAGTTAAATTTATAGAAAGAAATCAGTGGTCAGAGCTGAGAGTGGGAACAGGGTTTGACTATAAACAAGAGTGATAGACCTTTTGGGTAATCAGCTCTAAAATTGAACTGTGGGTGTCAGTTGTACAAATGTGTACATTTACAAAAATCATTAAGTTACACAGTTATAGTAGGCATATTTTAGCACAGGTAACTATAACTAAATTAAGCTACTAAAGAAAAACATGATGCCAATCATTTTGGTCTCACTCCATAAAACAAAGAAAGTAAATAAAACTAACCAAAGCAAAAGTATGAGTGAAGAGCAAAGTTCTGACCCCATGTGACAAATCAAGGCAGTGGCACCCACAGAATATGCAGTCTGCACCTGTTTTCACCGCTACCTGCATGTAAATCAAGTCTGTTTCCCTTTGGGCATCTTTGGCGAAATAGAGGCATTATCAAAGTTTGGTCATATTGAGCTGGAGTACACACCTTGTAAATATTTTATGTGCCAAGACTGGTGGGACTATTGATGGATTTGAGTTTTGATATATTATGAAATAAGTCAACATTTAGAAAATGCATGTAAATCAATAAACTGATATTTTCTAATGACCAAGGTCTCATGTTACTAAACCACGCATGTGCAAAAGAGCTATGCAAAGGATTTTAGTGTGACAGTAGAATGTGGCTTCAGGTGCCTTATCACAACCAGTCTTTAAGAAACTCACTGGGAAAATTTGATGTAGTATTAACGCATAGTCACAATTCTCAGAACAGACTATTAAAACTCTCCTCTTTTTTCAAGTACATATCTCTTTGAGGCCAGAGTTTTAAAATATCTGTACTTCAAAAAATATATTTGTACTTAAACAAAAACCACATAGTTCTGCAGATTCAGTGCAAAAGCTGATATGAGAATTTAGCTATCTTCTCTTAAGCTGTAAAATTAGATTTGTAAAAATGTAAACCACAGTAGTGGTGGAGCCAGAAGAAAAAAAATGTAAACCACACGTCAAATTATACCATAGATAAGTGAAAAGAGCAATCATGCTATTTAAAAAATATGTTTAAGCTATTAGACTAAATGCATATTTTTGAAGAGACACTTGCCATTCTAACAACCATAACATTTATTTCCAAAATGTCATTCATGTGTTATTATGTGTGACATTAATTCTCAGTTGTGTCCATAAGTTGTCATTTAGAGCTCCCATCCCTGTCCTCAAGTACCGTCTGTCCCACAGGCCAGGAGAAGGGTCTGGGCTGAATTTAGATAGTACCTCTGGGTTTTTTCATTCTGATTATGTAAAAAGGTGGAAGTGGGAACCGGATGGAATTTAGCTATTATAATTGGCAAATTAGTTTTCAGAAAAAGTGTAACCCTTTATTCTGATGCACAGGCTCATCTTGATTTCAACATGAAACACTAAAAGCCCTTCAAGTCGAAGAAGAAAATAATTTAGTTCCACTTAAAATGTTTTTGTCATATAGATGGGCTGGCAAATGTTGCCAGAAATTCTTTTTGTAAAAGCTGGGCTTGGTGGCACACACCTATAATCCCAGCACAAGGATCACTGTGAGTTCGAGACAGGCCTGGGCTACATAGTGAGTTCCAGGTCAGTCTCAACTACATAGTGAGACCCTGTCTCAAAAAACCACACACACAAAAAAAAAAGAAAAAAAAAAAAGAAATTCTTTTTCTAGTCACTAACACTAACAATTCAGACTAATACATTTGACCTTTTTTTTCAGGTGAGTCAATTTTTAAATAATGTAGCATATAGAATTTACTGATTTAAAATGTATATTCATGATTACTTCAGATTAGAAAAATGTCTAATTTTGTACTGTAGTTTCTCGAGTTAGTATCTTTTTCTTTTTGAGCAAAAACATATACTTCTTCAAAAGTAAATGACATATTAAATTGTTATTGGGCATTTGATTCAGTGACTGACTACATCATCAAAAATTTGTTTTCTATTTCTTTCAACCAAGTTTTAATAAATAATTTTAATGCATAGGAGAAAAAAGAGACTCCTTAATGCTAACCCAAAAGAAAGAAAAATACCTAATTAAAAATATGTTTAGGTGATAGGGAAATAAACTCTACAATGCTGTTTGAGAGTGCAAGATAATAGAACTATTAAGGAGGCAATTTGGCAGTATCTGTGAAAAACACATAGTAAACCTTGGATGCAGGAATTCTATGTATGGGAATTCTTCACATATCTATCCTCATATTTAAAAATGTGACATACACATACGTATATAATCATAGTGTGGCCTGTAAAAACAAAAGATTAGTACAACTGATTATATAAGCCATGAAACCCTCATATATTGGGATTCTATGAAACTGTAAAAAAAATCCAGTGAATTATTGGTACTCAAAGATCTCTGGGGTATACTGACAGATGAGAAAACCAAGATGCAGAAATAGGGGAGATAATGAGAATATATATTTGGATTTGCCTTTTTCCTGGTGCTGGGGATTGAGTCCAGGGTTTCAAACTTACCAGACAAGTGTTCTATCACTAAATTATACTCCTAGCCCCAGATTTTCTTATATTGGTATAAAGAAACAGTGCAAAGATAAAGAAAAATCTCATAAAGGTGATTCCTGTGGAGAAACTGGGTGGTCAGGGCCTAGTGTAGGGTGGTACTTCTCAATATATATCATTGTGTCTTTTCTTGATTTTTGTTCCATGGGAATGTATTCCGATTTGAGGAGGAATGTTCTGATTTATTGAGTGCCAAAGTCAATATGCGGACAAGGCTATGCACAGCTAGTGTAGGAACCGCCTCTGCAGCGGCAGGTCTTCAGTAGAAAGAGGTAGTCTGAACGGAACGGGGGATGGATCAAAAATCACAGACTGTAAACAGTGATCAAACGCCATCTACTAAACCCTAAGGTGCTTACTCTTCTCCATTCATTCGTTTATCCCAAACCTCAGTCCTAGTCCAGCATTCTCTTCTTGGCCATATCCACAAAACAACTAAGTGTTTATCCCTTCCCAAGAATTCATTAGCGTCACTAGAAAAAAAAAAAAAAATCAAAACCACAGGAGAAGCTGCCTCTGTTACAGCAGCCGGCAAAGAGAGCGCTAGTTTCGATGAGTGCTTCTTTAAAATGACAAGTATCACAGTATTTATAAACATCTGGTTCTTCAAGGTTCTTTCACATAGGTGTAACTACAGACGTTGACTTCTCTCATTCTGCGTCTATGGTCTCTTCTCTCCTTTCTCATGTATGTCAGAGGTCTGCTGTGTCCTGGCTGAACTATGAGTCTCTGAGCGGTGAGTCCCTTTGATGGAGAGCTCCATTGTTACCCAACTCTGCTTTTCTCCTTTCCTCTTCTGTAGCTCTCCCTTCCTTCACCTCAACATCTACACACACAGATTAAAAATGGAACACAAACTGTCTTAGTCTGTCCCTACCTTTTCCTTTGTGTCATGGCCTTCCTTCCATTATTAAAAAAAAGTCTAATCCTTTTAATGTAGATAGGAAAAAAATTCACCCATTTTTAGCTGTAACTATGTAATTTCATTGTTCTATCCAAAGAAATAAAAAGCTTAATGATTCTTTAATAAAATAATGTCAAGTGATGTTTTTTATCAAGTTGACCCAGAGGAGTAATTATTTTTAGTATGAAATTTCCTTAAAATAAATGGAAAGTTGATCTTAACCTTCTTTTCCTTCTTCTTAACTGAAACATGATTGGCTACCCAAAAATCTAGCCATCTAGTTTAATATTACTCTTAAGAACTTAAAAGGCAATGTAATAGACACACCTAAGCAAATGATAAGGAATTTAAAACGTATTCAATTTTGATCATAAAATGGGGATTTGCCCAACAGATTTCAAAGGTAGTCCCCAATGGGACCATAATATTTGCTAACATAAATGGGGAAGACATAGCAATAGACCGTGGTTGTGTTAGCTGATGACAGCTGTTCCATTGAGAATAGGTCTCCTTTGTGTCATTATACCCAATGCAACCCTGAGAGATGTGTTCTTTAGTATTTGTTTTTTTCTTAAAAAGATAATGACTTGAGAGAGTAAGTGATTTATTCAAGATTAACAATAAAACAGTTTTTATAAAGAAAACTTTTTTTTTTGTAACGGGGATCGAACTTGGGTCCCTGTGCTTGCAAGGCAAGTGGTGGAACCACTGAGCTAAATCCCCAGCCCAAGAAAACATTTTGGGGTATGACCATTTACTTTTTGGGTTTGGGCACAAACCATTTAAAAATATTAAAAGTAATGAGGCCTTCCCCACATTTTTTAGGTTCACATCTTGAGCTGTGGCTCACCATGGGACAAAAAGGAGCCAGAGGAGAGAAGGGATAGAAGACAGGGCAGGCAGGTTGCTGTGGTGCCCACGGGTTGACAAACTTTTTCTGTAAATGGTAAGATAGTCAATGGTTTTAAGCTCTTTGGTCCCCATGGCGCCTGTTGAAACTACTCACGAACACTGCCACAGAAAATATTTAAGTGATGGGTATGGCTGTGTCCCAGTAAAACTTTATTTACAGGAAGAGATGGTGGGACAGATTGGACTCATTCACAGTAGCTTGGGCCAGAGAATCAGATAGGAGAAGGTAGAAGTGGTGAGCACCCTGAAAAACTGGGCCCAAATGAGCGCCTTAGTGAACAGTACTGCTCCTTTGGACTTGATCTTAGCCATAAGGCAGAGAGAGGAACGACAACACTGCTCCTTTGGGATTTTCTTTAGCCTAGCACTGGAGGCAATTTTGAAGTCACTCCATACGAATCAGTGAAAATACTGCAGTTGAAGTCAAGTATTTCCCTGGAATAAGAAGCAGGAAAAGCTTCAGTGGTCACCCAACTTTAAACTCCTATTCATCACATTGCAAAAGTGGTCAGATAGTTCACAGAGTTCTGAATGCCAGTGAGTATGTGGCCAGCAGTGTTGATGAATAAAATCTCATTTTTTAGGGTGCCGTGATGCAAATTTTCCTGGTGATACTAAGAGGAATTTGTCTTTTAGGTCTGCTTTCATTCATTACAATTAGGTACATTTCTACCACCAACCTTCCATATGCTGCCGATCCTGTGGAAGGTATAATAGTGTGGTAACCAGATTACAACTCAGCCTGGAAGTGTTAGCTAGCAACTCGCACACCCAAGATAATGGCGCTTCGCAGGACATAACCTCAGAGAATGCCTGAGAAACTTCGCAAACCCAACGTTGACTTTCAGAAAATTTATCATCGGTAATCAGGGCTTCTTAAACAGTATTTCGTGGTGCATTAGAGCTTTAAAGTAAATGGCCATTTATAATAGCAGTGGAAAATGCTGGTACCTAATTTTATTCTTGTGTCTCTTGAGATTAATTTGATTGATTTTGCTTTAGCCATATATATTACTCTGAGAGGAGAGATGACAGTTTGTTTTTAAAGGAAATATTTATAGGTGTTTAACATTAAAAATAGTATTTATTTGTGTTCTTTGGTCTCTAAAAGTTTAATGAAATAGTTGAGTATCAAACTGCCCTAGTGTTCAGCTCGTTGTATTGAATAATTAATTAATTAATTAATTAATTTTTACTGGGGATTGAACGCTGTTCTTTGTGCTTGCGAAGCAAGCAGCAGAACCAATGGGCTAAATCCCCAGCCCTTGAATATTTGTTTATATCCTTGAAGAATATGAGCAGCTGGAAGGCATGACTGTCCTAGATTTCTCTGCTTTTTTATTAGATGCTTAGATGCTGTGTGAGTTCACTCAGAAATTAACCATATGGTGACAGATAATAGAGTTTTTCTTGAAAGTCAAATAAATTTATAATGGACAAAGTTTGACTCTAGGCACACAGGTCTTTGGAGCTTTTTGAATTAGAAAAGAATTCAGTTTAGGAAATTCTGCCTAGTTCCTATTTCTGTACCATGTCAAGATATAGTTCTCCAAAATTTATAAATAAAATGCAAAAGAATTATTGTAATGAATAGTAGTAAAGGTATATATTTAGTAGACAACTATCTGTGCAGTAGAAATGTCTATACCCGCAAGCACAAAAAGATGCATATGAGGCAGTCCAGAGATGCACCATAATTATTTGAAACTAATCATCACCAACATAAACATAATCATTTGAAACTAGAAACTATTTCAATGCCCACCTGCAGTAGGATGGGTAAACCTGACCTAGTCATAGCTGGAAGTAGTACACATTAATGAGAAAAAATGAACTACAGCCAAGCACAGTAGGGATAACGCTCTGAAACATGATGCTGAGTGAAAGAAGCCAGACACAAAATTATACATGTTATATATTTCCCTATATATGAAGCACAAAAATAGACAATATGCTGTTAGAATTCAGGGAAGTGGGTACCTTAGAGGCTACAGTAGTGATGGGGGCTGCTGGGAGCTGATAAGGTTCTGTTCTTTGGCCATGGTGACGTGTGTGTTCATTTTGAGAAAATTCATTGAGCTGACCCTCGGCACGTTTTTCTGTATCTATACTATGATGCAGTGTTTGAAAGTACCGTGGCTCTGAAATAATGTACCATTAGCCTGATTTTCATAGGTTTAGCTTCTATTAGCAAATATCATTTGTGGAGGCAATGGAAATACACAGGAAAGTACCACATCTATGACCTGAATGACACCATTTTAAGAGAGGAACTGGTGTACTTCAGACATTTTTGCTTTGTGAAACTAAGGCTTAGGATTTTCTTCAAACTGAAAGTTCACAGTGGCCCTAGGCTTTTTTCTTTTTCTTTTTGATACATTCTTCAGAATTGCTTTATTTGATATAAAACTCACATGGAACAAGGTACAATATTCTATTCAATGTTTGGCAAGTAAATGTATGTCTGTTACCTTTCATATTTTGATGGATAAGGACATGGGACATTTTGAACATTTTGTTTTCTTCATTTGTTGCCTTTAAAGTTAGGAATAAATAATCAAGTTCTTTATGAAATACATTTAGTGGGACTGTTTCATGCATATCTTTAGACAATGAGGATTTTTCTCCTGTCATTCATGGCAGCATGGATGGAGCTGGAGACAATATGTAAGTGCAGTAAGTCTGGCACATAAAAACCAAAAGCGCATGGTTTCTCTCCCATGTGATCTCCCTGAAAATCACGGAGAAAAGTGTGGATACCAGAGCCTGGGAATATGTGTGTCAAAGTGGGAGGAAGAAAAGATGGTCAATGGCTAGAGGGGTGCAGCTGGAAAGGAAGAATAACTCCTAATGTTCTACTGCACAAGAGAATACCCTAACAGCAATTAATTGACTTTTTCAAAGTAGCTAGTTAGACAGGATTTCGAATGTTCCCAACACAATGATAAATGCTTGAGGTAATGTTTATGCCCTTTTCTCACCTCACACTGTGCACATGAATTGAAATGTCATGCTGCACCCTGTAAATATGTACAATTATTATTTGTCACTGTAAAATAAAAATATTTTCTTAAATTGAGAATTTCTGGTTTCTTTCTGATGACCAGTTTAGATATATAGCAAATGTCAGGAGTTATGTTTCTGTATTTTCCTTTTAATTTCTTTGCATCTAGTAAACCCCTGAGGAAGAAGGTCCAGAAATGCAATGCTTAGCATTATCAATAAAGCCTGATATTTTTACCCTACAGAAGCCATGGGCCAGCCATAGCATTCATTTTTGTGTACAATGTTCAGAGACAAATCGCTTAGCTTTTTGAGTGACAAATGAGTAAGATTTCAGTCTGCCAAAAGGTATTCCTCTAAGCAGATACATATATCTAGGCAATCGGTCCATCAAAAAACTCAGCCTTTCCTCTCAGTTTATTTAGTTACATTTCTGGGGTCTTCTTTCAGGTATCTAACACGAGGAGTTCAGGATACCAAAATCCTGTTTACAAGATGTTCCAAAGCAATGTGCAAGACTTACCCCATACACACTATTTCGGGGAACTGTGCTTGCATTATACACAGTTTCCTTTAGAACTGTTACTTTTGTCCTAAATAAAGAACCAAAAGACTGAGAGTGCTGAGGGTGTAGATCAGTAGCAGATTGCTTGCCTAGCATTCACAAAGTTCTCGAATCAATTCTCAGCACAGGGTAGGGGGTGGGGGGAGCTGTTGGAGAAAAGGAAATGATTTTAATCCCTGAACGGTCTTGGAAAACGTATTTCTGTGCAAATGAGGCTATGCAGGCATCATGAAGTACACGGAAGAGAAGAGTATTGCAGCTTAGTTAATAGCACGTCCTCCACCATCAGACTACATCCGAATCCTGGCTGTCCTACTTGCAGGCTGTGTGATCTTGAGAAAATTATTCAAACACTCCATGCTTCAGGTTATTCATGTACAAATGTAGGCATCAGCGGCATATCTTAAGTTTGTTGTGAGGACTGCATGAGTTTGCCTGGCATTGGGTAAACTCTAAGTTTTAGCATATGTCATTTGCATGACGATTATTGGCATACACAGCATCTTTTAAGAGTACGTATGTTTCCTTCACTAGTTTAGAAAATGCCTCTCAACATAGTAGCTAGAATGTTCTTGGTGAAATGTAAACCTGGTCATGTCACTCACCTGCATGCAACTTTCCCAAACTTTCTATTTCATTCAAAGGAAAAAGCCAAAGTCTTTACAAGGATGATCATCATTTTTTCCTGCTTTGTTCAAGACAGCCTGGATTTGCCAGTACCAAGCTGTTTTTATCACAGTGGCTTTGTAGTATAGTTTCAAATTGGGAATTGTTATACAGCCATAAAGAATGAGAAATTAGAGTCATTCTTAGGAAAATGGATACATATTGAGGATATACTCCTAAGTGAGTCACACATGTATAAATACTGAATAATTTCTCTGGTGTGAAAAACTATAATGGTACATAAGATCCTAATGGTATAATTGACAATGTGTAATAGAAAGAAAAGGGCTAAAGGTGTAGGGGAAGTGGGAAGGGTAGGAGAAAGGAAATAAGGGAAAAGAAAAAAAAAACATGAGAAAATGAAAAAATGGAAATAAAGTGTTAGTAAATAGGGAAGGGAGGAGGGGTGAAGGGAGGGCAGGGGTAAGGGGAATAAATGAGAACCAAGGCCTGTCATATAAAGGTACAAGATCCCAACAATGAATGTGTCTATACTGTATACCTGAAATAAACTCAATGAGAAAAAACAAAAGACAGCCCTGATTTACACCAACTTTTTACGTGTAATTATTGTTAGTGTTGCCTCCTTTAACTTTAAAAAGTTCTGTCAGGGTAATAAAATATATAGTCAGGCTTTAGGTGCTCTGCCTTCCCACTACTCTTGCATAGCCCTGCGACCTTATCTGCTACTACTCTCCCTTCCACTAAGCCATTAGGGCCTCCTTGCTGTTCCTGTACCTCTCTAGGTACTGTCCTGTTCGGGGCCTTTGCCCTTGTTGCTTCCTCTAACTGGAACTCTCTTATCTTAGGAAGTTGGTTCAGTTGGCTCCTTTGACATGTTCACTCAGCTGTTGCCTTGTATTGAGGCCTTCTTTAGCTATGCTCTCAAAAATTAACATCTCTCTCCTTTTTGTTCCCCATCCCCATGAACTTTGCTCCTTAGCACTTACCTCACGGACTCTATACTTGCTTATTTATCTTCCTTTTTGTCTTGCTCTTCTACCCGAATGTAAGCTTCATGAGGGCAAGGATATCTGTTTTGTTTATTACTATTTCACCAGCATCTTCATTGAATGAATAATTAAAGAAAAGTCAGATTAAAAAAGATCCTGGCTGGGGATTTAGCTCAGTGGTTCTGCCACCTGCCTCGAAAGAGCAAGGACCTGCGTTCGATCCCTGGTACCCTCCCCACAAAAAGATTCAATATAACTGAGCAACTAAATGACTAGTAGTTACCATTTCTGTTGCCTGCTAATATAAATTTGATCTAAAGTAATGGAAGTACCATGTTTGGGAAAATATTATTTAGAAGTATTAAGAGTTTCTTCCATTATTGTGACTAGTTTCCAAGAAAGTTGCTTTTAAATGAAACTCTTAGAGGTGTTTAAAGTCCAAGAAATGACCTCTAAGATTGCATGAATATTTGTACAAATAATAGTAAGACTTTCTAGAAACACCTGATGTTAGATTCTTGAGTCTAAAAATGCAGGGGCTTCAAAACTTACAAATTTAAATGAACACTCCAGAACAAGTGTTTTTCTTATCCTTTTGGAAGTTCAAACTTAAACATAAAACTATCAAAAATTAACACTGATTAATAAGTCTGTTTTACTACTAGTTTTAATTTCATCTTTTGTTTTTTTAGTTTAGAGAAGTTTTCCCAACAACGTCTAGATCCAGTTAAAAATAAAGTTGTAGCTACAGAAAGTAAAAATGCTAACTCCCAGGAGAATGTGGCAGAGGGAGAAGGCAGTTGTAGAATTTCTGGCAGTGTATCAGATTTATTGAGATGGAATTTCTTAGGCCATTCCTTATTTAACCATTCTAATCTTAGCATCAGCTTTAGCACGCTTGATTCCCTCATTCATCTTAGTTTGTACTCTATACAAACTGTACACACTTTGTATAACACTCAACTTCCAAAATATACTGTAGCAATGCTTTAGAATAAAATAAGCAGAACATTTGCTTTTATTGATGGGAATGCCAGGTATCACGGCACCATTCACAGCAACAATGTGTATTGTGTGATTTTTTTTTTCCCCTCAAACCTAAAACTTGCTTGAATTTTCATTTTATGTTAAATTTGGAATATTGCAAACTCTTTTAATGAGCGCAAGTCTTTTGATACAGGAATATCATCAGCCTTGAATCTGTTTACATCTCAACTCCTTGCTAGTAAGAATGGGGCTGGAACCATCTCTCCCTTCTTAGCTTTGGGAGCAATCTTGCAGTTATGGACCATTTCCATCCCCCACTACTGACACAGGAATAACTGTGCTATAAGCCAATTGCTCAGGGCAGGCAAAGTAACCTCACATGAGAATAATTACTTAACATGACCATGAGAGAATGCAATGAGTTTCCCAGACACAGGAAATGAAAAGTCAAAAGGGGAGGTGGAGCTGGACAGGGTTCTGAAGTCTTTCCAGACGGCAACTTCCTCCTAACAAACAGAAAACTGGCTAATAAATTTATCACTCTGTCATTTTATAGGTACATCTATTCTTAAATAAGCTAGTCAGCATATTTTTGCAACATGCACATGTTAGCAGCACCAGAAAAGCAACCTCTCTCCTATCCTCTAAAGAGCAAATAAAAGCTTTTGTAATGTGAATATTCATTTTGATACTCCAAATCTCTCATAGCTTTAATAGTTCAATCTGAAACCATAATTAGAAATATGCTTACGGAATGAATATTGCAGAGAAATCCTGGAAAGAGGCTCTTTGATTGGCCATGTAGCTCCAGAGAGAGAGGAAAACAGTTAAACGCACAATGTCTGAACCAGAGGAAAAGAACACTTGGCTTCAAGAGACAAAGTGAAGGGGGAGCCCACACTGTCGCTATGTGCTTCTCTGCTTCTTGTAAGTTTCTCTTAGATTTATCAACCCCAAGACATTCTTGTGTGCAGGATAAAAAGAAATCCCATAGCTTCAATAATCAAGACTACTTTAGGGTCTGCAATAGTACAAGAGAAAAACATTCTAATAGAGGCAAATACAATGCCATTAAAAAAAAAAAGCCTCATTCATCAAGTGTTTTTTAAGCTGGGCCTTGGGGATACAATGATAAATGAGTGTTAGGGCAGCTGGCCTCAAGGAACTTGCAGACAAGCGAATGATTTGGAAGACACAATAGAACACGTGTTAAATGCCATCCTAGGGTTAACAGAGGGTATTGGGGGAGCACATGAGGAGGCCGTAACCTTGTCTGGGTCATGGATCCTTGCCAGACAAAGGGATGTCCTGAGATTTGAACAAATAAAGTAGAATGAAGCAGCAGAGGCATGAGGGAAAATTACGTTAGATAGAAGGATCACTTTGGTACTTTTGGACAGGCTGGGTTAGCTAGAGTGGATAGAGAGGGGGAAGAGTGTGGAGCGATGGGTGCTTGGAAAAAAGGCAGAGTCGGAATTACTTAGAAGGAAAATGTCTAACTGGAATACGATGCACTGGCAAGGGATAGAGGCTTCAATTAAGGGATGCATTTTGTCTCTTAAAATTTAGGGTGTACAGTTACTACAGCTAATTCTATGGTTATAGCATGACTCCCGGAGTACATGAGAAAGGTCTGTTTTGATTTGCTTGATGATAATGTAAAAAAGGAAATTGTACGCTCATCGCATATGGAATTTGGTGAATTATTCAATTAACTTGAAAAATAGGGTGTGCAGACCACAGGTAATATCTTTTGCCTTGCCTGTAAATGAAGAATCCCTTTGACAAATCAGTCATCATCACCATCATCATCATCATCATCATTTTAATTTGAAGCTCTCAGAGAAATCTGATTACAAGTTAATTTTAAAAGCAAAGGCCCAAATCAAATCAAATCAAATCACATCGTAACAAGCGTGATTCACCGTTTTCCCTGAGGCATATCGCCTATAATTTGTAGCAATTTATTTGCTTTGGTGATTTGATGTTTCAAGAAACAACTGTTGTATGTCCGCTCTAAAAGATGGCTTCTAGTGGCACAAGATGTCAAAAGCTGTGTGACTGGAGATGTTGGCTCTGTGTGAACGTCTCTAGTTTCCAAATTGCTCAGATCCTCTGCCAGAGCAATGTACTGTATTGGCAGCCTTGAGATCATTGCAAAACATTCTTGGTAATTTTATACAGAAGTTGTAACTGTTTATTTTTCATTGTTGTTCTCATTAAGAGATGGTTGCTTGGAGTGGGATAGAATTAGAACTCAGCGGACTTAGTGACATGTATAACGGTTGTCACCGCTGATATGCTTCATACGATATTCTCAGGGTAGACATTGTTCAGCTGTAGGGTTCTCCACAGCATCCCTGGTTTCAGCTATTGTTACGCATACCTGAACTTCCTATGCTTATGCCGCTGGTTTCCAGTTTCTTTCTTCCTCCCGTGTCCAACAGTTGCATCCTTTTTTACCCTCCTTCTCTCACATATATTTTCTCTCATTCTTGTTTCTGCTAAGAAGTTCATGGGAAAATCTCTGTATATGTACGAGTCAGCTCTTCTCCCAAAACCATGTGATAATAAGCCTTGGCCAGTACACAAACCTCCCCTGTGGGTATCTGTTCTATTGAAATTTATAAGCCACCAACACTCGATGGCGTTGAAGAATAAATCACTAAATTCTGCATTTCTAATCAACACTGCCATTTATTTACTGGAAACTTTTTGGTCCCCAAATACAAAGGCAATGTTTTACTTGTTTTTTCATTCTAACGAACGTAAATACTTTTTGTACAAATTAAATTACTTGGCCCCGTTTTGCATTTCTTGAGAATTTACGATATTAGACAATGCAATTTTCCAAACACACTGAATCTGTCACCAACCTAGATTTAATATTGACTACATGAATGAGCCTACTAGTTCTTTTTCCTTCCTCGCTCTTGTTTTTATCAGTCATCTCTTGCATTTAGTGATATTATCTGTTATTTGAATAAATAAAAATTATCCTTTGATCAGTTTAGGAATGGCTTTTCTTCAGCATTATCCTTTGCAAGGCCTTTGTATATTCGAAAACCAAGAAGGCAACTGGAAATCATTGGCTACACTTTGGTTCTTTCTGCTTTACATTTTATGTTCTTGGACTGTCTGATTTTCTTTTTGTAGGCTGTAGGTGTGTATATAAGCAAGGGCCAGAGGAGTGTGTGTATTTTTCTCGTCTTTGTACTTTTTTGGTACTGGAGATTGAAACTTATAGGACTTTATACGTTTTAGGTAAGCTGTCTATCATTGAGCTACATTCTCTGCCCATTTTATTTTATTTTATTTTGAGAGAGTCTCGCTAAATTACCAAGGCTGGTCTTCACCCTCCTGAGTAGCTCGGATTACAGGCATACACCACCATACCTAGTGGCTTCTTCTCTTCTTGATGCCACATATATAACAACTGCGGACCTCCCTCATTTTTTTTATCTAAACTCTGTAAATGCCTTAGCAGCTGCAATTTGGTGGCTATATCCATTTTCCTCCTGACAGCGTTGTTTAGGACAAAGGAAGTTCCTAAGGGGGAGCAACGGCAATGGGACAGAAGTTGACCACCCATGTTGGGAACTGCAAAGAAGCAGCTAAAGTGTGGCCCGAGCCTGGGAGGCAGTTGAGGCAGGTGAGAGTCCTGAGTGCTCTGAGGAAAGAGTGGGACTCTGTATGTAGATCGGTGTTCAGCAGAGATTTGGGGAAGAAATGCAGAAGACTTGGAGGCCAGTTCAGAAACTTCTGGAAATGCATGTGTGGGGTGACACCCTCTTTATGCCCACTGACCATCTGGAGCCGGCGGCCCCAGCTGTGCTGGCTATGAGGGACCAGAACTGGCCCAGCTGTCTGATACCGGCTACCGTGATGTCAGTGTTTCCCATCATGTTGATCTAGGAAACAGTTACAGCCCAATCCGTTATAAGTGGAGAAAGGAAACGCAATGCTAACTGAAAGAGCACTCTGTCGGGCTCATCCCTTTTCTTGTTACATCTCTATAGTTGACTCAGCAACACTAGCCTACCCCAAGTCATGGTAGGCACACTATCTACTCCACTTGTGTGGATGCTGATATGACTCAGTGCAATGTTTTCAGTCTGGAGACATCTTAGGATTGGGCCTGAAACCAGTATGACTGTTAACACAACTTCATGATTTGAAAGCTCGTCTCTCTTTGAAGTGTATAGGAGATATTTTCGACTAGCCTTCTTTCAGAGTGAATTTTTGCGGGTGCTAGTGGGGATTAAACTCAGGGAGCACTAAGTCACCTTCCCAACACTTTTACAATTTTTTTTTTTTGATTTTGAGACTGGCTCTCACTAAATTGCTCTGGCTAGTTTTGAAATCCTCCTGTCTCAGCCTCCAGAGTAGCTAAGATTAAAGGTTTGCGTCACTGTGCCTGGTGCAGCTTAATCTTTTTTAAAATTGAGGAGGCTATAGAAGGCCTATGCACAATAAAAGGCAAATTGCAAGAAACATGGACATAGACTCTGTGGAGATGGATAGGGGGATTTGGGAATGAGGGGAAATGGAAAGGGGAGTAAAAAGCTGTGCGATGTGGTCAGTGTATGTACCCCTACCCTACAATGACTGCACTGTATCCATTAGGTATTACACACACATTCTAATAAAAAGGGAAACATGAAGGCACAGAGAAGGTAAAGTTGATGTGTCAGAGGCCTCCGCGGGCCTGAAGTGTGAAGGATTTCAAAGTATCAGAACCTTGTGGCAGGAGGTAGCTGTGGGAGAAGAGAAACGGAGGCCTGAGCTCACACTGCCTGCAAAAAGATTTTTCTTGACCGTCCCAGGCAGGAGTCAGAGGGAGAGTGACATGTGAAGGTCTCCTGATCTAGAGAAGAGGATAAAGCACTAGAGATAAGCCTGAAGTCCTGTGAAGCTTTTTAGCTCACTGGGATGTTTTCCTCTTTTGCTTCGGAGAAAGACTGAGATGACTAAAGGGTATTTTTTTTTTTAAAGCCTAAATGATTTACTTTCTAAAATTAATGTCTATTAAATGACTCATATTACAAGTTTTAGAAAAAATAAGAATTCTATACATATACTCCTGTGACATAAAAACCCCCGAGTTAAACTGTCCAATACTTAGAACTACAATATGGTTTACAAAATACTGGGTTCCCAAGAATGGTATGGTCAAAGAAAGATGTATTAGTTTTTAATCTACTGCTATATAACAAAATAATTTTATTGAGATTTTCACAAAATTTGGAAATATTCTGGGTCGTCTGACTTAACCTGTGACCATGGAGGAGGAATATGAAGCTCAGTTTAGCCTGGTGATTGGTAGGAGGCCCCTCTCCTGGAAGTTACCAATACTGAGGTGTGAAGAAACTGCCTGCACACAGCTCAGTCTCCGCGGCATGCTTCAGAGACAGCAGCAGAAGGGAGGAGTTAATTCAGAGATGGTACATTATTCTCACGAGTGAAGGAGGGTTAGATAATTAGTGTATAAGCTTGAATAATCAATGTTCAATACTCCATACCGTCACTGAGGAGTAAAATTTTGCGTACGTCATGCCAACATTTTCCAGTCTATCACTAAGGCGATATATCATGGAAAGTCATGTGGAATGCGCATGGTATCTCATAAACAGAAAATTAAGAACTTGTGGAAAATAGGTTCTGTAGCATATGCTAGTATTTAAAATTAATTATTTAATACTTCAATTTTGCATCACAGTTTGGTCCTAAAAATCCCATAAAATAGGAAACACGTGTATTTATGCTATTGTGTGCAAAGAGATGGTATGTAAGGGTTTTTTCTGCACTGTCTAATTTCTCCATTTTGCTATATATGGTATAATTTTAAAAGATTTTTATTCATAATGCTCAAAGATTTAGTCATTTTCATCTTCTACTTAGAATTCAGTTGACATAGCTTGTCATTTAAAGTAGTATTTCAGAATATTGCCACCTAGAATAGTTTGTTTCTGTAGATAATTCACAGGAGCAGATGGAGAAGGAAAGAAAGGTGAAAGATGGTGATTTCCTGTGACATTGATCATGCTGTTTCATTTGACATTTAGTGATTTTGAATTCTTTCAGAAATCCCTCCCCCCAGTGCCCATACTAAACATGGAATATCTTAATTCCTTTTGGCTTTAGCTTATTTGGTACTAAATACACACTTATGTAGGGCAATCCCAGTAATGGTTCGGTAAGTATTTCCTTCTCTCACTGAGACACTAGCATTATTTTGTGCTTCTCTCTGTTCCCCATTACCTAGCTCAGGGCTGGGCGCACATGAGCTACTCAATAAATCCAAACTACAAAAACAAAGTAGAAAACTGTAGGTCAAGGCTGGTTTCCAGTAGTTTCAGGGAGCACTCCTCCTCCACAAAGTGGATTCTGGCTGGCCTGCTGTCATGTGGACCCCTTTACCTCCAAGTTACCCAGAAAACCGAGAAGAACCTTTGGCTTAGTCATCCATGCACACAGTCAAAATAAAATAGGTACTTTTCATTTTAAGCTGGACCATGAATATTTGGATGCCGGACAGCATCACATTAAATATGATTATATAACTGAAACCAAAGGCATATTTAAGTGCTTTGGGGACTCAGCAGGTCACACTCTGGAAAACGGAGTCAGAAAATCTGGAGATCTTCTCCGGACTGCCCATTTAACCCACAAGCCCAGTGCAAGCATGAAAATCCAGTGCATGAAACATCATGATTTTGAAGACTCACCCCTGAGATTTTGTTAACAACTAAGTCAGAAAATAAGCATAACATATAACAGATAATAAAATCTTAAAGCGCCACTAAGTTTTAAGAGAGCAGAAATAAGCCTCGGTAAAAACAGAGCAAAATTCCAAAGGTCAAAGAAGTTTGCAGTGACTCTCTTACTAAGGAATCAGAGAAAGTGTTCAAACCTGCAAATGCATTCGTAGTTACTTCCTACCTTAAAGACATTGATAGGGAGATCAATGACCACATAGATAAGGTCTCCAAGGGCAAGGCTGGCTATCAGCGCGTTGGGGCCATTCCTCATACACTTGTTCTGGTAAATGATCCTGAGCAGAGTTGCATTCCCCACCATTCCCACGATGAAAATAGTACAAGATATCACAGTGTTAATGTATTTGAAAGCTGCAGTAATTTTAGTCTGCTGTGGGCAATAGCTGTGCAGGGAGCCATTGCTGGGTAGGGCCAAGTTAGTGGGTCGATGCGTGGTGACCAGGAAGTTAAGCTCTGTCCCATGGAAAGTGGTGAAGTTATCCACAGGATTGCTTAGATTTGTGCTGTGTCTCTCAGGGTTATCACCAATTACACATCCCACCAGTGCCAGCCAAAAGGAGGCCCTGAGCCGGAAGGTTTCCATCTTGATGTCTGATGGTGCTGCTTGTATACCTGGAAAAAGAAAGAAATTATTTTTGTTACAAAAGCTAGCTGGTGAAACAATCAATGATTATTTACTGGATTAATTAAAATATAGGTTATACTTGGTAAATAGGTAAGAGATATCTATGTCAGGTTACCCCCCATGGCAGAACACAACTAGAGAAAAGCCGAAGATTTATTAGGTCTCTCTCTCTCTCTCTCTCTCTCTCTCTCTCACACACACACACACACACACACACACACGGAGAGGTACATACACACCCCTATCTCCATCTGATCTCTATCCAAAGTTATATATGTTCAGACCATAATATGGATAAGAATATGTTAGTCTTTCCTTAAAGTAGTAGTTACTTTTTTCTCTCTCTGTTCAGGCTGACAAGAATCTGACTTACAAAAAACTTGGGAGGGTTGAGAGACACAAAATGTTATGTATTGTTAATACTACCACTACCATTATTATTATTAGTATGGTATCATGACCTTCCTTTGCACTGAGTTACGTCTCTAACCCTTTTCTTATTTTTTATTTTGAGGCAGGGTCTCCCTAAGTAGCTAAGTTGCCCAGGCTGGGCTGCATTTACTGTCCTCCCAGAGTGCTGGGATTGCCAGCCATACCACCACATCCAATTCAAAACTTTCCGAAATAAAAGTATTATAATATGTCAAGTAAAAGTTGTGGTATCTAGGCTAAAATAAAGTTACCAAACTATGTAACTAATAATTCAGTACTGCTTTACGCATCGTAAATAATGAACATGGGACTAGAGAGCAGCACAGATAGCCATCTCAAGTGTATCCAGAAGTTCATTTAAAATCAGGACTCTGGTTAATTCCATTAATGCACTGAGAAATCCTAGTTTTAATCCAATATGATATAATTGATAAAGACAAAACGTTTATTTTGAAAACTTTGATGAGTAAAGTATGACATTTATGTCTTCTAACAGGAGTTTTTGCTGCTCTATGCAACAGAAATTATTGTCACAATTTTTGCTAATGAGTGCAATGGGGATAAAGTATTTCCCCAGACTAGACATACTGTTTGGTTTTCAAGGATCTCCTGTCACCATGCTGCTTTTTCTGTCATGGATATTTGGAAACAGAGGTTCAAAAAGGCAAAGTCCCTTGTCAAGGTCACAAGGGGTGTTGGCAACGCTGCACTTCTAAAAGGTGGGGTAGTTTGATTCCATACCCAGCCTGAACTCTTAACCACTAGACCACCCTATCTCTCTCATTTTTGAGCTTTATTTAAACCTACAACACATTAAAGACATCTCCAGAGTTCAGATGAAGCAACAGACCAGGGAGCATGGTTAGACATTTTCAAAATACCACCTTTTTTTTTTTTTTTTCAAAAAGTGAGTGAACTCTTACCAGGCAAGTCTAGGTTTTTCCTTTAATCCTTAAGAAAACACACTGGAGAAACCAGGAAAGTTGATTTTGAGTATTGGTGACAGAATAATCAGAGGTAAATAAATGTGGACCCTCCTAGTTCAATATTTTGTACATTTCCTTTTCTATAGGCTTTTTTTAAATCAGAAATCGAACTGGGGACTTTGTGCCTGTGAGGCAGGTAGCAGAGACACTGAGCTAAATTCCTGGCCCTTCCACAGGCTTTTTAGTAATATTTAAATGAAAACTATAAATTCATTTGTGCAGTGGGGTGCTTGTCTACGACACAAATACCTGAGTCTTAATTTTAACAAATAATGTCCTTTCTCTGAGTCTATTCAACAAAGCTATGGGCCACTTTAAAAATTTTGACAGTTATCACGGGATATCATTAAGCTTAGGTTCAGCTAACATGTGGAAACAATAAGATACAGTCAAATGGTATAGAAGGTACAAGGCAAATACAAACTATAGCACTGCATCCTTTTGCCTTCCCCTGAGATTGTCTCCCAGAACCTGAAATAATGCAGCATTTCACACAGGGTGATACATTATACATAGATCTGTTATCTGCCTTGAGCTACAACTCAACTGTAGGTAGGCAGGAACAACCTCCGCATTATACCTGAGGGAAACTGAGTCTTGGAGTTAAGAGATTATGTCAAGATTTTACAAGTAAGAAGTGATAGGACAGTTGTAATATCTCACAACTTGGTTACACGACTTCACTTGATCCGATTAGGTTAAAAAAAAAAAAAGAATTTTTCAAAGTTAGGGACATGCTCTGTATTTGTCAGTTAGACCAAAGCTTAATTAGTAGTTTGTAGTGTTTTTTTTCCCCTGCTTTTTATTATCTGGTGTGTTTGAACAAATATCAGTAGACCTACCATTTCCATTCCAAAGTGGAGACCAGAAGTCCAAGAACAAAGCTCATTGTCATCCTCCTCCTACATCACAAAGTGGGGTGGATTCTTCAACATCTTACACTGATTAATGACTAGAGCCTCCCCATTTCCCGACTGGAAAGGAATATTCAGCAATGGTTTTCTTCAGAATGAGAGACAAAGGCCTTTTCCAGGAATGGAATGGCTCCTTACCCATTGGAGTAGCTAGAGGGTTATTTCCTGAACTGAGCTGGCTATCATGGGCACCATGCCACTCATAAAAGATTAGCATGCAGATCTGCTTGGTCAGCTGTTTACAGCCTAAGCTAAGAAGGCCAAGGTTATAGGTTCTTATCATGGCCCCACCTAGCTACCATTAAGACCATCTTCCTTCCAACAATGGCACTACTGTAGTAATCATTTCTGATGAAACCTTTGTCAGCTCTCCATACACATTAAGCTAAAAGCTAAGGGACATTTGTCAAAGGCATGTGGATACCATATTGTCATTCAGTGAAAAAACCCTTTCAGTCTAACATTGTTCCAACTGAGCTATTTTGGCTCTCTCAGAAAAAAAAAAAATAAAATAGTTCAAATGCATGTTCCTCCAAGGAAGGGTCTATAGCTCACTTCCATGCATGAGTCATGCTTGCTTTGAATCATAGTCACAATCAGCCACAGCTCTAGCTGAAGCTTCTCAGGTTTAGACCCGAAGGACAAGGTCTACAGTATTCATTCAGCATTCTTCCTTGGGGGCCGGCACAAAAGCTATTATTTAGGGAGCTGACTGAATCTTTATGCTTACACATTAACCATTTAACAAATGGGACTCTCAGGATTCAAGTTTACCTGTGATTAGTAATATGGAAATTCCAACCTTGTCAAATTGGTATGAGTTTAAAGCGGGTAATTTGCACCAAAAGATTGCCGAGGTACTGCTCAATTAGCTAACACTTAAAACAGAGGGGGTGCTAGTGGGAGGAGCCATAAGCAGAGGGGGGGGGGAGGGAGGGAGGGAGACCCCAGGAACTTTTTACAAGTTTTCTGTGGTTTCGTTCTCTGGGTAAGAAATTAGCCAGGTCGCCTGCCTTTAATAGGCCTCCTCCCAACTATAGGGAAAGCCCTTAGGAGGTGTAAACAGAGGCTGATTATCTAAAAACAGCCCTTGCTTTCTGCACGTGAAAGGCAACAAGTGCCTTTTAAAGGACGGCACAGAACAAAACGCCCAGACCTCCAACAAGCAGATTTCCAAAACTCGCTACACCAGCTCCCTGACCGGCAAGACATCAGTTCCTCACAGCGGGCGCGGTGGCTCCCCTGGGCAAACCCAGGGAGGGTAGCAGCTTTAAGGGAAGACAACTTTACCCGTAGGCTTTGGAGCAAGCGATAAGGGGCGAGATGCTCCAGAGTTCTCGCATGTCTGGGGGAAAAGGGACACCAGGAAGAATTATTGGGCCTCTTTTTCCTAAAATGCCGACTCCTACTTCAGGAGGTGAAGTGCTTGCCATCACTTCTCCGAAGCGCAAACGTCTCCCAAGCGCACCCCCGCCAGAAGCGCCCCCCAACCCCCGGCACCCTCGGGCAGGTGGGTGCCGGTCCCACTCAGCGCGGGGCGTCCGGGCGAGAAACTCCCAGACGGCGTCTCCCACACCCCCGGACCCATCCCCGAAGCACAGACTTGCACCGACCGTGGAGCCCGGAGGGGCGCAGACAGCT
>NW_022900950.1:66592412-66602615 GCF_012274545.1 Fukomys damarensis | reverse complement strand
CCACTCGGCTTCGGAAAGCTTCTCGGAGGGGCACAGCTTCTCTGCGGAGGTCTCGCACAGCCTCGAGTCTCCGGCGACGCCCGGGTGGGATGGAGGGAGCCTCCCCACCTCCTCTCCGCGATCGCCGGGCCAGAGGGATGAGTGGGAGCGCGGGAGGGCTCGCGAGCAGAGGACAACTCCGAGGAGCACGCCTCCGCCGGTCGCGTCCTCCTCCCACAGCTCCCAGGCCGTCTACTTCTTTCTGGGACTGCCAGAGCGTCCCAACCTACCAGTCCTCCAGGGAGGAAGACAAGAGGAGCACAAAAATGCCGCCCCCTTCCAGGCCCTGGAGGGCAGGAGTCTTTTTAACTGTTTCCTTCCTGAAATGAAGTTGGGGTGGGCCGAGTGGGGCGAGGGGAGAAGTTCACAGACCAGACTGGAGAAACTCGTCCCCTCGGTCACTCAGTGCGGGCAGGTCTGGGCTGTGCTGGAGCAGCGGAGGCAGCCAGCGCCCAAGGGTGGCTTCTCCTCTGCCTTTCCTTTGCTTGGCCTGGGCGCGCCCTCCCCAGCTCACGGGAAGTGAGGGAGCCCAAGGGGACAGTAGGTCTCCGGATCCAGTGAGAGTTGCTCGGGTGTTGTCTCCGGAAGCCAGGGCCCCAACACCTCTAGCCTGGGGCAAAGGAGGTAGCCCGGGAGAGTGCCTAGGAGGCCCTTAGGTGTGGCTCAGTGAATCCAGGCAGCCTGGACAAATTCAAACAAGGAGGATACAGACCCTGCAGAAAGTGGGGCTCGGCCGTCTTTATCTAGACTGGAACTGTATCCTTAATCCGCGTTGGTGGGTGGAAGAGGAGAAGGGAGCAAAAGGCCATTGTTTGTAAGGTGTGAGAAAAATGGCGGCGCTAGGGGGGCGAAAAGCCTGGCTTGCAGGGGAGTAATTTGGCAATGCAAGACCGAGACCTGGTCACATCACATCACAGACTGCTCTGGTTATCTCTTTCAGCTAATAAGTCATCTACCCTAAAGTAAAGTGGCTTAAAATATCAGCGGTCACTTTGCTGTAGGTCTGCAGTCTGGGCAGGTCTTGTCTGGGACAGAGCGTTTCTGTGCTGCGTAGTTAGGTGTATGGAGCCTGCACTTCCGAGACACTTCACAGGCTTAGTTTTTCTGTGTGCGTGGCTCTCCACAAAAGTAGTTTGGGCTTCACACAGTGTCCTTGGCTAAGTTCCAAAATGAATGTCCCAAGAGATAGGAAGTGGAGGTTGCCAGTTTCTTAGGGTCTGGACCCAGAAACGGTTACAAGGTCCTTCCAGGAGTGGAGCAGTCAGGAATCCCAGATTCAAGGTGAACTGTAGAGGCTCCACCTGTCAAAGATTTAGGGAGCATTTTGTAAAACCATTAAAGAGGGCCACAGACTATCACTACTGAAAGGGGGTTTCGTAGTCCTCTATCTCTGTTGGACTGGGAGTTTCCCCTCTATTCTACTTTTAGCTTCTCCTCTAAGGAGAGTTAACCAACTAGAATAACCTAAGTGACTCAGTTTACATTAAAAATGGGGAAACTCTGGGCACTTGGCTTGGCAAGCTGACTATTTTCCAGGAAGAAAGTTACCTTCCACCTTCTCCCAGAAGGGGCAGTTCACAACTTGGTATGTAAAACCTGAGGGAATTCAGCCCTTACCCCATGACAAGGAGGAATTACACAATTACACAACGTGCACAACTGTTTACGTCAGTTCCTCTGGTCTTTGTTAGGGTATATCCAACAGTTCCTATGTTTTGAGACAGCTGATCCCACTGTCGTGTGGGATGAGTTCTTACAAATTCTTCCTTCACACCCACGGGATGGTTATCATAAGCAAAAACCCAAACCAAAATCAAAATAGCAGGTGTTGACAAGAATGTTGAGAGATTGGAATACTTGGTTTCTGCTTGTAGGAATGTAAAATAGTGCAGCAGCTGTTAAAAACAGTATGGGAGTCTTCAAAACAGTATCATTATTATTTATGTGGTCTTGGGGATTGAATCCAGGGCCTTCAAGCTGAGCTCCATCCCCTTTTAATTTTGTATTTTGAAGTTGGAGACAAGAGCTCACTAAGTCACTAAAATTGTCCAACTGGGCTCAAACATGTGAACTTCCTTGCTCAGCTTCCCAGAGTGCTGGGATTACAGACTTGCACCACCACATCTGGCTAATCCTTAAAATAGTAAATAGGAAACTTCTATGTAATCTATTAAATTTACTTCTGGGTGTACATTTAAAGTAATTGAAACAGGGACTTGGACAATATCTGTACATCCACGTTAATAGCAGCATTAGTCAGAATAGCCAAAAGATGAGAACACCACAAATGTCCCCCGATGAATAAATAAACAAAATGGGACATATACATCCAATAGCATGTTGGTCAGCCTTAACAAAGAATGAAATCCCGTTGCATGAGTGAAAGTCTACAGCATGGATGAACTTTGAAGACGATATGCTAAGTGAAAGAAGCCAGACAATATAATATATTATATTGTCAAAGGACAAAGCCACGATAGTTTAAAGACCTTAATTGGCTTTATTTACGATTCTAGAATCAGGCTGCACTTCATTTCACAAAAGAGAATACATTTTTCATTTTTTGTACACCTGGTTTTGCACCCAAGGCCCTTACACTGTAAGTCCCCAACCCTTTTTATTTTTATTTTGAGACAGAGTCTCACTACGTTGCTAAATTGCTCAAGCTGAGCTCAAACTTGCAGTCCTCCTGCCTCAGTCTCCCAGAGTGCTGGGATAATAGGCATGGGCCACCACGACTAGCTAGAATGTGTTGTGGTGGGCTGCAGAAGAGGTTGGGCTTGTAGACACAGAAAGGCTGAAGGGAGCAGAAACAAAAGAGCAGAAAATGGTTTGCTCTCTGTTCAGTTACTTTCCTTGTCAGGTGGGACAGGGAGACAGAATAGTTGACAAATAACTGGTTATTGTGAGTTTATTTCAGGGTTAACTGTGTGTGTGTGTGTGTGTGTGTGTGTGTGTGTGTGTTTGTGTAATGTGTAAGATGAGGGTATCTCTTTATTGTGCCAGTTACACTGTCTGCTTGGGAACTTTGGCTGATAGCTTTCTACTCTTGATTTCTTGGAAGGTAAGACAAACAACTTAGTTTCAACTCGATGGCATGGGACTGTAGTGTGTGCGACTCCATTTTGAGTTTTAGCTTGGTTCGTTCAAGAGCTTAGTCTGAAAAATAGCTTCCTATAATTTTTATTTAACAGTATGATTGCATTTATGTGAGGGATTTAAAACAATTAAATTCTTAATAAGAGAAGGTAGAATAGCGACTAAAAGGAGCCTGGAGCATGAGGACTTGTTTATGTGTTGGAGTTTTAGGTTAGGATGATGAAAACATTCTGGAGGCGAATGGTGGTAAAGGTTACATGACAGTGTGAATGTCCATAATGACAGTGAAGTGTGCACGTAAAATGGTTACAATGATGCATTTATATTCTGCATATTTACCATAATAAATTTTTTTTCCTGATGCGACATGAAACCTCCATCTCTCAGTTACCTGTGATCTCTCTTCTAAGTTCATACAATGAGTTTACTGCCTCTTCTGAGAATGCTCTTCAAATATAAATAAATGTGTTTATGGGAGTCACAAGTGTATACCTGCTTTTGAAAGAGACTGGAGTTGCCTCATTCTAGGCGAGAACAACATTAACATTCCTTCTTCTTGGTGATTTGTCTCATCTTCTGTGTTTTACTTTGGAGAAAATGACTTCAGGGAACCCAGACCAATTTTTGGCAAAGTTCACCTCTCCTTTGGGCAAGACCTAATCTATTTGTTCTACCTCTTTATGCCCCTGATTTATTCTTGTAAAGAGCACAGAAATAACACATTTCACTCAATTTTCAATTTGACTTCAAGTGGGTGTTTCTTTTCCTTGGAAGATGGATTGGGTGCAGATTTGCAGGTTTTCTGGGTTTTGGGAGACTTTTTCAATTGCATTTGACTTCTGGTTCAAGCAGCCCATTAATTGGAGCATTACTGTAATGGGATTCACGGTGATGTCTCTTAGCATCACATCCTATTGATTTCCCATGCGATAATTGCTGTAGATTAGGAAGTACCCAAGATAGCACTTAAAAACCAATTTCTCATGTTTCCGTTGGGCAAATGGTCTTCTAAATTTAAGCTTCCTGATTGAAATTTCCAAATCCATTTCACAACTACTAACTCCCAAGAACCTCAGTCTTGAAATGCAATGAAAGATTTGAATTTCACAGCATTTGCAGGGAATATCATGTGCAGTTTTGAACTTCCTGGGGGAAAGAAAACCTGAAGAATTCAAAGAAGAACCACAAAGAACAACTGCAAAGGTGGTTGTGAAGTGGTTCTGAAAAGCAAGAACTGTGAACATGTTTATCAGAGACATGGGACCTGAAATTGTCACTGAAGCTTTCACACCAGGAAGGATGGTGGCCAAGACTGTTGGCGGCAAATGCCCCTGGCCTGAAGAGGAAGAGACAAATTCTCTGAGTTGAGAGTCTTTTTTTCTCCTTCTGACACTAGGGATTGAACCCAGGGCCTAAGGACTAAACTGTAATCCTAGCACTTTTTAAACAAATCTCTGTTAAGTTTATTGGTACAATTTAGGTATACAGTACTGTTACATTCATCATTGGGATCTTGTACCTTAACAACACTTATCTTGGTTCTTATTTTCTCCTAGTCCCTAGCTCTCCCTTCACTCCCTCCACCTTTCCTGTTTACAAAGACATTGTTTCCATGTTTTTCCTTTTTACATATTTTTAATTTTCCCTTTTTACCTTTCCCCTACACCTTCCATTTCCTCTACTTTATTAGACCTTTTCTTCCTATTACACAATATCAATTATACATTTTGATCCTTATTTACCCTTTTAGTTTTTCACACCAGAGAAACTATTTGGCATTTATCCATGTGTGTACTATTTATTTCACTTAAGAGTATGGCCTCAATGTGCATCCATTTAGCTATAAATGTCTCTAGTTTCTTATTCTTTATGGCTGAGTAGTACTCCATAAAAAAGAAACCCACATCTTCTTCCAGCACTTTTAAAATTAAATTAAAACTTTTAAATTTTGAGACAGGGTCTCACTAAATTGCGAAAATATCCAGTCTGGCCTTCAACTCACAGGCCTCCTTCCCTAAGCCTTCCAGAGTGGATGGCAAGTATGTCCATCACCCCTGGCTAAAGGTGCATTTTAAATTAAAACTAACTGTAGCCAGTGTGTTTCCAAAAGGAAATATGCTTAACCCTTGAACAACTTGGGGGTTAGGGGCACTCGCCCCAATAGATAGTCTACATGTAACGTGCTTAGAAAAAAAGTATTAAGACTTTTATTAACAGGTGCTTGCACTTTGGTAGCTCTTTTTGAGTTATAGACTTTTATTATAATTTCAGATGAAGTTCTTGAACGTCTCAACTTGGCCAGATATGAAACAAATTTAAAGGTCGTTAAAGTGTATTGGGAGGGCTGGGGATTTAGCTCAGTGGCACTGTGCCTGCCTCACAAGCACAAGGTCCTGAGTTCGATCCCCAGTACCAAAAAGAAAAAAAAGGTGTATTGAGAAAAACCTGGTTTAAAAAATTGTCATTATACAAAAGGAATGTACCATGCTGCAGAGATAATGCAGATGATTCTAGTTGGCTGGTAAATGGGCAAAAAGTGTGCATTTAGTACACTCAGCTCCAACCTTTTGTTCATTTCCCGCGTGGAATTTCACATTCATTTCTTGAGCATGACCAGATGGTGGTAGAGAAGGTAAGCCGACATTTACTCAGCCCTGTTTTGCTCAGCTTCAGGGACAGATACAATCTCACTCCGCTGATGGATTGGCTGTTCTCCTGTCTTTACCACCTTGTATCTGCATCATTATGGGAGTTGTGGCTGTATGGATGGTGGCTGCTGAGCTTAGATTTCATCTCCTTGATTTTCCTTATTCTCCTTACTGCCACTCTTCCCGGGCTGCCTTCGTGATGAGGGCCCCTACAGAACCAGCCTGTAATTCCAGGACACATTCTGTCTCGCGGCTCTTCCTTGTGTTCCCAACCCTGGCTGTCAGCATCCTCCATCTCTTCTTCCTGCCTGTTAGATTGGAAGACTGTAGTGGATGCCAGGTGGACCCAAGAGAAGTAAGGTAGGAACAGCTGCTGGTGGTTGGGCTGGCTTACCGATCTCTCTCTCTCTCTCTCTCTCTCTCTCTCTCTCTCTCTCTCTCTCCCTCCCTCCCTCTCCCTACCTATAATATTTGTTGCCTCTGTACCCTTTTCTCCTTCAGCAACATCAGACTTCATAATTTCTTCATCTTCTACCCTGCTAATGTATTTCCTAGGATGGTTGTTTATGGGGACTGGGCTTACAAATACATCGTACTTGGTGTCATTTCTGTTGATGAAACCATATCCATTTCTCATTTTGAACCATTTTCTTGTTCTTCAAACCACCCTTGTGATGACCTTCTTGTTCTTGCTGGCACATGCCACCATCAGGAGACCACCTGGGTGACTGGTCCCTGTGCTGCAGTTTGTAGTGACAGGGCACAAAGGAAAACAGGTGGTGTGGGACTGCTCAGCATTGTGTGGGGTCCTTCTGTGCTCTTACTACCCACCGAGCTCTATAACAGCCTCTCACTCCCACCCTGTCATTGAACCAGGGTCTATGCTCTAAGTTACATCCTCAGCCCTTTTTTATTTTGAGACACAAGATCTTGCTGAGTTGCAGAGTTGCTCAGGCTGGTTTCAAACCTGTCATCCTCGTGCCTCTGCCTCCCAGAGTGCTGGCTTTATAGGCATGTGTTCCCATGCTCGACTCAGTATAACTTTTGACTTGCCAAAATGAAATGACAGTCTGCTGCTGACCGGAAGTCTTATCAATAATACAAATTTTGTTATTTAAACATATTTGATAATTTTTGTGTATTATGCATAGTGAAATATGCATGAGAATAAGAGATCACTTTTTACTACTATGCACTATTTCCTGGCGGGTGGTGGTGGTGCTCATCAGAGATAATCAGTATCACTGTGTTTCAAGGACAATCACCACACTTGAGCTCATTGCAACAGCAACAGGAGGTGACTTTGGAATTCATACAGTAGCACAACATGTGCTATATTTAGTTGTATGCCACATAGCACATCTTCAAATTTGTGCTTTTCCCTCCACTGCAAATGGCTCCATATGTGGCCTATATGTGTTTGCATTTTGATGCATTTTAACTTTTTGTAATTGTGTATCTTTACAGCAGCAAGTGATAGAATAGACTCTTATTTGAATATATTGTGTGAATTTATGACATGTTAACTCTTTGTTAAACATTTTCAGCATTTTTAGTCTACATGGCAGGGAAAAAAATGTATCCTGTAATGTACCTACTGAGTTCAAAATGGTTGTTTTCTCACGGTGATAATGTTGTACCTGGTGCTGGAAGTAGCAGGCTGTCGCATCAAAACATATTTGATGACGGATGTTTTGTAAATTGCTGGTGGCCCCATTGGATGGCTGAGCAATCAATCAAATTTTAGCATCACTAGTGATGAGGTAACCTGATAGTAAGTGTTCTTGGCTTCATCTGTCCAGAAATGTTTAAGTTGAAATAGTCAGATCATTAGCTGTAACTTCCAGTTTCCAGCAAAGAACAAGAATAGATGAATAAGCTAAAGATATATCAAGAGGAAGCAAATCCAGAAGGTGTGACCACCACTAGCCCTGTCTCATCAAGAAGTCAGTCAGTAGAAAGGAGATCTTTTTCTTCCAGATTAAAAGAGATTTAAAGGAACACAACAGGACAGAAATGGGACAATTACCCTGTCCTCGACTCGACCCTGGTTTGGATAAACCAATTGCAAAAGTTGTTGTTGTTGTTTTTTTAACTACTAAGAAGTTTAGATTTGGACTAGGTATTAGATGCTATTAAGTAATCACTGATTTTATTAAATGTGAAATACTGTTTTATTTTTAAATATATATGTTTACTGGTACATTTTAGATATAAAATACAGTTACCTTCATCATTGGGACCTTGTACCTTTACATGATGAATCTTGGTTCTTATTTTTTCCCCATTCCCCAGCCCTCCCTTCACTCCCTGCACCCTGGCCTATTTACAAAGACTTTGTTTCCATTTTTCTCTTATTTTTTATTTTCCCTTCTTACCTTTCCCCTACCCCTCCCATTTCCCCAACACCTTTAGACCTTTTCTTCCTATTATACAATATCAACTCTACATTTTGATTCTTATTTACACTTTAAGTCTATCACACAAGAGAAACTAGTCAACATTTACACATGTGTGTCTTATTAATTTAACTTAAGAGTATATGTCCTCAATGTGCATCCTCTTAGCTATAAATGTCTCTAGTTTCTTTTTCTTTATGGCTGAGTAGTTCTCTATTTTATGAAAAAAACCACATCTTCTTTCTCCAGTCTCCAGTTGATGGGCAATTGGGCTGTTTCCAAGTTTTAGCTATAAACATGGGTGAGCATGTATCACTGTGATATGATTCTTTTAATTCTTTTGGGAAGATACCCAGCAGAGAAATAGCTGGGTCAAATGGGACCTCCAAACCTAGTTGTTTAAGGTATCTCCATATTGATTTCCACAGTGATTACACCAGTCTGCACTCCCACCAGCATTGGAGAAGGGTTCCTTCCTCTCCCCATGAAATATTGATTTAGGTGTATAGAAGAATGGTCTTATTTAGGGGAAGATAAAATTCACTTTCACTTCCAATGCACAAACAAAAGCACGAGTATTAAAGAGTGAAAGGTATAACGAAATACCACGGAGGACAGACTCCTGATAGATATTCCCATTCCAAAAGGGAGAAATCAGGAGGATCTCAGCTCCTATTATGTGCTATGCTTCCAGAAAAGAGGAAGGTTATTTTGTAAATCTTTGTGTATCTATGTGCCTTATTTTAAATCTATTTCTCTAGTGAGCACTGACTAATACAGTAGCCAACATGTGGGAACTGTATTTCCAAGTTGAAATGAACATTAGAAATGATCTATATCCTTCTCTCCGTTTATTATAGGGGGACAGAATGTAAGTGGCATAAGTTCCTGTGGGGGTGATGGATGCCTAGTAGTATAGGTTTCCCATTTTCTGGTAAACAGTCTTAACAGCCTATTAATAAAACACTGTGGAAAGTCATTGTTATTATAGTGTCTCCAGGATTACAGTAAATCTCCCATGGTGTCACCTTTAATCAGCTACTGTGCTGAGTTACCAGTGATCCTCTTTTCCCATGCCACACATTGCTGCCCTTGTTGTCATCTTTTGTCCCACTCCCAGGGAACTTGGTTAATTCTACTGATATTCCGTGTGACACAAAAGAGTGGGAATTTTATTTTTCCTTCAGTTTGTAGGAAGATGTAGGACCTTCAAACTTTTGAATCTTTGAAATTCTATTCATACAATGGCAGTAAACCCTTACATAGCAATCAATTTTCAAATCTACAGTCTACATTCTTCACCTATGAAAACAAAACAGAACATGATGTCTGTGGTTTGCAGAAAGACTTTCTAATAAAGCTAATTGCTCCATTTTAATTAATAGAAGAGATAAGAGGCCTTGTCTAAAAATAGTGAGACTGGAATCCAACCAAAACATTTTACATTTAAAAAATTTTAAAAATTATGTTGACATTTAAAAAATTAAAGTAAAGGGAAAGGTCTTTAGGGAAACAAAACAAAAAAAAACAAACCCATCTCTTTGACATGTGTTGCCATTATAGATAATGTCTGTGGAGGTTGAGTTCATTACAACGTATCTGTAGTGAGGTTAGTCACTAATCTGAGTCTCACAGCACCTATTACATTTGTCCTTGTCATTGGGCTAGAGGAGGAATCGCAAACTTTCTCCTGAAGGGACAAATACTAAGTATTTTTGACTCTCAAGGTGTTATGGTTTGGATCACAGCGCCTCTCTCGCCAACCCCGTCCTATCTCACATGTTCAGACTGTGGTTCTGAAACATGATTGGAACACGGTGGCCCTAGGCTCACAGTGGATTAATCCACTGACGAGTTCACAGTTGAATGTGCTGATAGGAGGTGGGCCTGCTGGTGGAAGAGGTGAGTCCTTGAGTCATTGAGGATATGACCTGAAAGGGTGTGATCTTGTTTCTGGCTCCTTCCTCTCTGCTTCTTGGCTGCCATCGGTTGAGAAGTTTTTTTTTTTTTTTTTTTCT
>NW_022900950.1:66562039-66592243 GCF_012274545.1 Fukomys damarensis | reverse complement strand
TGCCATGACATTTCTGCCTTGGAGACAGTCAAGTGTGGACAGAACCCACTGAAACCATAAGCCAGTGTAAACTTTGGTTACAGATGTCAGGTATTTTTTCCCAGTGATGGGAAAATGATGAATACAGAGGACATTATGCTCACTGCTGCAACTCCTCAGCCTTGTCCTTGCAGTTAAAAAAAGAACGCAAAAGCTAAAAAGTGGGAGTTGTTTTCAGTGACTCGGCTAGGTTTGACTCATCTGCTAAAGTTTGATGACATCCAAGAGTGGGCTAAATATCAGGCCTGCTTGCAGACGGATAAACCTCCCCAAGAAAAATAACGAACAGTTTCTGATGTTCTTCTTCGTGCTTTCTCCGGGGTAATGGCAGCAGTGGTAGAAGTAGCCAGTTCTTGCCTCACCAAAAATGTTACATAAATAATACAGGAATATAACGTCACTTCAAGAAACACTGAAATATAGAAAAGTACTGTCACTTAAAAATCTTTAAAACATACAGAAATGTGTAAGGCATGAGAGCCTTTAAACCACATTCTTCTATTCTGCTCCCTTCCTAGAGGTTGCTGATTTTAACTGTTAGTGCTTATTCTTCCAATCCTTTTCCAGTAATTTATAAACGTGTACCCCAAAATGCCTATGCTTTCATTTTAATTTTTGTTTTTTATTTTATGCAAATAGGATCGGCTGTACCTTATTATGACATAGTATGGTTTGTTTCTCCATTTAATACTGCATATGTTAGCAACTTTGCATGTCAAAGATGACATTTTTATGAAATAGTGTTTTGTGGTATGGATATGCCATCATTTGTTTATAGTCTTCATAGATATTAAGATTATTTGAGGGTTTTTTTTTTTTTGGTTTGTTTTTGTTTTTGTACTGGGGATCAAACTCGGGACCTTATGCTTGCAAGGCAGGAGGCAGCACCACTGAGCTAAAATGGTTACATGATAAATATTCTGCTTCAAATGAACACAGTGCTGTGTCTGTAACTTTTAGAGTAACAGAGAATCTGGTCATCCAGGGTACAAGTCCACTCAGTCAAAAAGTCTGTGATAAGTATGTATAGCACTGTACAGTTGAAAGAGACCTATATTGGAAATTAGGCACTCTGCATTCTAGTTCACTCCTGATATTAAGTAGGCATCTGATGTTGGCAAGTTCCTTGGCTTTCACGAGCCTCTTTCCTCGCATAGAAGAAGTTGTAAGATTATATTACCTATGGGATTTCTTAGTCTGTATGATTCTATCACTCATTTCTAAAATAATTTCTAGTTTATCTTATAGTGGCTTTAAGATCAAAATGTGTATTTTGGATGTAAAGAGGTATTTAAAATGTAAATCAACTTTATGTTAAGACACAAAGTTTCCTTATTTTCTGTTGATCAGGATGTGATGAAAGAGGACTTTTAGGAAGGCTTGTTTGACAGAAATATTTACCCACTACCTAGTACCCAGAGGCAAGAAGTGGAGTTGGTCTGTCATCCTGGAACGGAGTATGGGGGTGAGGAGCAAGGTGGCAAAGGACAGTGATTTGGTGGCTTGAGGGTAAACTTCAAGGCACAAATCAAAGGTATTTAAACTGAACAAGACCAATATAACAGCTAGCTTATGCTCTATAACAACCTCTATTCCAAGCTTGGTGAAGTGTTGGCTTAAATGAACAATGGTTTATTAGCTTATGATTTATTGGGTTAGTGATTTGGCCACAGTTCAGTAGGGAGGTGCTTTAGTTGGTTGTGGCTGTGCTCATTTATGCAGTTAGATTTGCTTGTGACGCTGTAGTCAATTAGCATTCAGTGGCTTCATTCACATATCTAGCTGTTGGCTGGAGTAAGGGGGTGATGTATCTACAAGGTTACATTGGCTCATTCATCTTGTGGTGTTAAGGTCCAAAGGCAGCAAGAGAGGGCAAGCCCCAGAGTCCAAGTACTCGAGGTTCTATTTGCAACGTATTTGTTATTGCCATTATTCCACTGGACCAATAAAATTGAATGGTTTAGTCTGGGAATCAGTACTGGAGAGACTAAATATTGCAACATTTATGCAAATTGTCTAAGAATTTAGTGTTGGTCGTGGGGTAGTAGGTTGGATCTTAGGGATAAACCAGGAAGAGTAAATAATAGTAACTTGAAAATTTCCTAGAGGATGCTCAAAATGGTTTAGCAGGGGTGAAGGGAGGGCAGGGACAAGAGGTAAAAATGAGAACCAAGACCTGCCATGTAAAGGTACAAGATCCCAGTAATGGATGTAACTGTACTGTATAGCTAAAATGTACCAATAAACTCAATCAGGAAAAAAAATAGTTTAGCAGTGTTTATTGAGTGCATATTATGTACCAGGTGCTAAGTATGTATAGAGTTAAAAAGATAAGGCATGGCCCTATTTTTAATTCTAGAGTCTAATAGGTTGAAGGAACATAAGCACGTTTCTTGAAAATAAATCACTGAAGTGTTAGGACAGAGCTGTCAGCCAAATAAGGAATCAGGAAACATTTTTGTAAAGGGCTCCCTAGAACATATTTTTGGCTTTGACGATCATCCCTTCTCTGCTAAAACTACTCTATTCTGCTGCAATAACATGAAAGGCACAATAGACAGCATGTAAAGAAAAGGGTAAGGAAGCTTGATGATGAATTCATTAGAGTAGTGGGAAAGGGGAGCTGGGATTGGAGGCTCCAGAGGGTTTATGGGAGAGGAGCTGAATTTTGAAACAGTTTGAAAACATTCAAGTAGAGATGGCTGATACATGAGGGCATATAGAACTGAGTCTCATAGTATGAGAGCATAATAATTAGTAACAGAAGCCACAAGTGGAATGCATTTCATATGGCGCCAGAAAGTGAATAAAAAAAAAAAGGCAAAGAGACCTTGCACAACACTTTCAGTTACCATAAGCAACAATTAGAAGCTTGTCAAAGAGAGAGACATCAGAAAAAGGATCAGCAAAGGGCAGTGCCACCGACACAGGGAAGCAGAGAGTTTCAGGAATGTAGGAGCAGTCAAGAGAGGTCAAAGGGAATGAAGAGTGACATCAAGTCATGGAGCTGGCCAGTGAGGGGAATATTGTTCTAAGAATGTCAGGCCTCGCCTCTAGGCAAACTTTTCCGCTTTACACACATGTGAAACGACTGAGTAATTAGAAACAGTGCCAAAAGACATGTGGCGGCATTGCTTAGTGGGAGAATAAATCTTTTTGCTCCATTTATATTTGTGGCAGGAAAACGAACACCATTTTCAGCTAGCATGCTCATTATGTTTTCCAAGACTTCTCAGTAACTTTTGGAAAGAGAATTCACTGGGAATCGATTTCACTTATATTTTTATATAGGCATGCGCAACAGTAAGGTAATGTTTGAGGCAAAGCATCTTTCTAATTTCTAGCTGATGTTTTTAAAATTCAAATTTTTTTCATTATCATATATGAAATCTTTTTAAACTAAGCATGTATTAATTCTACATATCAACGGAGTTCAGCATGGTATTTCCGTACATGTATATAGTATCTACTGATAAAATACAGCCCTTGTTTTCCAACTCTTCCTCCTCCCTACAGCCTCCCCAATATCTAATAGTGATTATTCTACTTTTGGGCCTCTTATTTATGAATTTAAGGCAGGCAGCAGAAACACTGAGCTAAATCCCTTATTTATGAGTTTAAAAAAGCAATCGTTGAGATTTCTAGGTTTTAACTTGTTGATTGCATTTAAGCAATGCTCAATGTATGTTCTGAGCAAATCTAAGTTTTGTCATCTTGTCAACCAAGAGTGTGAGATAACAGTGCTGAAACAGACGAGTTTTCTGCTGTAAAGGCTTCAAAATGAGCACTTGAGAGTTCTCACCACACCATCTTTAGTTACTCAGCTACCTCCCGTGGATAGCACATGCTCTTTCTTTCTCAGCGTTTTCTTCTCCTCTGCCAAAAGACTTAGAAGTAGTCTTTCCACGAGGATGACAGAGAGATTAGCATCTCAGGGGCCTCTGTTTATAGCTTTCTCATTTTAATATATTTGGGAAGACGTCTATTTGAGTTTGCTAGGCTGCCCTAACAAAATACCACCGACTGGGGGCTTGAACAGAAACTTATTTCTCATGGTTCTGGAGGCTGAGAGCCCCAGATCAAGGTGTTGGCAAGCTTGGTTTCTCCTAAACGTCTCTCGGTGACTTATAGATGGTCTTTTTTCCTTGTGTCTTCATGCAGCCTTTCTTCTGTGAATGTGCTTATCTTTCTTTGTCCTGCAAGAGCCCAAGTCCTAATCTCTTCTACTAGTTGCCACCCACCGCCTGATTTTATTGCAGTTACCTCTTTGAAGCCTTACCTTCACAGTCAGAGGTGCTAGTTCTAGGTACCTAGTCTCAGACCTAGTCTGAGGTACTGCTCACCGTATGAATTTTGGGGGGCACAATTCACCCCTTCCCAGCAGCTGTATTTGCACTCTGTGGCCTCAGTAGTGTTTGCACTGTGAAAGCTATCAAGGCTCATGGGCTCTGCTCCAGTTTTTCCTTTCACAGGCTGCCCTTTGGGCTTGAATGATCTTTAAAAATGTCCATAGTTTGCTTTGTGTGCTTCACAAATATGTGTATTTCTTTTTAAAATTATACATTTTGTGAAGATATTTTAAAGTAAATTTAAAGGAAAGGCATCATAATATACAACCCCAGATATTTCATTTCACGTGTCTCTGAAGTGTAGGAACACTTTCCCACTTTATTTGTGATTGTATTCAGTGTTTCTTTTCTTGAGTACATGTATTCAGTTTTGATATTTTCTTGAGCCATTTTTCTTTTTTTTTGCTGTCTCCTTTTAATCAAATATGTATTGTATCTTCTAGGCCAGTGTTTCATCACCATTTTATAATTCCTAACACATTCTGTGGTTAAAGAACCTTAGGAAATGCTGAGGTGGGTGAGGCTGAGGAAGTGGCTCTGTGTGTTACTCATCATTTTAGTGATACTGTCTTGGTATTAGTCACTGGAGGTGAAGTTTACTCTGTCAACACACGTTTTTTAACAAAATCACGCCGTGAGGATATTAAGTTTTAGACATTTTAAAAAAAGTTAAACTTATTTTGTACCCTTTCCTACATTTTTCTTTGGAGATATTTTGGCTGTGATAGCGTTTTTCCAAAATATTTAGTTTCTTTTTTTTCTTTTTAATTGAGTTTATTGGTACATTTTAGGGATACAGTACAGTTACATTCATTGTTAGGATCTTGTACCTCTATATGACAGGTCTTGGTTCTCATTTTTTCCCCTTGTCCCTGCCCTCCCTTCACCCCCTCCTCCCCTCCGGATCTACAACCACTTTATTTACTTCTTTTCATTTTCTCACATCTTTTCTTTTACCCTTTTTACCCTGCCCCTACCCATCCCACCTTCCCTATACCTTTAGACCTTTCCTTCCCATTTCACAATGTCAGTTATCTATTCGGATCTTATGTACTATTACAGTTTATTCACGCCAGAGGAACTATTCGATATTTACACATGTGTGACTTATTTATTTCACTTAGGAGTATATCCTCAATATGTATCCATTTTCCTATTAATATTCCATTTTATAGAAAAAACCACATCTTCTTTATCCAGTTTCCAACTGATACCTTGTCCCTCCTCCCTTCACCCCCTCCTCCCCTCCGGATCTACAACCACTTTATTTACTTCTTTTCATTTTCTCACATCTTTTCTTTTACCCTTTTTACCCTGCCCCTACCCATCCCACCTTCCCTATACCTTTAGACCTTTCCTTCCCATTTCACAATGTCAGTTATCTATTCGGATCTTATGTACTATTACAGTTTATTCACGCCAGAGGAACTATTCGATATTTACACATGTGTGACTTATTTATTTCACTTAGGAGTATATCCTCAATATGTATCCATTTTCCTATTAATATTCCATTTTATAGAAAAAACCACATCTTCTTTATCCAGTTTCCAACTGATGGGCAAATAGGCTGTTTCCAAGTTTTAGCTATTACACACTGTGCCACTATAAACATGGATGCACATACATCACTGTGATATGATTCTTTTAGTTCTTTTGAAAAGATACCCAGCAGAGGGATGGCTGGGTCAAATGGAACCTCCAGTCCAAGCTCTCTGAGGTATCTCCATATTGATTTCCATAGTGGTTGTACCAGTCTGCACTCCTTTCTCCTTTCTCCCCACAACCCTGCCAGCATTTGTTATTGTTTCATTTCTTGATAGCAGCCATTCTTTGTGGGGTGAGGTGGAATCTCAGTGTTTTCATCTGCATCTCTCGAATGACCAGTGATGTGGGACTTTTTTTTCATATGTTTACTTGCTGCATTTATTTCTTTGTCTGAGAAGTGTCTGTTGATTTCAGATGCCCATTTTTGAATTGGGTCTTCATATTTGGGGGGGCTGATTGTTTTGAGTTCTTTATATATATATATTTTTTTGTTTGTTTGTTTTTTGAGACAGGGTCTCACTATGTAGTTGAGTCTGACCTGGAACTCACTATGTAGGCCAGGCTGGTCTCGAACTCCCAGCCATCCTCCTGCCTCAGCCTCCCAAGTGCTGGGATTATAGGCATGCTCCACCACGCCAGGCTTGTTAGTTTCTTTATTATTACCATCATAAAGGAATAAGTTAAAAGTTCTTATGAAAGCTCCATTCCCATTCCCTTTACCTCTGTTCTGAGTGAGTTCTACAATTTAGAACAGCTATATTCTTGGCAAGTGTTTCAGTCCGTTCAGACTGCTGTAACAAAATGCCATGGAGTGGTGGCTTATAAACAATAGAAATTTGTTTCTCGCAGTTCTAAAGGCTGAGAAGTCTGTCATCAAGGCACAGTGTATTTGATGTGTAGTTCATAGATGTTATCTTCTGGCTGCGTTCTCAGATGGTAGGGGGAACAAGCAAGTTCCCTCTGACCTCTTTTAAAGGGCACTAATCCCAACGGTCCTCTTGATCTAACCACCTCCCAGAAGGTCCCACTTCCTGATACTCTTGTCTTGAAGGTCAGGAGTATATGAATTTTGAGTGCATATAAACATTGAGACCATGACAGTTTGCATCTACATACCCACCCCAGCATCCTGCAGGAGTACTCACTTTCTTCTACCTTGAACTTCATTACAGGAACTTTTAAGTGTCATTTCTCTCCATTGCCATCTGTTTCAGAAATTCTAGTGCCTGCATTTATTATTTGTGATAGGTAATGCTCTACGCTGAGCCTACATACTTGGACTTTAGTCAAATACACTTGACAACTTCCACGCAAATGCTAGCCAGTCTCACCTCTCTTGCCCTCTAGTCCAGACTTTACACAAGTTACTAACTCTGACCACAGTACCTGCCCAGTTCCTTTTCAGAAGCTCACACTCATTCTTTGATCACAAACTATGACTCACTAGTGGGCACTTTCCAGTCTTTGCCAGTCAAGTCCACTTGTACCTACCACTCAGAATATTCATTCTCAGCCCTCTAGATTACTTAAATGTTTCTTTTGTTGTAGTTCCCCCATACTTGGAGTTGATAATGGAAAACAGTGTAGTCTCTGGTCCCACAGATTTTAAAAGTTGAAAGGATGGTCGTATATAGTCATCATGATGTTCATTTTAGAATGGAATGCTTTCAGAGCATGGACTGGATTTTTTTCTAGATAGTTTGCATTTAGTTTATTTAATGAAAATATATTTAGAGCCATTTTTTCCCCATAATATTCCTATGTGATAGTAGGGCAAGTACAGACAAGTCTCATATCCTTGCCGAAGGTTCTCTGGAAATTGTATCATAAGCTGCATGGTCTTTGAACCAGGAAGTGACCTTACCAACCCTGGTGATCAGGCTGCTTGAAGATTCTACTGCTTCTTAGGCATTGGACAAATGCCTATGGGGATCATCTTTGACCATTTTTTTTTTTTTTGGGTACCGGGGATCAAACTCGGATCCTTGTGCTTGAGAGGCAGGCGGCGGAACCACTGAGCTAAATCCCCGGGCCTCATCTTGGATCATTTTTAACATGCTCTTTTAAAATGAAAAAGTTGCTATCCTATCCATATTTATGAAGTCTTTAGGGGGGTGGGGGAAGGGCTTGTCCAGATTTTAAATTTGTGAAAATGGCAATTTAAAGGAGTAAAGTTTTGCCATTCTCAAAAATAAAGCTGTAGAGAAACGAGTTTCTCTGGAAACTGAATCATAAGCTGAATCATTATGATGAGATCCTATTTTTTTTTCTCAAAGGGGTGATGCTACATTTGAGGATCACATACGCTCCTAAAGACTCCTACCTACCTTAGAGCTTTTCTAAAAACAGTAAAGTAGGTGCTCAGTAACAAAACGACAAAATGCTTTCAGATTTTTTTTTCATTACTGGCATTACTCTTAAGGGACCAACTCAAAGAGTGTCTTGTTTATTCTTTCCAACATCCTCAACTTATTCAAATTGAGAAATGTAATAGCTTGATATCAGGTAGGTGAAAGCTTATTGTGCTTCAGACATTGGACCTCTAGACCCTTTGTTAACAGATATCAGCAATCAGAAGTCCTCTCATTTCACAGATAATTGGCAAGGAGGCTATAAGGTCAGAATTTTAAAATAGAGCATTCTCCAAAGAAACAGGTGTGAGGATGAGTGGAGTAGACTAGAAAATGCAGAAACAACTCCAGACATACTTAGCCACCTCTTCTTTGGCAAAAGAGCCAACCATCCTCAGCGGAGGAAAGATAGCTTCTTTAATAAATGGTGTTGGAAAAACTGGATTTCAATTTGCCAAAGTTTAAAGCTAGACCCCTATCTTTCACAATGAACAAAACTAAAATTGAAGTGGATTAAAGATCTAAATATTAAATCAGAAACACTAAACTTACTGGAAGATAAGTTAGATAGACCTCTCAAAGACATTGGCATAGGAAAAGAATGAATGAACAAAGCCTCAGTAGCATGGGAACTAGCGTAACGAAACAACAAATGGGATCTCATCTTATTAAAAAGCTTCTGTACTACAAGAGAAACCACCAACAGAGCTAAGAGACAGCTACAATGTGGGAAAATTTTTTTACCAGCTGTTACTCAGATAAAGGACTATTATCTAGAATATATAAAGAACTAAAAAATCAGATCCCCTAAACATAAAGACCCAATTCAAAGATGGGCAGAAATGAACAGACATTTATCAGACAAACAAGTAAAAACAGCAAATAAACATATGAAAAAATGTTCCACATCACTGGTCATTTGAGAGATGCAGATGAAAACAACACTGAGATTCCACCTTACCCCAGAAAGAATGGCTGCTATCAAGAAATCAACCAATAACAAATGTTGGTATGGCTGTGGGGAGAAAGGAACTCTTCTTCATAGTGGTGGGAGTGCAGACTGGTGCAACCACTATGGAAATCAATATGGAGATAACTCAGAAAATTAGGATTAGAGGTCCCATCTGACCCAGTTATCCCTCTGCTGGGTATCTTTCCAAAAGAATTAAAAGAATCCTTCCACAGGGTCATATGCATACCCATGTTTATAGCAGCACAGTTTGTAATAGCTAAAACTTGGAAACAGGCCAGTTGCCCATTTTAGACTGGACAGAGAAGATGTGGTTTTTCTATAAAATGGAGTACTACTCAGCCATAAAGAACGAGAAACTAGAGTGATTTATAGCTAAACGGATGCACATTGAGGTGATACTCTTAATAAAATAAATAGGACACATGTGTAAATACAGAATAGTGTTTCTCTGGTGTGAAAGACTAAAAGTGTAAGTGAGGTTCAAATTGTATAATTGATAATGTGAAATGAGAAGAAAAGTTCTGAAGGAGTAGGGGAAGTGGGAAGGGTAGGGGAATGGAAAGAAGGAAAAGAAAAAATATGGGAAAAGGAAAAAAAATGGAAACAAAGTATTTGTAAGTAGGGAAGGGTGGAGGGGGGAAGCGAGGGCAGGGGAATGGGGAAAAAATAAGAACCGAGATGCATCATGTAAAAGTACAAGATCCTAATGATGAATGTAACTGTACTGTGTACCTAAAATGCACGAATAAACTTAATGGGAAAAATAAAATAGAGCATTCTCACAGTATTGCTACATCTGGAATAATGTAGTATCTTAATTTGAAGTACATGCACTTTGGATGGTGACAACTACATATTACTAATTAATGTGCATTTTAATTATATTGCATGAAGCTAGCATTAAAATAAAAAATTTCACAAAATTAGCTTTTTGATTCAAATTGTATATTAGGCAGTGGGGTAACAATCTTGAACAGCAGATTTGCCTTCTTGGAGCTTATATTCTAGTGGGGGAGACAACTGACAACTTGAAAAATATATTTATATAATTATACACTGCAGCATACATTTATAGAATAATTTAGTGATAATGGCTATAAGAAACATAAGTAAGAATAGGTAAAGATTGTGAGGGGGAAGGGAGCATTTTAAGAGTAGTCTAGGCATGTCTCTGTGTAGGTGGCATTTAAACAGCAACTTGAATGAAAGAGGGTGTAATCCATTCAAAGGTTCTGAGTAGATCTTTCCAGGAGGGGAGCTAGCAAGTGCCTGGCTGGACAATACCATTTATCATGCTCAAGGGACCAGTGAAAGCCAGTGCTGACAGAGTGGTGTTTATAAGGAAGACGGAAGTGAAGAGGAGATGGACCATGCTGTGAGGAAGAAGGTCGTACAAAGCCTCACCGTTATGTATTAGTCTGGGTTCTCCAAGAATCAGGTATAAAGACAGAACGAAACATGGAAGGTTTTATTAGGTGAATATTTGGGTGAGAGAAGACGAGGAGGTCCCAGAAGGCTGGGAGAGGGATGAGACTGTGACGCAAGTCTAACCCAGGCAGAGGAGAGACGGAGGAAGACTGGGTTGGAAGGATCCTGAGGACTGTGGTTCAGCAAGGTTCTCAGTGAGTCCTTAACCCTGAGATGGCCATCAAAGGAGTCATGCGTTCCCCAGGAGTGTGTTGGATTTAGGGCCGGTTCATTGGCTTGGAGCACCAGGGGGGAAGAGTGGCCTCGTGGCAAACAGTGATGAATTGTACTCAATGTAAATTGATGGGAAGTCACTGGAGGCTTTTGTTTGTTTGTGGTATCAGGGATCCAACTCCGGTCCGTGCGCTTGCTCCGGTCCTTCCTTGCACTTTCGAGGCAGGTGGTGGGAACCACTGAGCTAAATCCCCGGCCATGGAGGCTTTTGAATAAAGGAGAAAGTTACCGCATTACTTGTAAAAATGACTCCATTAAAAACAGACTATCAAGGTGTGGAGGTATATTGCACAATATACTGGGAAAATATAGGCTTTGATTAGAATAGTGGCCCCAGAATTTATGAGAAGGCAGTAGGATTCCAGAAGCATTTAGGGATACAACTAAGAAACAGAATTGATTGAATGTTGGTAGTTGGCTTAGTTACTTTCTCTTTGCTGGAACACAATACCCAACACCTGCAACTTAAAGGAAGCGAGGTTTTTGGCTTGTGTTTTGGCTATACTCTGATGGCTCCAATGGAGGGCAGCATGGCAGGAGGGCATGTGAAAAGCTGCCCATGTCATGGTGGCCAGAAAGTTGAGGGCCAAGCAGGGAGCTGGAGAGGGAGTTACCCCCTTTCAGGTCATGCCCCCAGTGGACTGCCTCTTCTGACCGGGCCCCACCTTCTAATGTCACAGATAGCTATAGTACCTCCATCGTTCAATCACCCCTCATAAGCCCAACTTTGATTCTGAGTCTTGGAACTGAGTAACTGTGGGATGTCGTTCTCATTCTCTGAGATGGGATACATTAAGGAAGACATGAGTTAAGGCAAGGGTTCAGTTTTATGTGTGTTAAGTTTGAAATACCCAGTAGCTCTAAGTGGAAATATCTAGTTAGCAGTTAGACGTATGAGTAAATAGTGGAAGAACTGTCCAGGCTAGAAATATAATTTTTGGGTTCATCTATATTTAAAGTCTTGAAACTAAGCAAAGTCATTTAGGGAAAGTATACTAGTGAAAAGGATGGAAGGATCTGAGGACAGAGCTGTGGGTACGTCAAGGGTAAGGAATGGGACAAGGCAGGAAAGGAAACCGAAGGAATAGCTATTAATGTGGAAGAAGAACTGTAAGTTGAAATGTCCAGCAAATATAGGAAGAAAGTATTTAAAAAAGGGAGAGATCAACCATTACAAGTGTTTCTTACAGACTGGTGAGGACTCTAAACTCACCTTTGGATTAGGCAAAATGAAGGTCCTGATGACCTTCACAAGAATGAGATAATTAGAACAGTAGGGAGAAAGGCAGCTGAATGCTGTTGAGCAGGTGTAAAGAGTAGAGACGGATCTCTGGAGGAAGTTGCAGTAGAAGGAGCAGGGAAAATGGTGGTATCCCCAGTCTCTTTATGGGAGTGATTCAGAGCAGGGAGAGAAACTGAATAAACATAAGAAGGGGCTGTAACTGCAGGAGCTAAACTTCCAGAGGCTTCTGGAAAAGAGCTTTGCAGCACAAGCAAATGGGCTGGCCTGACTTATGAGTAAGGTGAGATTCTTCACAGTACTGGGAGGAAAGTTTGAATATAGAGGTATTGACATAAATACTGGTAGACTTGGTGGTAAAAAGAAGTCGATGTTTTCAAGTTGCTTCTACTTCCATAGCGCAATAGGAAGTAAAACCTTGGTTTAAAGTGAGAATGAGGATGAATTAACAGAGGTTGGAGAAAAGAGATAGGGTGAAATAATCATGTGAAGTCTTAGAGTTCAGGAGAATGGGAGAGTCATTGACTAGCGTGCAATGTACAAATGCCAGGCAACATAGAAGGCCCATATCAGATGGGTGTTGGCAGTACTGAAAAGAGACAGTATACACTGTTGTGTGTTCAATTGTTCATAACAGCAGTTCTCAAGTGGAGTCAGTTTTGCCCCCAACAGTACATCTGGCAACCTCTGAGGACATTTTTAGTTGTCACAACTGTGAAGAGGGGAAAGGTGGTTCTACCTGATTGGAGATTTGCATGGTGCATTCTTTTGGCAGGTAAAGCATGGTAAAGAGTTTGGATTTGCTGCAAGTTGGTGGGAAGTGATAGAAGGTGTTGAAAGAGAGACAGAGAGAGAGAGAGAGAGAGAGAGAGAGAGAGAGGGAATCTGATTTAATGATAAAAGCGAGGCCGGGGTACTCCTAAACACCCCATAGTGCACAGGATAATCTCCCAAACAATTAAAAATGAGATACCGCCAAATGTCCATAGCATCTAAGTCAGAAGCCCTAATTCTTAGTACAAGTATTTATCAGGTCTAGATAATAGGACAAAATTCAAGTGTGCCTGAAGGAAAAAGCAAACTGATCTATCTTTAAAATAACTAAATTCTTACCCTTCAATGCTTTATTAGATTTATACATAATATTATTAGTGAGAACAGGCATCTGGCCTTTTTGGATACTCTGCAGAGCACTTAAAGGGTTCTTGAATGGCATGATCTCATCAGCCTCCAGCTTCTAAGGGTAACTCTAGATGAGGTTGATATCAATGCCCGGGGCATGCAAGGCTGAGGGGAACTTCACTGCCTCCTCGTTTCATGTATTTCCTTCAGCGTTGTTGATGTTGATCTTACCCTGGAAATGTGTGTGTAGTTATCTATATCTATGCCTGTATCGGCTTCTGTTGTATTTGTCTATGTATCTATGTTCTTAACCTGGATTTAATATTTACATTAGTGTGGTTTTATAGTTTCTTTTGATATTTGCATTATTATTCTTTTTAAAGTTTTAAGCTCTTGTTTTGGCTGCATAGTTAATTTTAGAATCATCTTTTAAAATTCCGTTGAAAATAATTTGGATTTTTAATCAGAATCATTTTGAATTTCTAGACTTCAAGTTGATTCCTTTTTTAAAAAAAATTTAATTTCTTGGTACATTCTAGGTAGATGGCACAGTTACATTCATTACTGGGATCCTGTACCTTTACATGCCAGGTCTTGGTTCTCATTTTTTCCCCTCGTCCTCACCCTCCCTTCACCCCCCTCCCCTCCCCACCTTGAAACACTTTAATTCTATTTTTACATTTTCTCATATTTTTTTCCTTTTCCCTTATTCCCCCTTCCCTATCCTTCTCACTGTCCCTACACCTTTGGTCCTTTTCTTCCTATTTGCTAAGTGTCCCATTAGGATCTTGAGTACTATTTTAGTTTTTCTCACCAGAGATGCTATTCGGTGTTTGCATATGTGTGCCTTATTTATTCCGCTTAGGAGTATATCCTCAAAATGTACCCATTTACCTATGAATGAATCTACTTTCTCATTCTTTATGTCACGTTGATTCCTTTACTAATAGAACCCTCCTACATACAAAGCAGTAATATATTTTTAATATTTATTCGTATTTCCACTAAGAAATTTTCAGAAATGTTTTTGTTTGGTTATCCTTACATGTGTGTGAGTAAACATTGTAATTGTAGTCATAAATATGATATTGTATTTAATGGATTATTACTGACTTATAGTAGTGCCATTATTTCAGTATACTTATTTTGGATCCCTGAGGAAACTTTCTGGTTGGTTCTAATCAATTGCCGGTTGATGGTCTTGAACTCTGATTGTGTCTGTGTCCATTGTGGGTGTTTGGAGTTAATCCCGGACTCTACTTGAGAGTTGGTTTGTTTCTCACCCTATTTTAGGAGTCCTGCCCAGTCCTCTGAAGTAAATACCACAGCCAAAAGATAACTGGAGGGCCGGGGAAGATGTGATGCAGCTGTCTCAGCAGTTCCACAGGTATTTATTTAATTTACGATCCTGACGGTCTCCTCTCGCTCTGCTTCCCGCGTGAACCGCGAGCTTGCCACTCCTCCTTAGAGAGGGGTGTTCCCTAAAACAGCTCTCTTACACCTAGTGTGCACTGCAGTTTTCTCTGTTGTGGATTTGCCTTCATGCTTATCCCATCTGCTATTTCCTTAAAATTTTTGGCCTACTGATTATGCTTTTCTTTGTTTCTGATGCTGATCTTGCCTTTAGAAAGATCTTCATATTTTCACATCGAGTTTGGGATGGAACAAGAAGTGAACATATGTGTTTAGTCTATGGCTTTGAACAGAAAGCGTTCTGAGCTCTGCTAAGTAATGGCAATTGTTAGTACTGTATTCGACTCTTGCTTTTTCCTTCTTCGGTTGATGAATTATAGAGATTTTAAAAATTGTTTAACATATGATATGAATATAGTATTGGTTAGAAATATTTCCTTTAGTTGTTTCTAAATCTTTAGACTACTATTTCTGAACAGTGATCTTATTTGAAGATTGAAAGTTTTTTTTTTTTTTAAAGGCATCTTTTTGGCGGCTCATGCAGTATGGCTAGTTTGGAATTCAATCATTAAGTAAAATAATGAAGGATTAATCTGCAAACACTCAAGAATAGTGACAGCAAGATCCCAATGATGAATGTAACTGTATTGTATACCTAAAATATACCAGTAAAATGCATTAAAAAAAAAAGAATAAGGACAGCATTAGGGGATCAGCTGCCTGCTGCTTCAGTGCTCTGATGGGACATAAAATAGAACTACCATCAAGAGACTGTTGGATTGGGAGTTTGGAGACCTATAATTGGGTTTCTCTTTGGCACTTATAGTTGTGGGACCTTGCTCAAGTCCCTTAAAATTTCTGAACCCCAATTTTATCATTTGCAAATGTAAATGATTGCATCTGTGTTTTCCTAGCTCACAGGATTCTTGCTACAATCAGATAAGAGAATGAATGGGAAGATCCTTTAAGAAGCCAAAGTTAGGTAAATGTAAGTTAGTATTACATACTCTTATGCATTACCAATGACTGTCCTCAATGATTAGATTTGAAACATCAACAGAATTCTTGACTTCCTTGGAGAGGACTCTTCAAATTTAAATGTTTGTTTTTTATTATTAAAATAAGACTTTAATGTATGAGAAAAAGACAAATGCAGAATAATAAGTTCTTTGTTTAATAAAACAATTTATTAGATCTGATGAAAAGCACAGGTTTGTTTTCATTAGTACTTTGTAATTATGCTTTCCAAAAGGAACCAATATGGAGATGTTTTCATAGAAACATCTGGATAGTGGATTAGACATGTTTAAAATGTGACTTGTCTAAGTATACTTAATTTATTTTGATTAGGTAAGCTTTTTCTCTAGAATAGATATTTAGGCCTCAATTTCTCTTGATTAGTTCCTTATAGCAAATGTCACCTGAAGAAACTCAAGTCTTTTAATTAGAATGCCTAATTGGGCAATCTGTGTGAATCAGTCTTCAGTGTGAGAATTCTGCCAGGCAGGGAATTGTAAAAGAACATTTTTGAAGCCAGGCCATGAAAACTCAGGATTCATTTCTGCCCAGCTAATTCACCAGGGAAAATAACCTTGAGGTATATTTATCACAGAAGAAAATAAAACATTCTAATGGATCAGGATTAGGCCTTTGGAAAAAGAGATTCATTAACAGAAATATGCCCCTCTTCCTTCCAACCTTCCCATGACCTGAAGTTATGGAAACAGAATACTCCAAAGAACAGAAACTGTTGAAAGTTTGTTTGTGGTGGTTGGAGGGGCAATGGTATTCCAAAAAAGTGGAACAGAGTAACAGATGTTGAAAGGAAAGGCCACAATTGGGTCCTTGTTTTCCAGTAGCTAAAACTCTAGAAGTTTTAAAACTGATCTTATTGTTCTAAACAATAAATTATCAAACTCCTTGGAATAATAAATAGATGGCATATATCCACATTCAGATGTCAAAAATGAGATTAAGAATGTAAATTAATTTCAAACAATTTACTGTTATTTTGAGTGACATGACTCAATATCTTTTGTAATACTTTCAATGTATTGAGACAATGTTTTAAAAGAGTCTGGATGAAAAGATTACTCACTATTTGGAAAGTATACAATAATATTCTTTCCATTCTAGCTGTCCTTTCTGTGTCTCTGGTCTCCCTCGCAAAATTTCATAATAGAAGTGTCTGTACTCAGTGTATCCAATTTCTATTTTCCCATTCTCTCTTGAATCTACTTAATGTGAACTAGTATAGACCAATGGGGCATGTGTGAATGTTAGACTCTTGAGCAGGTAACGGTATCCATCAAGAGAGGCAGGTGAAGGTGGGCCATTTCTTCATACTTCACAGGTTATAGTGAGAGCCTCAGAGAGCATTCTGAAACTCATGCAAATTCTATTTATAGCAACCAGGGACAAAAAAAGTCCAAAAATTAGAATTTTGCCTTTTAGGTGATTTGGACACAACTTGTTTGTGAATATCAGTAAGGCGAACAACCAAATTCCCCTGATTTCAAAACAAAGACCCAGCTAGAGATATGTAGGTGTCACTGAGGTGTGCATCAGACTTTTATACCATCTTACTTTACTGCAATGTAGATGGGAAATATTTTACGTAGTATACATTGACATAATTATCACTACTTTTACTTATGAAAACCCATTCAAACCTGCATAAGGATTCTAGGCAGGATCTCTGGTATTCATTAGAGGTTTAAACAATGAGAACAATGTATTAGCTTCTTTTGTATTGCGAACTTTATAGTTTTAGCTGTATTAGAATCACCTGGAGCATTTGTTAAAATTTGGATCACTGGATCCCCACCCAAAATTTCTGATTCAGTAAATACGGATGGGGTCTGAGAGTTTGCATTTCTAATAAGATGCCAAGTGTTATGATTTAGATTTAAAATATCCCCCAAAGCCTCATGTGTGGAGAAGCTGACTGGATCATGGGACCACTACACTCACCAATGGATTACCCACTGATGAGCTCAGTAGCTGAATATACCATTAAGAGGTGGTGCCTGGTTGGAGGTGGGCATGGCCAGGAAGGGTGTATTCTTTTTTTCTTTTCATTTTACCATTTATTATCACAGCTCTAGTAATAATTCATTTATTCCTTCATGAAACTGGATCTAATACCACAGGTATCAACTCAGATAAAATTCCATTCTATCCATACCACATACTTCATGATATCTTAGGTGTTGTTATTGTTAACTGTACTAATGTTGGTTTTCTTCTCTCCAGAGTTTTAAGAAGACCCAGATAATTTCATGCCCACATTCCCAATTAATGTGCTTCCCCATATTAAACCAGAATATTTCATATCCGCATATGCAGTCCTATGTTCTGTCCCCAATAAACTTGGAGTGATATAAGTACTAAAAGTTTTTATCCTCATGTTAGCTATCAGTCCTACCCTTTACTCATCAAAACAATGAAACATAACATTTTGTTCTTTGCGTCAATGCCTATCATAATTCTAGTAGCAAATTTACTTGCCCTGACGTGGATTGGAGGCCAGTCAGTATGATATCCTTTTACTATTGTTGGTCAGCTGGCATAGATTTTATATTTTTCTATTATAACCTTTATGCCATCAGTGAGCCTACTGGAAAAGAAGTTACTAAAAAGTAGTATAAGTATGACTCAGGTCTTATAAACTAAAAATGGAGAATTAATTTCCCTAGGGCATCAAAATCAAGGCAGAAGCTTTTAGCTCTACCACTTGCACCCTAAGCTAAAATTCTAATTAAGCTATTCCCCTACCAATATTGTATTCATATATTTTACATTTTATAAACTTAATCCATGCTATTATCTCTCTTATGTACTTTGTGCATTAATGCACTGCCCTATAACAATATAACAAGTGTTATACACTATAGTACTTAAAACATGCTATGTATAATCAACATTAAAATGACCCCATGTTTATAAGCAAGTTCAGAGAACCATGATAATACATAGGCCATCGAGTTCTTCATAATTCAAAACCATACAGAGATGATAAACCCAAGTAATCTATTAATTTTATGTAGGCCATACATCTTATCAATCCAACACTGGAAGGAAGGGAGATATGTGGCTCAGAAGTCCATAGAGCTGTGGGGCAGGAAGTCCTTGTGGCCATCATTGCTGTCCTGCGTGGTCTGCAGGGCCCGGCGGCCATGGGTTGGGCATCTTTTGCTTCACGTCAGTCCTCTGCCATCTTGTCTCTGCCTTGGAGCCAGTGGACCAAGGACTGAAACCATGAGGGTACTGGGTATGTTTTTCTTTTCCAGTGATGGGAAAATGATTAAGATATCAAGTAATATCTGGTCTGGGATCTTTCTTTCAGAACCCTTGATATTAGGGCTAGAGGTCAGTTTAAATTCAGTATTTGTTTGTGAGTTAATTTTGATAAATTTAGGAAGTTTTATATTTTATCTCTCTTTGGAATCTTAATTCATTAATTTTTATTTAAGACCTTTTTCTAAGGTACAATTTAAGATTATAATTAACCATTTAAGTATTATTTTATCTACATTGTACAAATCTGATATGTAGGATTCTATGTAGTTTCTAATTTCCAATATGATTTATCTCCTTATTAAATTATTATTATTATGCTGTTTTAGATTCTAATTTTATTTTCTACAGATTTTTCAGCTTTGACTTTGAAATTTGTTGCAGTGGTGTCAGAGAATATTGCCTGGATAATATCAGTTCCATAGTGCTAGATGATACCTCTTTTGTGATATAAGACAGTTACCAAGATTTCCATGTGATCTTAGAACCGTTTTCAGATATCCAGATATCTGCCCCTCCACTTAGGTCCTCTCCTGTCCATGTTCAGGGGTTTTAGACCAGTGGCTCTCACATTTAACTGTGTGGGGCACCACCCCACTGAGGGCTTTTGTTAAAACCTATAGTGCTGGCCCTAAAACCAGAGTTTTGGGGTCAGCAGGTCAGGTGCAGCCCAAGAATTTTGCTTCTAGGTGATGTTGAATCTGCTGGTCTAGGGCATAATGCCTCCTACATTTCCCACCCACCCACACACTTTTTCTTTTTGGTCTAATACCTTGATTTTGACTTCAGAAGCCATTTTATCATCTTTTCTGTCCTTAACACCTCTACTGGGAGTTTAAAAACCAGAGATCTGTCCTGCAATTGGTTTTAACTTCTGATTGTTCTATTTTCATTTGTCAGACCTTGAGCTTTGGCTCTACTGATCACTTCATCCTGGGTCAATGATATTCAGCCCTCATTTTATAATAGAAAATCTCAAGGAAATTTTCAAATATACATTCATGAACTTCTCATAAAGATTATAGCAGGTTGTTTTCTGCTTTTAAAAACTTTACAGTTTAATAAACAGTCAGACGCAATATCTACTAACATTATAGGCTGGCAGTAAAGGTTTGCCCCTACATTTTCATTTCTTTCTATGCCATTTACTTCATTTAGTTGAGAATGCGTGCATTTGAGATCATGCATCTATCGTTAGCACAACAGAGCAGATATGGATTCAGGAGACTGGTTGAGGATGGATATGTACCTGGAGTTACAAAAAGTAGAAATGAACACTGAAGCCATATGAATGATAAACTGTAGGATACAGGTTGAGGAAGAAGAAAAGAGGGTCAAAGACTAAGCTCTGGGAAATACAAATGTTTTTTTTTCTTTCTTTTTATTGAGTTTAATGGTACATTTTAGATATACAGTACAGTTACATTCATCATTGGGATCTTGTACCTTTACATGACAGGTCTTGGTTCTCATTTTTTCCCCTTGTCCCTGCCCTCCCTTCATCCCCCTCCCCTCCCCATTTATAAACACTTTATTTCCATTTTTTCATTTTCTCATATTTTTTTCTTTCAAACTTGGGTTGTTGAATGTGGAAATAGTACAATGAAGGGCTATTTGTGTAGGAGAACCAATGATTTCATGATCAATTTAATTCATCATTACTTCAGTAAAACCAACTGTTATTTTTGTCAAATTGTCCAGATTTAATTGAGAACCACATTTGATTTTTTTTCTTGGTTCCTCAGGTTCTTTCAGTGGCTGGGATTTGGCCCTTCTTTTTATGCTGTTTCTCACTTAACTTTTCTTTCTGAATATCACTTGTTGAAATCTTTATGTCCTCAAATTTGATTTCTCATAAAGGTCTGTTAACTAGATCTATTAGCCATTTGAATCTATGTTTTGCCAGGTACACTTTCCTAAAATGACACTTTGATTTATTTATTTCTTGCTTCTAAATTTCAGTGTCTTTGTGGTTGTTATGGTGATTATCAATAAGATATACCAGGGCCAGGAATTTAGCTCAGTGGTTCCACTGCCTGCCTTGCAAGCGCAAAGACCTGAGTTCGATCCCGGTACCAAAAAATAAACAAACAAAAAGGAGATACCAGCCAATCCTTCAAATCTTTTGTGTCTGTACTCCAAGCAAACTGAATCTTCTCCCCTTTTTGCTCTTTATCCAATCTTTCCCCACCACTCTTCTTAAGAAGTGAGTGTAATCTCATCCATCCTTCAAGATGTAGATAAGCCTTTCTTCTTTTGGGTCTTGTTTATGTCTGTACTCTGAAGCCAAAATGTCTGGATCAAATCTCAGATCTTCAGTTTACTAGGTGTGTGACATTAGACAGGTCATTTAACCTTTCTAAGTTTCAATGTCTTGATCTTCTGTACCCAAGGACAGGATTACCTATCTTTTTAGTATTTATCTATTTGAGATGGTCTTGCTATGTAGTTCAGGCTGGCCTTGAATTCACTCTGTAGCCCAGGGTGGCCTTGAACTCATGGTGATCCTCCTTCCTCAGCCTCCCAAGTGCTGGGATTACAGGCGTGTGACACCGTGCCCAGCTAGTTTTGCCTATCTTGTAGGTTGCTATAAAAATTAAATGAGGGGCCGGGGATTTAGCTCAGTAGTTCTGCCACCTGCTTTGCAAGTGCAGGGTCCTGAGTTCTATGTCCAGTACAAAAAAAATTTAAATGAGTTGATAGATATTAAATATAATGGTGGTGATGATGCTAATGATATAGATGTTCTCTGATCATCTTACATCCTTTCCTTAGCTTAATGTTTATCAACTAAATTTTTCATGTAATAACTTATTTATTAAGTAAGGCAGAAGACTTTTCTTCTGCTGCTAATTATCTTTTAAACTATTTAACTGTTAACTTCTTTCCTAGTTGTTAAATTTCTTTGTAAGGATAAATGAAAAGATTTCAGTGTGATACTGAAAGATTTAAAGGGCCTACAAACATACTGCTCATGTTTGTGGATGGAAGCGAGACAGACAGTGGTCATCGAAAGAAAAGTCAAGAAATCTGGTTAAAAAATTACAACCAAGTACATTTGACAGTTTCCTAAGACAAAATCACCCTACCCTGAGGAGATGTAGTTGCACATGTTGCTAAAAAAATAAACACCGACCCAAAACCTATTCCAATTATTATTTTTAGTGATTTGGATTTTGCCATAATGAGAGAAAGAACTGAAATGTATTCTCATACTTTACAAGTAAACACATTCAATGATCTACCTCTTTGACTGGAACACATAATTTCTTTGCCTTAGGAGGAAGAAAGGTTTTCTTTTGTCTTTGAGAAATACTGTTTCTGGCTTCAATTTAAAAATAACAATCAGTTTATAGGACATTGAAAAGGCTGTCTGTAATTATAGCTGCCAGGATTTGGCTAGAACAAAGAAAAAGGTATCAAGAAGCCATGGGTGCCAAGAACTAATGATTCTGATATTAACTGACATGTCTGGGCTAAATTGTTTTAGAGACAGGGTTAGAGTAACAAAGAAGTAATAATTATTTACTCCAAAAAAACTACACGCCCAGTCTTGGCAATCTTATGACGAATAAAATGTTGAATAAATACATTAATTTTAAATAGCATATTAAGCACTATTCATTACACATAGGAAAACTTTTTTTAAGAGATTAGGCTAAAAGTAAGCAGACACTTTCAGTAATACATTTTTACTTTATGGCTATAAATGAATCACCCAACCTGGCCTGGCATTAATTTTCTTCTTGAAAATAACAACAATAGGCTTTCCTCAGAGAAGAGATCTATTGGGGCTCAGTTTAACTAGCTACAAAATTAGAGTTGAATTCAGTAATCTCTAAGAAATATTTCTACTTTAAGTCTTCCATGAGCTTTCTCCCGTTTGTTGGGTGTCTGCATATTTTTATAAGCTTCCAAGACATTTTCCTCTTCTTTTCCTTTCTTCCGTCTCTGCTTCTCTCCTTGCCTGCCTGTCTGCCTGCCTCCCTCCCTTCCTCCCTCCCTCTCTCCCCTCATCCCTTCCTCCCTTCCTCCCTCTCCTCTTCCTTTGGAACTCTTTTTAACCTCGATTAAAACACACATCTGCACATACACTTTATATACTCACACTGTATCAACCCAACTGTCTTTACTTTTTTTTAACCCTCTATCAGAATAGAATTATTAGCTTTCTGTTTCTTTTAATTTCCTTCCTTCCTTCTCTCCCTTCTTTCTGCCTTCTGTCCTTTTTGTCCTGCACATTCCCCCTTCTCTATTCTCTAAATGCATTCGTAGTCTCCTCTGTGGAAGATCCCATGATAATTTCCACATGATTCCATGTAGCTGTCCTCATAATCCTGTCGTTCCCCTCTTCTGCTGTTCCTCTGTGAAGAACTCAAATCTGAAAATTTTATAACTTGCTTCCATCACAGAATTGGTGAGTCGTGAAGAGACATCCGATTGAGTCAAAGTCCAAATCCATCCTCTGGATTCCTATGGACATGACTGCTGTTCATCTGTCTCTTGTCTCTCTGTTTCTGTAGCGAATCACCTATAGAAGATCCTTTTGCATTCTACTTTATTTGGCCATGGCATCTATAATCACAAGGCTTTAAAACCTCATGTGAATGTTATTATTCCTGTTCACATATGTTATGAACATGATATATAGTCTATAATTAGGTCCCTTAAACACACACACACACGTGCACACACACACACACACACACACACACACACACACTAAGAGACCTGTTGAGTCTCCAGAATTCCTGGCTTCTCTGTCAGTTATTTGCATATCTTTGAGATCTGCTTTTAAAGCAGGATTTTTAGCTATTTTCAATAATTTATTTCTAAAGTTTTCTTTTTCCCGAACATCTGCTTTCCCATGTCCTTCATAATTGTTGCAAGGCTCCCCTGCATTGATATTTGCATTCCCTTCTTGGTTTCGCTTCTTGGTTCCACTACTAAATGTTTTTCATAACTATTTCTTGTGTGCCAGTGTCGCAGACACTTTATCATTTCACAGAAGAACACACCTAGTTACCCTTTCTTCTGAAATTAAAATGGAACCAAACCCACAATACCTACAAAGGCTTTGGACTGTAATAAAATATCAAAGCTACTTTAAAATCCCATGACAGTAATTTTTTGAATGCTTTGCTTATTTTTGAAGATAGGGACAGTATCTTGTATCTCTTGGGAGATTTGAAGATACAAAGCCATTTTATAGGATTCTACTTCTTTAAGAAGTAAAAATATAAGCTGTGCATGGCAGTACACATCTGTAATATCAACCCTCTCCTAGGCCATGGCAGTAGGATCTCAAGCTGAAGCTCAGCCTGGACGACTTGTGGAAACCCTGTCTCAAAATAATAAAAAAAGGGCTGAGGAAGTAGCTCAGCATGAAGGCCCTGGGTTCAGTCCCAGGACTGCAGAGGGAGAAGGAGAAGAAGAAGGAGAAGGAGAAGGGAAAGGAGAAGGGAAAAAAGTATGAGTGACTCCTTCCACAAGACCCCAAGATCAATTGTTGTTCGATGTGGTACTAAGTAGTTTTTGGAAAGTGTATTACCAGAAACAAAGGTTTTTACCCTCAAAGCATTTGTGTGTTGCCCTCACCCCCAAGCATTATGTAACTTGCTGTGTTTTCTTGTTGGCCTCGACTGCCAAGAAGCTCTGGGCCAAGCATATAGCTCAATTACAGCAACTGTGTTATTCTTTGTGGTTAGGATATTTGTTTCTTTCTTCTTTTCTGGTTCTAATTTCTATTTCAACAATATTATTTTGTACCTGACTTTAACAGAAAGTTATATCAAAATTTTTTCTCTTTCTTTTTAAATAAGCAAGTTGTAGTGATAAATAAAAATGGTCTTCTGTGCATAAAGTACAATTCATTTTTGCTTTTTGTTTTCTTTTCTTTTTTAGTTATTTGAGACAGGGCCTCGCTATGTAGTTGAGACTGACCCAGAACTCACTGTGTAGCTCAGGCTGGTCTGGAACTCACAGCGATCCTCCTGCCTCAGCCTACCGAGTGCTGGGATTACAGGAGTGCGCCACCATGCCCAGTTTCATTTTTTCTTTTTCTTCAGTCAAAAATTAGCTTCTAGGTTCTACTTCTGGCAGTAAATTAGACCTTGGTTTAACTCCACATGAAGACACATGCAAGTACAATACTCTATACATCAAGTTTATAACCAAATCTTTAATTTCTTTCCCTTTATCAAAAAAGGGAGTAGTGGTTTTTCTTTTTAGTTCTTTAATTAGCCATGGCTATGACTTTCCAAATGATTTTCTTCAGAGTTCAGAGTACTAACTATTGCATAATGGAGCCTACCTTCAAATGGTTTTCTTCAGAACTGAAGGGTTCCACTCATTTTTGCTTTACTTCTTAATGGTTAACAAGTGAGGGAACCAGGATATGGGTGGTTGAGGACAAGGTGCCACTTTTCATGGTTTCCTACATCCATTTTTTTGGACCATTCAGGACATAATATTTGTATCAATCTATCACTTATCCTAACAATTTGTATTTAAAAATAAATTAAAGTATTTAGCCTAGTGAATCCCAAGTTCATAGCCTGCTGAAGTTCTCTGGGTCTTTGTCAGTACTCATAAAACAGTGTATTTATGTGAACTTTTATAAGTAACGTATCATATATATAGGCTCTTTATGAAAAACTCATAACTAGCATCATAATTGCTAGGGAGAAACAGAAAGCTTTTCCTTTAAGATCTGGTACCCACTCTTATTCACTCTGTTAAGGATGTCCATTCTCACCATTTCTATTAACGTATTACTAGAAATGCTATCGTGACCAATCAGGCAAGAAAAAGAAGTAAAATATTCAAATGAAAAAGTATACAAATAGAAAGAGAAGTGAAATTATCTCGATTTACAGATGATGTGATCCTATGTGAAGAAAATCTCAAAACTATACCGCAAAACTCTTAGAACTAAATAACTAATTTAATAAAGTTGCAGCATATGAAATTGACATACAAAAGACCATGTTAGTTTTGTAAATAAATAATGTGGTTGAAAAAATAAAAAATAAGTCTCATTTATATAGTATAAAATACTTGGGAATAAATTTAAGCAAGGAGATGAAAAACATGTACACTAAGAGCTATTTAATATTGATCAAGCAGCTTGAAGAAGACATAAATATAGAGATATTTTATGCTTATAGATTGGAAGAATAGATACTGCTATAATGGTCATACTACCCAAAGCCATATACAGTTTCAGCACAATCCCTATTAATATCCCAGTGGCATTCTTTATAGAAATATGAAAAAAATTCCAAAATTTATAGGGCTGAAAGAAAAAGTATTTATTCAAAATGTCTTTATGAGTAATCTTGCATTGTACTTTGGAATACCTTTCCCATCTAGCCTATCATTACCATTATAGCCACAGTATTTGGGTAATTCCCGTAAAACATTCCAACATTGAATTAAATGTACTAGTCAGTAAGCCTAGCCCATGATAGTGACTGCTGTGTATTAGATATTCTGAATTTGAGTCAAGAGTGAGTGGCACTTTTTCTCAACGTCCTGTGTCTTAAGGCTACATATTATGAGAATTCACGGAACCCTGACTTTGTCTTTATTTCTGAAAAATAGATAGCCCCTCCCCACCCTCACTGGAGCAGGGATACTGGAGGGGGAACCAAAGACTCTTTCAATTCTGAGCAGACTATAGAGTACTTCACTTTTCTTGACATGGGTAATTGTAAATATTGATTATTTGTGATGGGTTTGTCTTAAACAAGAAAAGTTTCTGCTTCTAGAAGGAAAGATTCTGTGCTTTCACAGAAACTTCAACTTTCCCATCATGGTAAATCCAATACCAAGGCCTCCTCCTTTCCTGACGCTTTTCCTTGACTGGGTTTTTTCTGCTTCTGAATCTGGAGCATCTTGCTCCCTTCCCCACCCCAGCCCACAATATTTGGAGCAGAAGTAGTGAATTATAGTAGAGACTTAGAAACCTCAGTCCTACAAAAGTAGGAATATAGCTGTATCTTCAATTATGAAACGGGATTGAAAGACCAGAATTATAGTTCTAATTCTGCCATAAGTTATAAGCCAATGAGTGGGGAATTAGCACTACCCTGCTCTGTGCTAGCGGCACAAACACTCTTGTGGTGTGAAATCAACACTCTCTCTGTCTTGGGCCATGGCAGTGGGATGAGGAGGGCAGCCTGTGAGAGAAGCCAGTGGCGTAGAACGCAGTAGGCTGTGCAAAATCCAGGAGGGGCCAACTGTAGATAGGACTGGGAGCATCCTTAGGCTGCCTCTGTCTGAGGGCAACACAGCAACTGGGAGGACAATGCAGAAACAAACAGAGTAAGGAGGCTTGGGTGGGCTATCCAGAAAGCTGCTGGCTGAAGACTGGCCCCAGCCCCCTCATCTGGAGGCCAAAATCACTCTGCACCCAGCACTAATCTTACTGCAGACTCGGGTTCTCAACACTAATCCTTAAGTCAAGGAGAACCTGGAGGGAAGTATTTCAAGTCCTGAAAAAAAATTTACGACCCAGATTTATGTACCCTGAAAAATTATCTTGCAGAGTCAATAGAGAAATAAGACACTTCCATGACAAAGGACAACTAAAGAAATTCATGACCAATAAGCCAGCTCTTTTAGAAAATGATAATGAAGACCACAATTCCAAGATCACCAATAGAAAGAAGCCACAGACAAGGCAAACAAGTAAACAGAGGGAAGACAGGGAACCAACAATGGGAAAATAATATGACAAGGATAAGTCAGTACATATCAGTTATAACCATCAATGTCAATGGACTGAACTCAACAGTCAAAAGAATCATACTGGCAGAATGGATCAAGAAACAAGATCCAACAATTTGCCGCACCAAATACTGGCACACCCAACTTTATAAAACAAATATTAATAGACAAAAACTCAGATAAGCACTAATACAGTTGTAGTGGGGAACCTCAATACACCACTACCACAAAGAGACAGATAAACTAGACAAAAAGTCACAAAGAAATATCAGAACTGAACTAGACCTGTGAACAAATGGACTTAGTAGATATCTACAGAGTGTTCTACCCAACAACATTAGAATACGCATTCTTCTCAGCTGTGCATGGGATGTCCTCCAAAGTAAACCACATACTAGCACATAGAACATGCTTAAGTCAATGCAGAGGAATTGAAATTATTGCATGCCTATTATGAGACCATAGTGCAATGAAATTGGAAATGAATGGCAAAATAAACTTCAAAAATTCATCAACACATGGAAATTAAATAACACCCTTTTGAAGAAACAGTTGGTCACAGATGAAATTAAAGTAGAAATTAGTATCTACAATTAAATGACAATACCAGTACAATATAGTGGAACTTATGGGGTGCAATGAGAGCAGTCCTACGAGCAAAATTTGTAGCAGTGAATGCTCACATCAAGAAAACAGACTGAACTCAAACAAATAACCTAATATTGAACCTCAAACCTCTAGAAAAAGAACAAGTAAATCCCGATGCTCATACAAGGGAGTAAATTATAAAGATAAGAGCAGAAATTAGTGAAATTGAGACTAAGAAAACAAACATATGAAGTAATGAAATGTATAAAAATTGTTCAGCATCACCGGTCATTCAGAGATGCAAATTCAAACAACACACATTCTATTTTATTCCAGAAAGAAGGATATTATCAAGAAATCAACCAATAACTAAAAGCTAAGACTAGAGGTTCCATTTGACCCAGGTATTCCCTTCTTGGTATCTTCCTGAAAGAATTGAAAGCATCATACCACAGTGATATATGCACACCCATGTTCACAGTAGCATAGTTTGTAATAGCTAAGTTTTGGAAACAACCCAAATGCCCATCATAATGAATGGATAAAAAAGATGTGGTTTCAAAAAATTACACAGTGGAGTACTAGCCATAAAGAAGGATAAATTGAGACATTTATAGCTATATGGATGGACCTTAAGACCATACTTTGAAGTGGAATACGTGAGTATAAATATATCATTATTTTTCTGGTGTGATAAACTGAAAGTGGAAGTAAGGACCCAAATGTATAATAGATATTGTGAAATAGAAAGAAAATGTTCAAATTGGAAGGGGCACAGTGGACAGGGGAGAGGGAGAGGAAGGAAAGGAAAGGAAAAGAAAAAAAGTGAGAAAAGGAAGACAAAATGGAAACAAAGCTCCGTAAATAAGAGGAGTAAGAGGGGTTGAGGGAGGGGACAAGAATGGGAAAATATGAATCAGATCTATCATGTACAGGTACAAATTCAATGTGATCATTATGTATATCTAAATTGTACCAATACACTTAATTAATAGCAAAAAATGTTACTGGGCTGTGTGACTTTAGGAAAATTATTTAAATTCTAAGACTAGCTTCATGTATAAAATTAACAAAACTGATTCTACTTATCAGTGTCTGTAAGAATAGGTTGTGGTAATGTGTACAGAAGAGCTTTAAACATGACATTCTTTTTTGTCATATGTGCTGTGGGGATAGTTGTGGTTTATTACTGCACATTCAAGTGGGGCAGAATTAATGGATTTTTCTTGCAAGAATATGACAACTTGAGGCAAGGTTGGGAGAGTTAGTGCATCCTGGTTCTTGCTACAGGGTCTAATTACTGTTGACACCTTTTTTTTTTAATCTTTATTGTATTTCTCCAATGATATTTTCCTCTCCTGTCTTTGGAATATTTTGGGATTAAGACACTATGCTACATCTTAGAGAGAGTTGCCTGTTCTTCAGAAGAGCTGTATTCATAGCTTGACTTGGGTCCCAGCTCATTTTCAATACTTACTTTGGCTTTTGGAGTGTCCCATGTTGGGAGAAAAAGAAAATTGACACAGTAAACTTTTGAGATTGAACTCACAAATAAGGAAAAAGATATACAAATAATCCCACCATGAGATGTGATGAAGACTGTAATTCTGGTGAAGACCATGCATTCTGAAAGTAACAGAAGAGGATAGAATAATATAGGATTTGACTGGTGAGTATCTAGTGACAGAACTTTTGAGAGGTCTATAAATAGGAACGAGTAGGCTTAATTCAAGGAGAGGCATAAGCTTGAGAAGGTGAGATGCAAGACAGGATCTCAGAGAGCAGTGGCAGGGGTGTCTACAATGTGGAACAGTGTCTGGGGTCAATTTGTAGAATATATATATATAT
>NW_022900950.1:66479679-66561593 GCF_012274545.1 Fukomys damarensis | reverse complement strand
GATTTCTTATATTGCATTGGAGTTTGGAAACTCAGTCACTTGAATTACATATGATTTTTATGCCTTAAACAATATCTGATTGTGGTAAGATTTTGTTTTTTGTGATTTTTTTGAAGCCTACATCAAAAGTGAAAATGAAACAATACTCCTATGGATTTAAGTATTGCTCTTTTGATTAGTTTTTCTTGTAAAGAGTTGAGAATCATGAGGAATTACTAAAGATAGCTTGTGGAATGAACAGATATAGAGAATACGGCTTTTAGTACTGTGGGTGGAGCTGAATCTCATACCAAATGCTCAGAAAAAGTACTCCTAGGACTATGCTAAGGTAAAACTGTAGTTTGGTCATTGTTAGATATTAGTGCCTGTGACTTACACAGTTATGGTTAGACTTTGAAATAACTGGTGAAGAAAGGGAGTCATCCAGAAATCTTCTACTTGAACACTTAATATCATTATGGTAAGGATAGATTAATAAATTAATTATTCATGCTCAGGTAGTACCACTGTAGGCTATGTCTTCATCAATCATGAATGTATAGTTAGGAAGAATTAGGGCAGAAAGACATGTTAAATGGGAGGGAAAAATATATCTCAGTGAATTCCAAGTATACAATAAGTGTTATAAATTGTAGTCACCATGCTGTAAATTAGATCTCAGCACTTATTCATCTTATAATTGTAAGTTTGCACCCTGAGAATGCATCTTAAATATTATTGTTTACACACACACACACACACACACACACACTTTTTATACACACAACCAAACACCGGTAACCACGTGAGGTGATGAATATGATAACTTGATTGTGGCAATCATTTTACAATGTTTATTATATGTAAACATTATATCATATACCTTAAGTATACATGATTTCTGTTTGTCAATTATATCTCAACAAAGCTGAGCAAATACTTGTCTCTTATAACCCACGAGGATCATAATTTGGAAGAATTATTTTGTCCAGTGGGTCAGCAAATCCCTCTTTCTTCTATATACCAAAGCCAAGGGAAATTTAAACCAGACAAAACTCTTTTAATAACCCTTTTCCCTTACCTTTACCCCAGCATTGCTTGATTTTCAGATGCTTAGAGAGTTGACAAAGATCTCGTTTTTCTTCTGAATTTGCCAAGTTGTTGTATAACCAGTAAAATGTATGGTCCATGTCTTAGAAAAGCTTTGGAAGCAGGGCATTTGGTGATAAGAGAAACTATGATGTTCTCCCCTCTGCCTTTCTTCCAAAGCAATGTTTACATTAGGCATTTTTAAAGGTTCAGAAGACTTTATTATGTTCAGCATACTTGAATGGGACAACACAATGAAGCCTGCTATTTTTATTGGCATCACTGTCATTATAATTTCCACTACTGTTGCTACTGGGTTTTGAGAAAAGTTCAAGAAAGAGAGCTAAAATGGGGGACTTCAAAACCTAAGGACCTAAAGCTAAAGATTTTATAACCTCTCTCTCCCTGTGATGATGAATTATATGTGTCCATTTGTCTAAGCCATGACATCTAGTTATTTGGTCAAACATCAGTCTGGATGATGTTATGAAGGCACCTTTTGGATGTCATTAAAATTGAAATCAGTAGATTCTGAGTAGAGCAGATTACCCTCCATAATGTGGGTGGGGCTTATCCAATCAGCAGGGGGCCTGAAGAGAAAAGACTGAGGTCCCTGGAGGAAGGAGTTTTATCTCCAGGCTACCTTTGTTCTCAGGACCTTGTCAACTCTCTCTGGGTCTCTAGCCTGCTGAACTGTCATGCAGATCCAGACTTGACAGGCCCTTAGTCACTTTAGTGGATTCCTTAAAATAAATCTTTGCTTTCATCATATACTTTCTGCCGGGTTCCATTTCTCTGGAGAACCCTAATTCATATCTTTGTGGCTTTGTTATTTGCTTCTTGTTGTTTGTATCAAACAGTCAGACTGGAGCATTCCTTGTAGGGCTGAGCATAAATTGTGCTTCACATCACCTGTGCTTTTTTCCTCACTCATATTATTTTCTCTGAGAGATCAAGAGCCTGGCGGATAAGAGTGAGGACAATGGAATGTCTTTGGTATGAAGCGTGCTGTGCAGGGCACCTGTTCTGTTTAGCTTTACTGCTCTCTGTTCTCCATCTTTCCCTGTTATCCCATTAATGTCACATTTCATTTGAGGTTGAGCCATGTTACTCTTTGCAAGGAAAAGGAATGTCAGCTTCTTTCATTAATGGCTATCATGTTGTCCTGACCTTTTATTTTTCTCTTCTGAGGAAAGATGGCTGGAATTTTACAGAGGATAGTTCAAGAGTTCACTTCTGGATTTGTTCCGTAGTGTAATAAACCTTATATTCTTTAACTTTTAATTGATAACTAAACCCTCTCTAATTCACTACTGATCTATAGAACAATAAAGCAATGAAAATGCTCTTTGTTACTGTCCAAATGGTGGCCACATGGGGCTATTAGGCACTTAAGATGTAGGTAATGTAATGAGGAAATTAAGTTTAAGTTTTATTTAATTTAAAATTATTTAAATTTAAATAGCAATACCTGACTAGAAGTTAACAAATTGCATAGCACAAATCCAAATGAACCTCTGAACACCAATTTTCTGTCTATTAATAATCAAGTAATGGTAATACAGATTTCCTTACTACTTGTGAGTTCTTTGGACCAGTTCCATCTGCATCATCTTGGAGCCTCATGCTTGTGTAAAACTTAAGTGTTTTCCTCAATATGGAGAATCAGAATCTGCATTTTATCAAGGTCCTCAGTTACGTGCTTTTTAAAATATTTGAATTGCTGATAAAAACTATCTATGCAAATAGCTCGCAGATGGAGGCGGGGAACAGCAGTGAAGATCTTTCTCCCTGCTGGCTTGTGTAATTTCTGTGTGCTCTCTCTATGTACTCATGGGCCTCTGACCCTTGTTCTGGCATGGCCTATTTAGAACAAGTATTACAAGATCTCTATGCATATGTTTTAACATCAAAATATTATATCTGCAGGGAACAATGTCACATTCCTGTAATTCCAGATATTTAGAAGGCTGAGACAGGAAAATTGTAGTTTAGCCAGGCCCTGTATCAAAATCAAAATAAAAAGGACTGGAACTGCAGCTCAGTGGTAGAGAACTTGCCTAGCATGAGTGAGGTCTTGGGTTCAGTCCCTAGCACTACAAAAAAATTATACCTGATCACAAATCTGTTTTTTTTTTTTCCTTAATGGGAGGAGAGGGTGGCATGTTTGAATCTTAGGGTTTTGTTTTCAGTGACCCAGAAAGCCTGACCCCAAACTCTTCCTAATTCTTGGTACCTGTTAGAGTCAACTGATTTCAATGTGGAATTGTTTTAGGTGCTTAAAACCAATCAGAAGAAAAATGAAATTATCTGAAATGTCATTATTTGGCGATAGTGTTTACATTTTTGAATAAATGCAAGTTATTTTCAGGAGGGTACAGTTACATGTTTTTGTATACACAGAATAACTCATATGTGAATTATATTGAAATTTGCTATATTATATTCTACTTTTTAGGCAATGCAAGAAATAAATTTAGGAAAATTCATGGTATTTATGTGAGCATGATTTTAAACAGCTACATTCTTTTAAAATTGTATCATTTCCTTACTATTTGACTTTGAGTTATATTAATTTGTTGACATTGTAAGTAGTACTTCCTTGTTAATGTTTCATATATGTTTTAGTTCACTTTTCTCTTTGCTGAGATTATATCCAACACCCACAGCACTTAAAAAAGGTTTATTTTGACTCAGGTCACAGTCCCTGGTCGGCTGGATCAAAGGTATAAATGGCATGTTGGATAGGTACAGGTGGAAGAAAGTTGCTAATGTCATAATAGCCTGGAAGAACCAGAAGAAGAGTGAGCAAGAAGAAGAGAGGAACAGGAGGGAGACATACTCTTCCAGGTTATGTTCCCAGTACCCCAGGAACCTTCCAAAAGTCCTGGCTCTGAGCATATGAGAGTTTTGGGGGACATTGTAGGTATAAACCATAACATTTGCTCTCTGGCCACTCACCCCTGCCCCAAGACTCACGTGTATCTCTTTATGCAAAATGTATTTAGACCATCTCTAAGAGTTGCAAACGTTCCAATCATCAAAACGTCAAATACAAAGTGCCTCTGAGACTCAAGGTAGACCCTTGGTTGTGTACCCCTGTGAAAATAAGAAAGAAAGTGAAATACTTCCATCGACCAATGGCACAGAGTAAACACTCTCATTCTAAAAGACAGAATTAGAAGTATAGAAGGGAATGGGACCAAAGTAACACCAAAACCAAGAATAGCAATAATTGATTCTATAGTTCTGTATCTAGTGCCTGGGGCAAGTTGTGGTAGGATGTGTACTCAAAAGTGTTTGCCCCTTCCCCCATACCATTGCTTGTTGCAGCCCTCATAGCTTCTTTTGGCCTTACTCAGTTTACTACCTGTGGCATTCCTCAGCAGACTTTCCATGTTCCTGGCTTCTCCTTTTTCCTAGGGTCTCTGTAGCTGTTTCAGCTTTAGTCTCATAGTGCATAACTGCTGTCTCAGGGGCACACTGCCTGAACTCTCAAGCCTTCTACTGAAATCTAGGTGGAAGCACCTGACCCTATAATTTTTGTACTCTGTATGCCTTTAAAGCCAGCCCTGATTTAGATGACACCAAGATACATTACCAGCTCAAGCAGTAGCCAACTCCCTTTGGATCATGGTGGTAGAGGTTTCTTAGTGCCAGTATGGCTGAGCAATGTGAACTGAATCTTGGGCAACCAATTCCCTAGGTGTCTTTTCTTGATTAGGGGGCCTACAGGCTGTTCTCAAATGAAAGCTTTAAAATTTTGTGCTTTTGAGCCTGTGATGGGTGGGGTTTTGTAGATTTATGGGTTGCCCTCAAAGAATATTTCCTGTTGTCCTAATGCAAAGTACTTAGCATTTAAATGCAATCTTGGATGCAACATGACAGAGAAGCCCAGCAGGGCAGGCACCAATGCAGTGATGTTCATGCCCCTCCCCTGTGAACAAGAGAAAGAGAGCCTCTCTGAGGCTCCTAAATTAAAATTGAAGCCTACTGGAAAAGGGAAGAAAATCTGTGATAAGGCACACCACACCACCATAGTTAGTAAGTAGGAGGAACCAGCACCTCACATCAGAACCTGGTCTAACTTCAAGGGAAGGGCAGCTGAAACCTGCAGTACAACCTTGCAGAGTTCAACCCAGCAGGAAGTCAGATATCTCAACTTGGGCCTTGCAGCAAAAGATCAGCCTGAGCATCAGGGGACAGCTGCTGGCTTGTTGAGACTAATTAACTTAGACCTGTGCACTCCTGCCTGCACTGTCTATGATGTCATCAGAGGCATACCTGAAAGAGGCCTTCTATTTCTATTTGTATTTTTAATTTAAAAAGTAATATTTTTCTCCTATCTTTAATGATTTAAATTTTTTTCTTTTAAAAAATCTTTTTCTTACCTGCTTTCCCCCTCCTCTCTCTCTCCCACCTTGATCCCCATTACTCTCCCCTTTGTTCCTGTTCCTATGCTAATTCGAATTTATTTTCTTTCTTTTCCTTTTCTTCTCTTCTTCCTTCTCTCAACTGCCATTAGTTTTGAAAGGAAGAGATTACAGTCTCTAGCTTCCCTATGACCGTTGGTTTGTTCTGTTGTTGGGTATATTTTTTTCTGTCTTCTATTCTTCTCTTCAACAGCTCCCTAGAGTTTGTGTGATCTTCCTGTATCCTCTGACCTCACTTCTACCCTTTCTATATCCTATCTATCCCTCCCTTCCCAACTCCTTCTAAGTTTCCATGTTGAAGGGTAAAGTTGTTATATTGAAGTGTTTAATCACTATAAACATATTTTAGGATGCTTCTCAATTTTTATTTAATTCTCACAGTAAAAGGTGAGAGATTAATAACTACCACAAATTATAATTTTCTAAACTGTGGTGGATGCTATTGTTTTGCTGATTGTATCACTTGGGCTAAGGTGTTGTGATTGATCTAATCAGCTGTCCTCCCTGGTATAATGAAAATGAAAATGAGATTGCCTCAGAGTCATTAGAGACTCAAAACCTAAAGACCAGCTATATCTGGAAGATAGAAGTATTTACCCAGGAATTAAATCAAGGACAGTACCAATGACAAAACAATAGAAATGAGAAGGCATTTAAACAAGACACAAACACACACTTCCACCCCACCAAAGGCAAACTCTGAGGGAAACGAGGTGGAAAAGTCTGACAGTCAATGATCTGGACACACTGAACCAATAGCACAGGAAGTAAATAAACAGATAAATGAAGCTCTAGAAAAATCAAGAAGGAAATAACTTCCCAGATAACCACAGAGATGGTGAGAAGAATGAAAGACATGATTGAGACTCTAGAAAAGAAACAGATAAAAAAATAGATTATCTCAGGACCATGATGGAAACCATGAATACCTAGCAGAGGAAAGAAATGGAAACCTTGAATGCCCAATATAGGAAAGAAATGGAGTCCATGAAACAGATTCAAACATATCCAGGAGATTAAAAATGCTATAGAAAGCATTTGCAGTGGGATGAACAAATGTGAATATAGAATTTCAGATATAGAAGATAGGATTTTAGTCAGTGACCATGAAAATAGAGATCTTTTAAAAACAGTAAGGGGTCATGAGAAATTGATACAACAACTCTTAGATAATGCAAAGAAGAATAACATTAGACTGATAGGAATCCATGAACTATCAGGAGAAAGTACAAATGACATAAAAAGTTTCACAGAATTAATGACAGATAACTTCCCAAACAGAGGGGAAGAATTTGACATACAGATACATGAGGCTATAGGACTCCAACTAACCATAATTTGAAAAAAATCTACACCTAGACATATAATAATCAAGATCCTGGAAACCCTGCAGAAGAACAAAATGCTACAAGCTGTGAAAGAAAAAAACAGATCACACACAAAGGAGAGCCCATCAGAATCACAGCAGACTTTTCAACACAAACCTCAAGTCAGGGAGAGCCTGGAGTAAAGTATTTCAAGTCCTAAAAGAAAACAACCTCCAACCTAGACTGACATATCCTGCAAAATGATCTTTCAAAATTGATGGGGAAATAAGAAACTTCCATGACAAAGAACACCTGAGAAATTTCATGAACACCAAACCAGCACTCCAAAAACTTCTAAACAATATCCTGGTGAAAGAAAATGAAGACCACAACTCCATAAGCACCAACAGAGCAAATGTACCAGGCAAGGCAAGAAATTAAAGGGAGAGAGGGGAAAAAACAAACAAACAAAAGAACCAACAACAGGAAAATAACAGGACAACAAAAAGTCAATACATAACAGTTATAACTATCAACACCAATGGCTTCAATTCACCAATTAAAGAAACAGGCTGGCAGAATGGATTAAGAAGCAAAATCCAACAATATGCTATATACAAGAAACCCACTTAACCCACAAAGAAATTCATAGACTGAGAGTAAAAGGATGGAAAACAGTTCTCCATGTGACAGGAGCTCAGAAAAAAGCAGGGGTAGGTATCTTAATTGCAGAAAGTAGATTTCAAACCAAAACTAATTAAGAGAGACCAAGAAGGCTTACTATATCCTTGTAAAGGGAACAATACAGAAGGAAGAAATGACAATCATAAATATATATGCACTGAATACTAATGCCCCCAACTATACAGAACAATATTAATGGATATGAAAAACAAAAAAAGCACTAATACAGTTGTAGTGGGGGACCTCAATAGTCCACTGACACAAATAGACAGATCATCTAGACAACAAATTAGCAATGAAATAACAGAACTGAACCAAGTCTTAGAACAAACAGTAGATGTGTACAGAGTGTTCCATACCACAAAATCAGAATATACATTTTTTTTGGCTGCACACAGGTCCTTCTCCAAAATAAACCACATTCTAGCTCATGGAACAGGCTTAAGTAAGTGCAAAGGAATTGAAGTTATCCCTTATATATTATCTGTTCATAGTGCAATTAAACTGGAGATCAATAGCATAAAAAACTGCAAGAACTTCACAAATACATGGAAATTAAATAACACCCTGCTGAACAACCATTGGGTCACAAAGGAAATAAAAGAAGATATTAGACAGTTTATACAATAAAGTGATAATACCAGTACAGCACACAGGAATCTGTGGGACACAATGAAAGCAACTGCAAGGGAAATTCATATCAGTTAATGCCCACCCTAGGAAATGAGAGCAAGTTGAAATAAACAACCTAATGCTGAAACTTAAGCTTCTACAAAAAGAAGAGAAAGACAGACCAAAAGCCCATACAATGGATGAAATTATAAAAATCACAGCAGAAATTAATGCAATGGAGAACTATACAAAAAAAATCAATGAATATAGAGTTGGTTTTTCAAAAGAATAAATAAAATAGATAAACCCTTAGCCAACCTCATCAAAAAAAAAAAAAAAAGGAAAGAAAAGACTCAAACTCATGCAATTAAGAATGAAAAAGTTACAACAGAAAAAGTGAAGTTACAACAGATCCAGAAAACCAGAGGATCATCAATTCCTACTTTGAAAACCTGTACTCTAATAAAATGTGAAATACAAAAGAAATGGACATATTCTAGATATATACAAACTTCCAAAGTTGAATGAAGAAGATATAAAATGTCTAAACACCCCAATTACATTCAATTAAGAATGAAAAAGTTACAACAGAAAAAGTGAAGTTACAACAGATCCAGAAAACCAGAGGATCATCAATTCCTACTTTGAAAACCTGTACTCTAATAAAATGGAAAATACAAAAGAAATGGACATATTCTAGATATATACAAACTTCCAAAGTTGAATGAAGAAGATATAAAATGTCTAAACACCCCAATTACATTCAGTGATATTCAAAATGTAATTAAAACATTACCAACAAAGAAAAGCCCAGGTCCTGATGTCTTCACTGCTGAGCTCTATAAGACATTTAGAGAAGAACTAGTAGCACTACTCAAAACTCTTCAATGAAATTGAAAGGGAAGCAATACTTCCAAATTCATTCAAGGAAGCAAATATCACTTTGATTCCAAAATGAGGGAAAGATCCAACCAAAAAAGAGAACTACAGGCCATTTTCCTAATGAACATAGATGCAAAAATCCTCAAGAAGATATTGGCAAACAGAATTCAGAAGACCATCAAGAAGATCATACACCCTGACCAAGTCAGATTTATCCCAGGGATGCAAGGATGGTGCACCATATATAAGTCAGCAAATGAAATAAACTCTATTAATACGGTCAAGGACAAAAACCATATGATCATCTCAATAGATGCAGAAAAAGAATTCAACAAAATTCAACACCCATTCATAATAAAAACCCTACAGAAAATTGGAATAGATGGTCTTTATCTCAACCTGATAAAGACTTATCTATGAAAAACCAAAAGCCAATATCATTCTAAATTGTCAAAAACTGAAAACCTTTTTTGCTAAAATAGGGCACAAAACAAGGATGTCCACTATCACCACTCCTGTTCAATATAGTTCTGGAAACATTATCCACAACAATTAGATAAGAAAAAGAAATAAGAGGAATAAAGATAGGAAAGGAAGAAATTAAACTGTCACTATTTGCTGATGATATGGTACTCTACATAGAAGACTCAAAAAACTATGCTAAAAGACTGCTAGACTTAATGGGCATATTCAGTAGAGTAACTGGATACAAAGTCAACACTCAAGTATCAATAGCATTTTTGTACACAAATAACAGACTTACTGAGAGAGAAATTAGAGAAACAATTCCTTTCACAATAACATCCAAAAAAATGAAATATCTAAGAATCAATCTAATGAATTAGAATTCCTCTACACTGAAAATTACAGCACTCTAAAAAGGGAGATAGAAGGGAGGGCAGAGGTAAGGGGAAAAAATGAGAACCAAGACTTGTCATGTAGAGGTACAAGATCCCAACAATGAATGTAACTGTACTGTATCCCTAAAATGTACCAATAAACTCAATTAAAGCTGAAAAAAAAAGAGAGATAGAAGAGGATATAAGAAGATGGAAACACATCCGTTGCTCCTCAGTAGGAAGAATCAGCAGAGTGAAAATGGCCATACTTCTAAAACTTTTATACAGAGTCAATGAAATCCTGATTGAAATCTCAACAGTATATTTCACAGAACTTGAGAAAACAATACAAAAATTCATTTGGAACCAGAGAGACCTAGAATAGCAAAAGTGTTCTAGGCAACAGAGACATGGCAGTGGGTATCTCAATTCTCATCTTGAAACTATACTACAAAGCCTCTGTGATAAAATCAGCATGGTATTCACAAAGAAACAGACCCAAGGATCAGTGGGATAGATTAGAAGATGCAGAAACAACACCAGACATGCTCAGCTCTTTAAGAGATTTATGTTAGCTGATGGTTGCAGTTCCTAGTCTGCTGGCTCCAAGGCAGAAAAAAGCTATTGACATCATGGCATCCAGGAAGCAAAGCAAGAAGGAAAGAACCGGGGAAGATAAGATACCTTTCTAGGTCACTTCTACTGCTTCAATCACTTTACAAAAGCCCTGCCTCTGAATGCATGAGAATTGTGGGAATTTTCTAGATCTGTACTATGCAGCATCATATAAATTATCTCTTGACACACATTGCTAAATTCAATTCCAGAGAGATTTTGTGAATTATGCTCCCAGTAGTAGTAGTAGTAACTAATATTATGTATCTCTTAGAACTTTAGCAAGCACTGAGAAATAGCACTTAAAAGGTCATTTGAGCCAGGCTCTGTGATACATGCCTATAATCCAAGCTACCTGAGAATTTATGGCAGGCAGATCAGAAGTTTGAGGTCATCCTGAGAAATGAGTGAAAATTTGTATAAAAAAAAAGATTGGGACGCAGCTCAGTGTGAGGTTTAGGCTTTAATAACTGTACTGAATAAAACTCATTTGATTAGAAGATAAATTGTTTTAATTATTTTAATTAACTCTTTTAACTTGTACATCTTTTCCTGGTTTATTAATCTCTTTCCTATTTCTGGGACAAAATATTAGGTGACCGCTACTTAAAGGAGGAGAGGTTTAATTTAGCTTATGGTTTTGAGGTTTCTGGCCATGGTTAGTCTGCTCCACGGCAGAAAAGAGTGCTATACTGGCATAGGGGAAGAAAACTGCTCAACCCCTGGCAGCCAGGAAGCCAAAGGAGAGAGGAAGAGCCAGAGACATCCTGCAGGTCATTCCTACCCGGAACCCCTCTCTAACAAAGCTCCACTCCCAGCAGCACACAGCCTACTAAACTCATTAGATAAACGCACTCATGAGTATACAGCTCCCATGATCCAGTCATCTTCCAGACACATGAGATTCTGGAGGGACGTTTTAGATTTAAACCATGACACATGATCATCAACACCTTGCTTAGTTAAGGTCACTAAGCTAATAAGCAGCTCACTGGCTTCATTTCAATATTCATAGTTTTAATATAGAATTTTCTATCACTCTTCTTTTACTTTTTTTCTCCTCTCCGTTACTCTTTGCCAAACCTTATTTTGTATTTGATTTCAGACTTTAGATAAATGTTGCAAATTTAGAAGAATCCTAGTGTCTTCACCTACGTTTTTGTAATGTTAACACTGGACATGATGAAGATATAATTTGTAAAATAAAAAATAGCATAGATACAATACCTTAACTAAATTATAGCTTTTTGACATTGTGAAATGGGAAGAAAAGGGCTAAAGGTATAGGGAAAATGGGAAGGGTAGGGGAAAGGTAATAAGGGAAAAGAAAAAAAATATGAGAAAATGACAAAGTGGAAATGAAGTGTTTGTAAAGGGGAAGGGGAGGAGGGGGTGAAGGGAGGACAGGGACAAGGGGAGGAAATGAGAACCAAGACCTGTCATGTAAAGGTACAAGATCCCAATAATGGATGTAATAGTACTGTATACCTAAATGTATCAATAAACTCATTGAATAAAAAAAAATAAATAAATTATAGAGTTTTTTTAGTTCCCCACTAATGTCTTAGTTTTCTTTTAGGATCCTAACCAGATTTGCACTTGAACTTAGTTGTACTCTGTTCCTAGTGTCCTCAAATCTCAGACAATTCCTTTTCCTTTACATGTTTTGAGAGACTTTGAAACTTTTTTTCAATACTGTTAGTATTTTTTAAATGTTTCTCAATTTGAATTTGTCTGATGTTTTCTCATGGCTATTTTGAGGTTATGGTTATTTCCAAGTTTGTTTAAATAATTTCTTTCCTTGCAGTACTGATATCGAATACAGTAGAATCAGTGTATTCCTACTAATGAATTATACAGCAATTGTATCCCCTTCTTGGAGGAAAATGGGTTGGGTTTGAAAAAGTTAAATACATTTCTTCTTTTAATGGATGAAAGACTCTTTTAAAAGAGAATCAGTAATTACCTTTAGCTAAAAACATAATTTTGAAACTTTTTGGATATTTATCTTTGTAAAAATGTTTGGTGTTGAAGAGCAAGTTAGCTTGGGAGAAATAGGGGTTGGCTGCTAAGGTGAGCAAATGTCATTTTGCCGCAAGAGATCTGTAGTCGTCATGCTTTTGGCTTCTCAGAAAATGCAATGCAATGTTGAGGTAAGGGCAGTTATATTATGACACTCATAATTTCCATTTAAGGCAACATTAAATATATTCAATAGCCTATTTTACATATTTTCTTTATTCTGAGCACTGTATTATAGTAGTTCATTTTAGCATTTAAATTTGTGGAAACCTTGAATGAATTTTATGTACAGTTGTTTCTCATTGTTCTGTAGTTATGGTCCATAACATTGTCAAAAACTGTAAATTGTTGAATACTAAGCTTTGCTCCTGTGGGAAATATACGGTTAGATTCCTATGAGCTTCTGGTCACATTTTCATCAACTGATAAACACATAACCTTGCTTTTTGTATTTTTCTGTTTAAAGACACCTTGTTTACCATGTGTTATTGATTTGTTAACATGGGACTCCTGGCCAACAGTACTATCACTCATGTCTGAATGCAGATCAACTCTCATGAATCATTCCCACAAGTCACATGACCACCTTCTTGAGTTTAGGAACTTGAGCACTTCAGCACTGTCTCAGGGGTCATTTTCCACAGCAAAACACCAACAAAAAGTACAGAAATGTGAAAAATGTGACACTAAATAGACTGTGAAAAGGACACTTGTTTGCAGTTGGAGAACTGCAATGAGATGGCAGAGGGTTGCCTTGTTCAGCCTCTCCTGGGAACGTATAGGTGGTGCCTCAAAGTTTTTCCTGCTCTGCATATTAGGAAATAGCCACAACAGTGCAGGAAGTATCAATTAAGAGTTACAGATACATGTTGGTGCAAGAAAATGAACAAACATGGAGTCATCGAAAAATAAGGATCAGGCATAATCTTCATTTGCACTGTGTGAAGTATGAAGACAGAGGAGGAGAAGGCAGAGATACCAACACCATCTGCGGAGCAGGTATCATGAGGCTAGAAGAAGGCAATTTCCATCAAGCTATGAAAACAACCATGTAGAGATTTCACAATGTATTCAGAAGGTCAAATTAGATAAGAGCTAAATATTGTCCATTTAACTGAGAAAAAGAAACAGGAGGAAAAAAAATCTAGATTACTGTGGGCTGAGCTGCGTGTATCATGCTTTTTTAATGTGTTTGGTTCTGTTTAATTCCTGCTGAATTTTTTGGAGTGTATGTAGGGAGTAGATGTACAAACATGGGTTATAATGAAAACAGCTGACACAGCTTGCTTCAGGCCACCTGCGCTGAGAGTGTAGCAATTCCATAAATGTGGAGAAATAAATAATTGCAGATACTATATGATTGGTTGTGAATAGCCATAAAAGGCCAATTCCAATTTTGTGCTTAAAATAGGTAAACGTGTTCAACTGACCCATCATTGATGATACTGAAGATACATTTTCAACCACTCAGTGGTAACATAACAGGAGGGCATCTGTTATTCCAGTAATGAGTTGACAGGGTTTAATTTTTGTATCACACATTTGACCTGTGGCACCAATTGAAATGGCAATTTTGTTTTAGTGAGTGGCCCACCTTTCCATTTGGAATAGAATGCTATTTTTGTGCACCTATTTAGAAAGAACTATGGGGACTTGCATTTTGATAACTACTGTACAGAGCTAAGATTAATTGCAATGAATCGAATCCTGGTGTCACCTCTAGAGTCAAGGAGGCTTCCAGGTGAAAGAAATAACTTAAACTCAGAAATGTCTCTTGGGACTAACCTGGGAAGAGCTGATCTAGATATAAGAGGGCTTGAATGATTCATTCCATTCTGGGCTTTTGGAGCTAATGGAACAATAATGATAGCCATGTATTTAATAACAAATGTTCACTGCATAATTATTCTGTTGTAGGCTATGTGCAAAACACATGACCAGGTCTATGTAATGCAGTCTTCATCAATAGTATTGTGAGATGTGAGCCCTTACGTTTTGCAGAGGAGCAAAGTGAAGCACTCAGCAGTTAAATAACCTGCTTAAAGTCAGCTGGTAAGAGGAGAGTTTGAAAGCCAAGTCTTGGTCTGTCTTCCTCCAGGGACTTCCTCTTATCCATTGCTACTTCTTAGGTCTATAAAGTGAAAGACACATAGTAGTTCTTATCCACATGTTAGTCTCCTTCCTTTTGGGTGGTTGTTGGCCCAAATGATTGACCTGATGTCCCTTGCTAGTTGGCACGGCCACACACCAGGAACATTGCCTGGACGCTTGGTCAGCCTGGGCCAGAATGATGCATGTGAAGAGGGTGCAAGTTGCAGCTAGGGTTCTCTTGACCTGCAGGGGGATTTGAGGACATTATATAACCATCTGAGTCATTCTTTGGTCATTTTGTGGTATTTCTTGCTCACATCCTTAGCAGTGGCTCATGATTTTATTTTTAACTAATTTTCTTTGAAACAATTTAAAAAGTCAACTGATCTTTCTTTACCAGTTGAAGGCTGATTTTTGTGGTTTGGGAGGGTAGGGAGGGTAGGGAGGGTTGTGAAGGAATGTTTTTTTAATCTGAAACTCAAATTTGCTGGAAGGTTAGTGGAGGAGATGTTGGAACCAGTTTGCTTAGGGCTCAGTTTCAGGTCTAGAGGTAGAAGAAAGACCAGCTCTTTTTCACAGAGGCATTTCATATCTGTTTCCAGGATGAGGGAGGCCAAGGGGAAAGGGAAGGCAGGGGGAGGAGTCTACAGAGGAGCAAGTGGGGCAGGATGGACTGACTCCCTACAGATTTTGGAGTTGCAGGTAGCAGGAAGCCACTTCTGGCTGATGTGCGATTGACCAGTTCCTCTCTTGTGAGCTCAGCTAGGGTGAAGAGTATTTACTTCCTCCTCCCCTGTAAGAGTGCATTCAGTAGCACCTGTAACTAACAGTTCTTTAAAAACAAAAAGTGAAAAGCCCAGTCACATATATATATTTTAAATGTAACATTGGTCGCCTAAATTTGAATTCTGTGTTGTAATTAAGTTACATTAGTTAATATAATATAATATACACAATATATAACATAATATATAAAAATGTGACATTTTTATCTCTTTGATTTCAAATAATGTTTTCAAACTTCATATCACAGCACAATCAGTGCTTAATCATATTTTATGGTAAAATAATATGTCACTGCATGTATATATCATAATTTGTTTACCTTTTCATCCACATATGGACATTTTGACTATTTCTACCATTTGGTTTTTGTGAGTTGTCTGCTGTGAATATTCAGGTGCCAAGTATTTGTTTGAGCCTCCGACATCAGCAAAAATTGTTAAGGAAATTGGTTGATAGATTTGTGTGCGAGTTTTGTATAAAAAAGAGTGAAAAACCCACGATGAAATATCGCTTCACATTCACCAGGGTAGATAAAAGCAAAAAGCAAGATGGAAAAGAGCAAATGTTGACAAGATGTAGAGAGACAAGAGCCCTAAAACACTGATGGTGGGAACATGAAGTGATACAGTTGCTGTGGAAAACAGTTTGATGGTGTCTGAAAAAGTTGCACATTTAATTACCATCTGACCCCAAGATTCCGTTCGCACATATACGCAAGATAACTGGAAACAGGGCCTCAAGGGCTGTGGGGGTGGTTTATTTTAGATAGCTAATTTTGTTATATGAATTTTACTTAAATTATAAAAATAATGCAAAGCGAGACGAACTGTTTCCGATTATAGAAAATAATTATCTGATTTACACTATTTAGAACATTTTGCTAAATTTGTTTTTTATTCTTTATGTTGAATTAACATTTACTTGTAATAGAACACACAGATTTTTAGGTGTACAATTCATTATGTTTTGGCAAAAGTGCATCCATATATAGCCACATGAACCAAGATAAAACAGTAATGTTTCTATTACCAGTGAAAGTTTCCTCATGCTCCGTTTAAACTATCAATTTGATTTTGATTATTAAAGAATAGTGTTGCTTATTTTACAGATGAAATCTCTAAGTGGAGTTTTTGTATCTGGCTTCTTTCACACAGTATAATGTTTTTGAGATTCATTTACAGTGGTGCCTTAGTTTAAGAACCTAATTTGTTTGATGATTTTGGGTAAGATGGCTCGTGGCTGTGTTTGTCACCCCATGTGGAGTTTGCAAACCGAAGCAAAATCTTGCCACTTTTGTGAACCGAATTGTTTGCAAGCAGACATGTTTTTACTCTTCAGAGTAGGTACAGTCTAGTTTTTATAATATATGCTATTAATAATAAAACTTCCCTTCTAGGGAATTGTACTTTTTGACCTGTGGGGTGGGTACGTAGATATTTGCTTTCTAATAGTCTGTCGAGTTTCAAAATTTTGTCACATGAATTTTTCATTTGTGTGTTATATTCAACAATATTAAAATCAAAACAAAAACAACACATTTGGGCAGATTGTTCTTTGAATCATGACAATGAAACTCTTCCCCACCCCTTGAGAAATCCCTTCCTTCATAAATTCATTAGTCAATTCATATAGATTTCCCCCAGATGACTTTTGAAATCCAAGAAATGGGTCTTTCCTCGGACCTAATGCTCATTTGAAGAATTCTTGTGGTTTAGCACAGTGCTAAAAATTTTGTTTTCTGAATAAATGAATTAATCAGTGGAAAATTGCTCAATGTAAGAATATAAAAAAAGAGGAGGGAGAGAGCAGACTGTGCGATGAGTTGCTAATATTTTGTTTCTTCCAATTGGAATAATTGAAATTCCATGCTGTCTACTTCAATTTTGCCTACTCTGTGTTTAGAAAAATTGCTAGAAAATTTCATAAAGGGTTGACTGGGATCTTAAAAGTCATTCAGTTCAACGAATTCCCGACACCCCCAACAGCTGTGTACTTTATGAGCACTGCTTCTGAAGCAACCCATCTCTTCTTTGGATGGATTTAAGCATTTCCATCTTCTTTTTGGTATGCAACAGCATTGTAACCCTGAGTTTCTACCCACGAGCTTCTCTGATGTTAGAAAACACTCTTAAATGGAAACAAGTTTGGGGAAATATATAATACCTTTCTCTTAATTTTGTTTTTTTATAAGCCTCACAAGCATCAGGAGTTAATCATTATTGTGTGTGCAACTCAAAATAGCAGATGCTCAGTAGAGCTGGATGGCAGAGCTCTCAGCTTCAGTGAAAATATCCTAGTGATGTGTACTGACCTAGCCTAATAATCCTAATAGTTTAAAGCCCTAAGAGTTACCTAAATTAGTGTGTTTCTGTGATGACTGCTCAGTAAAGAAAATAGGAGCTATCAGTCACTCTTAACACTATGTTAAGGGAACTTGGATTAAATTCCCAAGAGCAAACTTTCAGGAGGTATTGAAAAGTTTTGAATATCAACTCTGTAATCTACACACATTCTAATTTAGACTCTAAATTCTCCCTTAAAACACACACCCGTATTTGTACATATATGTATATGTACATATTATGTATATACACAATAATTTACTTTAAACTCAGACATTTATTTATTTATATGTATATGTGCATATTATGTATATACACAATAATTTAAATACTTTACACTCAGACATTTATTTATTGCTCATTTATTTATTGATTCTGCAATTCTTTTAACGAAATGTTACTTCTTTCCTCTACAATGTAAATCTGGAGTCCTGACATTATTAAAGAGAAAGTTTTATTGGCAAAACTCAACTGCTTCATATATGTTCTGTTAGTGTATTTCTGTTAATGGGATAGCCAGAAATTTCTACATGATTATCAACTCAGTAAAATTGACATTATGAATAAACAGTTGATCTTAGCATCAGAGACATTTTTTGTTCCCTCCTGTTAATCAGAAATATGGATTAATATCTTTTAAAATTGAGTTTATTGGTACATTTTAGGGATACAATACAGTTACATTCATTATTAGGATCTTGTACCTTTACATGACAGGTCTTGGTTCTCATTTTTTCCCCTTGTCTCTGCCCTCCTTTTACCCCTCCTCCCTTCCCCCTTTACAAACACTTCATTTCCATTTTTTCATTTTCTCATATTTTTTCTTTTCCCTTATTACCTTTCCCCTACCCTTCCCACTTCCCCCACACCTTTAGCCCCTTTCTTCCTATTTCACATTGTCAATTATACCATTTGGATCTTATTTACACTTTTAGTTTTTCACACTAGAGAAACTATTTATTATGGCTGAAGTATTCCATTTATAGAAAAATCACATCTTCTTTATCCAGTCTCCAGCTGATGGGCAATTGGGCTGTTTCCAAGTTTGAGCTATTACAAACTGTCTCTATAAACATAGGTGCGCATATATCACTGTGGTATGATTCTTTCAATTATTTTGGAAAGATACCCAGCAGAGGTTCCATTTGACCCAGCTATCCCTCTGCTGGATTAATATCTTAAATTTTTTCTTAGTTTATAGAAAGACAAATATTGCATGACCTCATTTATAAGTGGAATCTAAAAATGTCAAATTCATATAAGCAGAGACTAGAATTATGGTTATTGGGGCTGGTTGTGAGAATGAGATGAATATAAAGATTCTGATAGGACTGAGTTTTAGTGATCTGTTGTACCGCATGATGGTTGTTGCTAACAATAATGTATTTTATATTTTAAAAATCATCAAAAGAGTAGATTTAAAAATTCTCACCTCAAAAAAGAAATAAGTGAAATGGTGGGCATGTTTGTTAGCTTGATTTAATCTTTCTACAACGTATACATTGTATAAAACATCACAGTATATTCCATGGATAAATATATAATTGATGTAATTATCAGTTTAAAAAACAAGCAAAATCACAGTTATTACTTTGAGTTGGGAGAGTACTGACTAGGAAGGTACACGAGAAAACCTTGAAGATTGATGAAAATGCTCTATATCTTGATAGTGGTGGTTACTAGGTTATGTGCAGATATAAAGATTCATCAGTTGATATATTTAAATCTGTGCTCTTTACTCTGTATGTGTATTACATATTTATCAAACTTTAATTGATGGGTGGTTTGGGGATATAGCCCAGTGGTAGTACATGTGCTACACACTTTGGATTTGAATTGTGTGTATGTTTCAGAGAAGACGGGGGGGGAGGGAAGGAGGGAGGGAGAGAGAGAGAGAGAGAGAGAGAGAGAGGGCTCCCTAGCCCAGAACCAAAAATAGTTCTAAAGTGTTAGAACTCTTATTTCCCTTTTAATGTCTTCTGTTAAATAAATACACAGAGAGACATGAGTCAACTAACCCCCTTTGCACTTAATCAACTTTCAGTCATTATAAAAAATTACCTGATATGATCAATTTATGAAGAGAGAGGTTTATTTTGGCCCATGGTTTTAGAGGTTCCAGTCCGTGATTGTTTGGCCCTGTTGTTTTTGGGCTTGTGGTGAGGCATCCCATCACAGCAGGAGCACATGGTGGAGCAAAACCACTTACCTTGTGACCTGAAAGTGGAGAGTGAAAGGAAGGGACCGGAAACCGGTAATATGCTTCAAGGGAATGCCCTTCATTTTCTGAGAAATGTCTGTTCATTTCAGATGCCATTTTCGGTTTGGGTCTTTATATTTGGGAGGTCTGATTTTTAAAATTTCTTTCTATATTCTAGATAGTAGTCCTTTGTCTTAGGAACAGCAGGTAATTTTTTTTTTTCACATTGTGGTATGTCTCTTCACACTGTGGATGGTTTCCCTTGCTGTGCAGAAGCTTTTTAATAAGAAGAGATCCCACTTGTTGATATTTTGTGGTAGTTCACGTGCAGCTGAGATTTTTGTTCATGAAATCTTTTCCTTCAAGAGTTGTACCTAATCTCTCTTCCATCCAGTGTAGTGTTTCTGTTTTAATACTTATATCTTTAATGCACTTGGATTTTAGTTTAGTGCATGGTGAGAGATATAGGTCTAGCTTCAATCTCTGGCAAGTTGAAACCCAGTTTTTCAGCAACATTTATTAGAGACGCTATCTTTCCTCTACTGAGGGTGTTTGGCTTCTTTTTCAAAGATGAGGTGGCTGAGTGTGTCTGCATCTTCTAGTCTGTTTTACTGGTCCTCAGGTCTATTTCTTTGTCAGTACCATACTGTTTTTCAATTTTAGCTTTGTACTATAGTTTCAAGTTGGGGATTGCAATAGCCCCTATCTTGTCTTTGTTGCCTAGAATTGCTTTTGGTATTATAGGTCTCTTCTTGTTCCAAATGAATTTTTGGATTGTTTTCTCAAGGTCTGTGAAGTTTGCTGCTAGAATTTCAATTGGGATTGCATTGTATCTATATGGCATTTTGGAAGTATGGCCATTTTCCCTATATTGTTTCTTCCTGCACGGGAGCAAGGGATGTCTTTCCATTTTCTGATTTTCTCTTTGATCTGTTTTTTTTCAGCATGCTATAGCTTTCACAGTGGAGGTCTTTGATTTCTTTTGTTAGGTTGATTCCTAGGTATCATTTTTTTTTTTTGGATGCTATGGTGAAGGCAGTTGTTTCTCCAGTTCCACTTTCAGTGAGACTGTTGTTCCTGTACAAGAAAGCTATTGATTTTTGTGTATTGACCTGGTATCCTAGCTACTCTACTCAATTTGTTTATTAAGTCTAGGAGACTTTTGGTTGAATTCTTGGGGGTCTTCTATATAGAGTATCATGCTGTCTGCAAATAATGACATTTTAACTTCTTCATTTTCTATCTTTATTCCTTTATTTCTATCTCTTGTCAAATTCCTGTGGCTAGTGTTTCCAAACTATTTTGAATAGGAGTGGTGATAGTAGACACCCTTGTCTTATTCCTGATTTTATTGTGAAGGATTTCAGCTTTTGACCATTTATTATGATATTAGCTGTTGGTTTTTCATAGATGGCTTTTGTCAGGTTGAGGTAGAGACTGTGTAGTGCAATTATTTGGACGGTATTTATCATAAATGTGTATTGGATTTTGTCAAATGCCTTTTCTGCCGCTATGGTTTTTGTCCTTGGCTTTGTTAATATAGTGTATTACATTTATTGATTTGTGTATGTTGAGCCATCCCTGCATCCCTGGGATGACTCCCACTTGGTCAGGGTGTGGATGATCTTCTTGATGATTTTCTGCATTGTTTGCCAGTATCTTATTGGGGATTTTTACATCTATGTTCATTTGTGAGATTGGCCTGTAATTCTCTTTTTTGGTTGGGTCTTTCTCTGCTTTTGGGATCAAGGTGAAGCTTGCTTCCAGGAGTGAATTCGGGAGTATTGCTTCCCTTTCAATTTCACTGAAGAACTTAAACACTAGTGGCAGTAGTTCTTCTCAAAATGTGTTGCAGAATTCATCAGTGAAGGCATCAGGACCTGGGCTTTTCTTAATTGGTAAATTTTTAATTATGTTTTCAATTTAATTGATATAGGGTTGTTTAGAATTTTTAGGTCTTCATTCAACTTTGGTAGTTACTACATGTTTAGGAATCTGTCTATTTCTTCTGTGTTTTCCATCTTATTGGTGTATAGGTTCTCGAAGTAGGTATTGATGATCCTCTAGATTTCTGCTGGGTCCATCGTAATTTCATCCTTTTCATTCTTAATTGCATGTATTTGTGTCCTTTCTTTCCTTTTTTGGATAAAATTGGCCAATGGTTTGTTAATTTTGTTTGTTCTTTCTAAGAACCAACTCTTTGCTTCCTTGATTTTTTGTATCATTCTCCTAGTCTCCATTGCATTGATTTCTGCTCTGATCTTTATAATTTCCTCCTTTGTATGAGTTTTGATTTTGTCTTGCTCTTCTTTCTCTAGAAGCTTGAGGTTCAACATCAGGTTATTTATTTGAGCTTGCTGTTTTTGTTTGAATTATAAATAAAGGGAAATTTTAAATTTTAGATAATTATTTTCATGCATATGCACAGGTATTTCAAGAAGTTGTAAATATTTGCAGTTTTTTGTTCATAAGCTAGCAAACTGTATTATGTATCTGAACATAACAATTTGCATGGTACTTATTTTCAACAAAAATGGTAACCACATTAAATAAGATGGTATCTATTTAAGATTATTGAATATCTTTACATAGTAGTCAATAAAGTAGGAATAGTTTTGCTTCCATAAGTAAATTAGTTAAAAGGTTATCGCTATGAATGGCTTTCCTTTATGTAAAACAAATATCTTTTGAGTCCATTTTCAAATACATTCAGTGTACATTCTATCATTTGCTTATATCCTTTGTCATCCCGATTATAGAAAGGACTCAGGATAGTCCACATTGTGGCCCACAAGTCGTATTTTCATCTGTAACTTCAGGTGTATGTTTGTGTGTGTGTGTGTGTGTGTGTGTGAGAGAGAGAGAGAGAGAGAGACTGACAGACAATGCAAATGAAGAATTCATGGAAATTAATCAAAATTATTCACAACCCCAAAATTGTGAACTGTGTACATTCAAATTTTATACCTGGTGAACTGCATAGCCTTGGGAATACAATACACTGAGAAAACAACTAAGAATTTCTAGCTTATGGAAAAATTCCTGTAGTTACAAAGGAAGGAAGTGTATAGAATGTACTAGTAATTATGGATATTTATTTGTTGATGTCTATTCATGAATATCGTCTTGTGGAACAATAAAATGTATTGCTGCACCCTTTTAATGGCTGGAGATCGGCTAAACATGGAGGATAGATTGTCTTTTCTGAGGTTATTCACCTCTGCTGTAGAAGACTGGCTGTGATTGTGCTGACTGGCTTTGCTCCAACTTTCATTCATTTATAAATTCATTCATTTGATTCATGCCAATGTTTCTTGAGTATCTACTGAATTTTTTGGCACATATTTGGCTCTTTGGAGATGTGATGGAGAGCAAGGTGGATAAAGTCCCTTCTCTCAGGTTGCTTGTATTGAGTGGAGAAGACAGACAACCAACCAAACAAATGAATAAGATGTTTTCAGAGAGTGAAACAAATGCTATGAAGAAAATAAAGCTGCAGTTCCTGAGGAACTGAGTAGTAAGGGAGGGAGAGACACTTGGGGGAGGGGTTTGGGAGAGGATCTCTGAGGAATGAAATACATACGGACTCATGAGTAACAAGTTTCAAACCATGTGTCTACCTAGGTACAGAATATCCTACGCATATGGAGCTGCAAAATGCAAGAGCCCCAACAAGAACTAGCCTGGTTCATTTGAAGAACAGAAAGAAAGCTGGGTTGGCTAGCAGAGTGATTATATAAACAAATGTTAGGTGATGAGGTCGGAAAGAAATTGTGGCTAAAACACATAGGTGCTTAGAGAGTAAGATTTATTTTAATTAGGACACTCACTGTCTCTTTTGTGTTTGTCAATATAATATCAATATAGAGTTAAAATCAGTTTATTTTTCTTTCATTGGTTTGGTCAAAAAATTATTTATGCTTTGGGTAGGCAACACCCAGCCATAAGAAAAAGTGAAGAATTAAAGGAATTAAGGCAATCTATCACCACAAGGAGATGATAAAGTTAAAAGATGACAGTTCTTCAGCTCCATTAAACTTTGGATGCACCCTGTGATAAACTCTCTGTGAGCCAAATGTAACACAAGGCTTACAAGAATGTTAGAATCTGTAACTTCATTGTGTGAAATTCAGATTCTTGTGATAGAGTTGCCATTCAATCTCTGAGGGTAGTGAAATATGGAAAACAGCCCAAACTGTTCGAGTGTGGGCATGCCTCGAGGGGGCAGTTTCTTCCTAAGAGAAGGTTGGAGGAGGAGCTGAGGTTGTTCTACTATGAGCCCTGTCTTCAGATAATATCATAAGTCTAGGTTGGATCAGTAGAATAATCTCATGTTTATATAGAATCTTTTTAACTCCAAAGCTTAAAGAGTAACCCGTGACAGGGCTGGATTTAGCTCAGTGGTTCTGCTGCCTGCCTTGTAAGGCACAAGGACCTGAGTTCGATCTCCAGTACAAAAAAAAATTAAGAAGAGTAACCTGTGACTTGAATGTGAAGTTTCTTCATTTTCTTCAAAATAGTATACGACTAGATGACTATTCATGGAAAATTACTAAAAAATAATAAAAGCCAAAATTTGAGGGGCCAGGGTTATGACAGGTACAAGTAGAAAATAGATTGAGTGGAAGAGGACTGAACCCTTATTTGTACACTTTTTAAGCTTTGTAGTTATGAGTTCAGGAGGTCTTTTTTATAATATGGTGAATATACCTAATAACAATGTACTGTATTATATTCTTGAAAAACACCACAGCAGATTTTGAGTGTTTCTGGGTTTATGAAGTTTATCAAAACAGTTTCCAGTGGAACATGTTTTCTTCAACTGAAAAAAACATTAATCATGACTTAAGGTCTCCAATATCACAAGAAAATATCATCTAACGTAGTGGCCACTTCTATAGAATAATACCATTACAAATACACTCCCTAAGTTACTATGGTTGAACTTACAACTTTTGATGTTTCGGCAGTGTGAAAGCAATATGCATTTGGCAAAATCAGACTTCAAGTTTCAAATGTTGATCTTTTCCCTGAGCTAGTGATATGAGGTGTGATGCTATCATGTTCATAGTGCTACACAGTGGACTAACCTCAGACCCAAGTCAGCGACATGACCACCACGGAAAACAACTGATAATGTAAGACATAGTGATTCAGACAGCATGCTGATGAAAGAATGCACACATTGTTCAGTGGAACAGAAGAGGTATCCCAGGAATGATCCTACAAAATGTAGTCTAAATTATCCTTGGAAAGGAATACAAAAAATTTAATGGAGAAAGCATAGTCTTTTCAAAAGTCTGTGCTATAGCAACTGGTTGCCCATATGCAAAATAAATAAGTATATACAATAAATAAGAAGGAATAAATAAAATTAACCTATGTACAGACTTTAGAGCTTTCTCAAAAATTAACTCAAAATGGATCATAGATCTATATATAAAATGATTAAATTTCTAAAAGGAAACATAGGAGAAAATTTAGATGATGATGGATTTAATGATGCGGTTTTAATCCACGAGAAAAAAACACTGATGAATTGGATTTTTATTCGCATTTAAATAATCTGCTTTGTGAAAGTCAGTTAAGAGAATCAAAATAGAGGGCACAGACTGGGAGAAATATTTACAAGCATGTATCTGATAAAGTGCTTGTTGTGGTTTGGATCTAGTGTCCTCCAGAGTCTTACGTGTTGAAGACATGGTTACCATCCTGTGGTGCTCTTAGGAGGTGTAGAAACACTAGGAGGCAGTGCCTACTGGAAGGAAGTGAGGTCACTGAGGGACACGCCCTTGGAGGGGGAAGCTGAACTCTGACCTTTCCCTTTCGCTCTTGGCTTCCTGGTTACCAGGAAGTGAGCACCTTTGCTCTGCCTACTGCTCCCTGTGATGATGTTGTGCCTCACCAGTTCCAGGGCAACAGCACCAAGTGACCATGGACCGAAATCTCTGAATCTGAGCCAAAACCATTTTTTTAAAGTTGATTTATGTTAGGTATTTTATTCATAGCAACAGAAAGCTGACTAATAATCTGACTCCAAGATACTCAAAGAACTATTATAACTCAACAATAACAGCAGCAGCAGCAGCAACAACAATCCCCAGACAACCTAATAAAAATGTAGGAAAAATATCTGAAAAGATCCTTCATTAAAGAAAATCACAGCTGGCCAGGAAGCATATGAAAAGACTCTCGTTTGTCTTGAGGATATTTCAGAGGAAAACAGCAATGAGATTTAAGTACCTATCAACTGGAATGGCTAAAAATTCTTCAAACTGGGCCAGGGATTTAGCTCTGTGGTTCTGCTGCCTGCCTCACAAGCACAAGGTCCCAAGTTCGAGCCCTGGTACAAAACAAAACAAAACAAAATCCTCAAACTGACAGTATTAAACATTGATCTGATGTTCAGCAAGAAGAACTCTTACCCATTTTTAATAAATACGCAAAATAGTACAACCACTTCAGAAGACAGTTTGGGATTGTTTTTATAAAACCAAAAATCATCTTGCATGATTGCAATCCAGCAATCAAGTTCCTAGGTTTTTACCCAACTGTGTTGCAGTCCTATGTTCACAAAGACCTGCATGCAAATCTGTAGGGCAGCATTTTACAGTGAAAATGTCCTTCAGTAAATGAAGAGATAATTAAACTCTAATATATTCATACATAGAAATATTGCTCAGCAATAGAATTGTGTATGAACCCACCAAAAATGAGATTTTAACTCAAATCATAAAAAATATATTTGTGAGCTCATGTTTATATAAATAAATAATTGAATAAATACATGAAGTAAAGGAGTTGATACAAATCTCTTATATTGAAGAATTCTAAATAATTTATGTAGATACTATGTCGTCTAAGAAGGGTAGCGTCTAAGAAGTCTTCTTTGACTGTGGTAAATTCCTCCTGCAAAATACAGTATAAAAAGTGGGGGATGAATGCAGGTAATTTTATTGTGGAGAAACCTGATAAACACTGCCTCATTCAAGTAATCAAGATCAATGTCAATAACCATAACATGTACCCTTGATATGGAATAAAAATGGCTTTTTATTTCTGTGATATTCTTCCCTCAAACACCAAACCCTAACTCCCAGTCTAATTATGCGAAGAAAACCATTAGACAATCCCAAATGAATGACACATCAGTCAGCTTGGGCTGCCATAACAAAATACCATGGAAATTTATTTTCTTATAGTTCTATAGGGTCTACTGGATTCTGGTAAGAGATTGGTCTTAGACTGCAGATGGCCTTTTCACTGCACCCTTGTATGGTGTAGAGAGAGAGAGAGAGAGCACGCTGGTGTTTCTTCCTCTTCCTAAAGAAGCACCAGTATTATCAATTTGGGTCCTCACCCTTATGCCCTCAATAGACCATTACCACATTTACATAGGCTCTATTCCAGCTGAATTCCTTTGGGGGTCAGGGCTTTAACATTTGAGCAAAGCTTCTCTCAGACTCATCATCACGGGCCCTGTGTGGGGCTGTCTGTGTGGTCTTTCTGGTTTTGGTAGGGATCCGACCTGAGAACTGTCCCATGGGTAGCCATGGTACTGTGTTTGCACTTCCTGCCTGGAAGCATTTCTAGCTCTGAGCCTCATTCAAGAGACTCTGGATACACAGAGCTAAACAAATGTTCTGTATGATCAATGATAATAGGACAAAATTTAAAGGAAAACAATGACAAAATACTGGATGAAATTTTTTACAAAATTATATATGCTATACATAAGAAAAATATAATTTCAAAATTATAGGTGTTGCACAAATTTATATAAATGTATCATAACACCAGTAACAGCCAATTCCATACCAAGATGAGAGGACAGTATGTATATTCACAGAAAGGTGAGAAAAGAAATAAGATAATTAGAAAATGTGTGGTAGCGAGGCTCTGAATAGGCTTTAAGGAGTCCTGGAGGAAAAGGGAGGGAAACTTAGGTTTTGGCTTGTTCCTGTGCCACGACATGTTGTGTGTGTGTGTGTGTGTGTGTGTGTGTGTTAATTAGGCTCTCAATTTAAAGTTTCCTTAATCAAAGAGTTTAGATTAAGAAATTCAAATGTAGTTGGAGCTAGTGCTGTACAGAGCTATACCCACAAGAAAATGCACAGAGTGTATTATGATATTAAATACAACTCTTTAAAAATAGGATACAACTCCAATTGCAAAAAACAAAAACAACAGAAAGACAAAACTCAGAGGGCAATAACTTCAGGAGTACCACATAACTATTCCATGATACAAACAAGGCAAGTGTGGTACCCACTTAGGTACAAAGGAATATGAAATACAATGAAGAAAGAACAGAATATAGGGGCCTGGGATTTAGCTCAGTGGTTTGGTGGCCTGCCTTGCAAGCACAAGGACCCGAGTTCAATCCCCGGTACCATAAAAAAAAAAGAAAGAGCAGAATACAAAATAGAACACTGACATGACACAATGACAGAATTTGGAAGGTAATTTAGAGAGATATAAATAGAGGTTGATTTTTAGTTTCTTCTTAATCTATAAAAATAACTGAGTGCATATTTTAAAAAAACATTGATTACATAAATAGGAAAATATGGACTATTTGGATCAAACTTGCATGGATGAATTATTCAATTAAAATTGTCATAGCCATTGGTGTAGGAAAAGATTTTATGAACAAAACCTCAGTTGCCCATGAGCTAATACAATCAAGTGGGATCTCTTCTTATTAGAAAGCTTCTGCACAGCAAGAGAAATGGCCAACAGTGTGAAGAGACAACCCACAACGTGGGGAAAAAATCTTCACCAGCTGATCTACAAAGGATCTACTATCTAGAATATCAAAGGTCTATCAAAGGACTACTATCAAGAATATATAAAGAACTTAAAAAAATCAGACTTCCCAAATTTAAAGACCTAATACAAAACTGGGCATCTGAAATGAACAAACATTTCTCAGAAAAAGAAGCAGAAGTAGCAAATAAACATATGAAAACATGTTTAAAATCACTGGTTATTCGAGAGATGCAAATGAAAACAACGCCGAGATTCCACCTCACCCCAGAAAGAATGGCTGCTATCAAGAAATCAACCAATGACAAATGCCGGGCAGAGGGCTGTGGGGAAAAAGGAACCCTGCTGCCCTGCTGGTAGAAGTGTAGACTGGGGCAGTCACTATGGAAAGCAGTATGGAGATACCTAGGAACTAGATATCTAAAGAACTAGGATTGGAAGTCCCACTTGATCCAGCTATTCCCCTGCTGGGTATCTTCCCTAAAGAATTAAAAGAATCACACCACAGTGATATACGTGCACCCGTGTTCATAGCAGCACAACTTACAATAGCTAAAACTTGGAAGCAGCCCAAATGTCCATCAACTTGAGACTGGATAAAAAAAATGTGTGAGTGCGCGTGTTTTTAGAAAATAAAATGGAATACCACTCTGCCATAAAAATGGTAAGTTAGAGACATTTATAGCTAAATGGATGCACACTGAAGTGATACTCAAGTGAAATATATAGGACACGTGTAAATACTGAAGAGTTTCTCTAGAGTGAGAAACTGAATGTTACACAAGGACTAAAAAGTATAATAGATAGTGTGAAATAGGAAGAAAGTGACAGAGGAAGGGTAAATAGGAAGGAAGTGGAAAGGAAAGAAGGGAATGGAATCAATATGAGAAAATGAAAAATAATGGAAACAAAGTCTTTGTAGATTGGGAGGGAGGGGTTGAAGGGAGGGGAATGGGGAAAAAATAAGAAGCAAGATTGATTATGTAAAGGTGCAAATTTCCAACAGTGAATGTCATTATATTGTATACATTAAATATACCAATAAAACTAATAAAAGTAAAGATAAATTAAATTGTCACAGCTCATTCATGTATAAGGGCAATGTACCTTGTTTTGCAAATTTCTACAAAATTAATAAAAGGCCTCTGACCATGCTGGTTGAATTAGCTTGGCATCATAGATGGGCTTTTCCAGGCATTTGTAAGCAGATGTTTCTGTATTCAGATTCATAAACAATAAAATGATGGCAGTGTTTCAGCATTCCAAAGTCAATATTCAAAGAAATGGACAGATGTATATGCAGCTGGAGAACAGTTTTACTTTTCTTTCTCATTCCAGTAGTGATGTTTTAATTTTCAGCTTTTGTCTGGATTGTATTGTGGGGTTCCAGCATGGTCTTGATGCACTGTGATTTTAAGGTCTCTTGAGGGGCGCACACGGGCCCACGGTGACAAGTTAATCTGATGTTTGAAAATGATGAAATTCACTGGGGATAAAAACGCTCTTGTGATAAAATAGTGAGAGTTCTGATAAGATAACAGAATAATGGTGGTGTAGGGTGAGGGTAAGTCAGGGTATATGTATTTTTTTCTTTTTAAAAAAGGCTAAAATCTACTAGAGCACAGGCTTATTTGGCAAGTGCTCAGGTTAGGACACAAACTATGTTCCTTCCTCCAGAGAAATGGAGGATTTCATTTCCAGATCCAAAAGAGTACCCTGATGGAGAATGGAAGAATTAGGAAAGAGCTGCTTGTAGAAACTCGCTTGAAAAGGAAGAGATAAACATTATCTATTTGTTTACTCTCTTACCTTCTAGCTATGTGATTCATGGAATTTCTCTGGGCCTTGGTTTTCTCATTTGGTTGTGGATGTGGTGATTGCACCTCCCTCATAGCATTCATTGTTGAATGAAAAGAGATTGCACATGTTGGGGACAGACTATGCTCTCAGTCAGTGCTGGCTATTGTTGGTTTTGGCAAAAATGGGAGTTGTATTCTGTCAAATGTTTCCAAACACTCAGAAATGCCATCGTAAAACTGAGATCTATCCAGCTAATATGGTTCCAGAAAAGCAGAACAACATCTCAGAGCCTACTGAGTATGTGCTACTTTTCTACTTATGAGGGCACGCAGGAGATTCTAGGAGGAGGACAAATATGTTTAGCCCTACTGCAGAGGGTGCATTTGCTGAGATGTGAAGTCTGGTTGTGGGCTGTTTCACTGAGGGCTGCATTTGAAAAAGTTTCTCTATTGTGGTCCGGTCAAAGTTCTGTCCCCAGGTTTTCAGTACAAATTTACACGAAGCACAGCACTGGTCACTAGATCAGCTGATGGTGCAGCTGTCCCCAAACTTGGGAAGCTCTGTATTTCCATACAGGAGGTGAGGGAAGAATAATTACTATTACTCCTCACTTGGCTTTGAAAGGAAAGAAAGCAGTTTAGAGAAATACATTTCCAAAGTTAAAGAAATCTTAGAAGAAAAAAAAAAAACCATTGAAGTGGGAAATTGAAGTTTTGGCTCAATTTTGATTTTCCCCCCAAATTTCTTTGTGCAGTCTAATCTTTGAGAGTGAATCTGGCAGGTGGGAGAAACACAGCCAGAGAAATGGTCAAGGCTTTGGCCAAGTGTACTGGTAATTGCTCTTCTCTTCTTTTCTTGTTACCACGCCTGCCCCAGGTCCTCTAGCTGACAGCATGAAGCCCTTCCTTAATTTGGTTTAGATTCACTTCCTTGACCTTATTCATCATAGTTCTATTCTTCCTCTCCTCACGCCCGATACTTCAGCTAATCTTCTAGAATCACTGTCCATCTTGTATTCGTGGACAAGTTGTACTTCCATGCTTTTATTTTTGCATTTTTTTCACCTCCAGGAGAATAGGATATGGATGTATCCAATTAAAGCAGTCCAGCGAAGTCACCTCGTCCTGAAGCCTTTTACATTCTCCAAGCCCAGGGGGACAGCTGCCCTCATTTGAAGCTCCCGGGAGGAACCTGACCGGTTTTGGAAGAGCGGCCACCTTCTATATGTGTTTTCAGTCCTCCCTTTTTACTAGCGTATGTTTGAAATACATAATAGATACACACCACCTGGATGTGTGTGTGTGTGTGTGTGTGTGTGTGTGTGTGTGTGTGTGTGTGCGCGCGCGTACATTTTATGTATATAATTTCTCATCTTGATCCTTTGTACCTCGCCTTCCCCTCCCTGTCTCTCATCTCCCCCGTTCTCAGGTTTCCTTCCCAATCCCACATAGTGAGTGTGTCATACAGTCTGAGTGTGGGAGCCACTCTTTGTTTATCCACATTCACTGAGTGCAGAAATCGTCACCGAAAGCGGTTCCTAAATCCAAACAACACTTACTGTGAAGGCAATGTGCAAGGCGGGACAAATGGATACAGGGTCACATGCACAAAAATTATCTCTTCTTTGTGCGAGCGCCATACCGTCCCAGTGTCTAGAAGTGTCAGGAGCTATACAGTAACAGGGATGGCATTATGCAGGAGAAATGTATCTCATACATTTGTATAACATATATAAGGGCAAAAGAATATTGTGCTTTAATTTAGATGTTCCACATATAGTTTTTCTTTACTCAGTGAAAGACAAGAAGCTGGTGCACAGTGCCGTGAACTAACTGTCTAATCCTGGGTAGTTGATAATGAGACGTACAAGTTAGTCAGAAGTCTACGGAATCCAGTCACTTTTCTCCAGCTCTGCCAGTCTGCGCCTTCATCCTCCCTGACTGGTGCCCCGCAGGAACCTTCTAGTGCACCAGTCTCCAGCTTCCACCCTTGCTTCCCATGCTGTTTCTAACGCAATAGCTAGATCCATCTCTGCAGGGTAAATCATAGCACATCACCCGTTCAATCCCCTGTAAATGCCGCTTGTTTCGTTCTAAACTCTAAAGTCCTATTAGGCTCTTCGTGATCCATGTGGTCCTTTGCTTCCTCTTCGACCTCATCTTCTGCTGTTGGAACTCACTCTGCTCAGTCGACACAGGTTTCTGGGCTCCTCTCAAATGTGCCACGCACACACCTACCTCGAAGCCTGTGAGTCGTCACAAACTATGCATAGTACCCTGTCTCCTTCAAGTCTTTGCTCAGCTTCTCGTAAGAACTATTCTTTTTTTCCCTCCCTCCCTTCCTTTTATCTGTGATGCTGGGAATGGAACCTAGCACCTTACACATGCCTGACCAATGCTCTATCACTTAGCTGTATTGCCAGCCCCTCGTGAGCCTTTCTTGACACCCTCTTTTCCTTTCCTAACAATCCAATGCTTCTGCTCTTTTACATTTCATAGCATGGGCCACTTGTCACTTTTTGGTGTACTGTATCATCAAATTAGCTTCTGCTTATTAATTAGCTTCTGTCTCTTCCCATTCACTGTGATAAAATTCACTGAGGCAGAGATCCTTTTATTTCCTGATGAATCCTGAATGTTTACAACTGTGCCTGATATATATATATATTCACTCTAAATATGTGTGGATGAAAGAAAGTATGCTTACAGTGTGCCAACTATTGCTGTTTCCTAGTTCTTTTGTCACTTAAACTTCACAGCAACATTCTTTTTTCAAATTAGTGCATATAGAGTATAAAGAATAATGCCTCACTGTGGTCTTTTCATACGTGCATATAATATATTGGTCATATCCATCCACACCATTACTCCACCTAGGCCTCCTCTCTTCCCTCTTTTCTTATAGCATCTTTTCTTTTTTCATACCCTTCCCCCTAGATTCCACATATGAGGGAAGACACAATTCTTGTCTTTCTGAGTCTGGTTTATTTCACTGAAGAGGATAAATCTCAAGTTCTATTCATTTCCCTGCAAATGGCACGATTCCATTCTTCTTTATGACGATGATGCTGCATTATGTGTGCATTTTCTTCATCCATTCGCATTGATGAGTACCTAGATTGTTTCCACAGCTTAGCTATTATTACAAGTTGTTCTGTGATAAACATGAGTATGCAGGTATTTCTATTGCAGTCTGACTTTAATTTCTTGGGTATTTGTTGAATCATGATATAGGTAGATTACACGATGCTTCTGGTTTTAGATTTTTGAGGGAGCTCCATAATGATTTCCTTAGCGACTATACTAATTTACATTCCCCCAGACAATGTGTAAGGCTTCCTTTTTCTCCATTTTGTCACTGGTATTTGTTGTCCTTTCATAGCACCATTCTTATATAAACCTTTGATTATTTCCATTTGAAATTGAGGGAGCTGAAGTGTATAGAGGTTAAAATGCTCAGGGTCACAAAAATAAAGGTGAAACCAGGATGCAGCTTAAGTTGATATAACTTTAGATACTGAATCCAACCATTCTACCACATTCCCAGGTGGGGTGGGCCTCCGTCTCTTCTTTTATTTATTCTAATCGATATTACATTTGTCTATAAATTCAAGGGTCAAAAAGCCTTAAAACTTAGTAAAGAAAAGCAGTGTTTCCTTATTGCTTCCTGCCTCCATCTCCAACTTTCTTTTTTCCAGAAGTGAATACTTTTAGTTTTTGCATTTTCTTCAATATTTCTGAATAATAGCATATTACCTCTATTCCTTGTTTTCTTTCCCTTCAGTTGTAGCGTTATCTATGGACTTCTATGTTGGAAGATGAAGAAGTTAGCCCTCTTTCTTCTTTCTCCAACACACACACACACACACACACACACACACACACACATTCATATACATTCCTCTTATTCTCCTGACCTTCGAATATAATTCTATTGTAATTTTGATTAGAACAGTAGATAAGTAGGTGCCTTAGTCTGTTTTCTCTTGCTATTACAAAGTGTTAAAACTGGATAATGTATAAAGAACACAAAGTGTTTTGGCTCACAGTTCCGGAGGTGGGGAAATGCTAGAACTTTATGCAGCAAGAATCTCATGCAATTTCAAGCCTGGCAAAAGCAGAAAGGTAAGCAGATGTATGAGAGGGGAAGTTTCTCTTTGTAACAGCACACTCTTACCAGAATGGACCCACTCCTGTGAAAACCACATTAATGCCTATTAATGACCTAATCCCCTCTTAAAATCTCCACTATTGCTCAGTAATACTGCGTTGAGAATGGAGGTTCCAACACATAACATGGGGGGCACATTCAAAACATTGCAAAGTGCTTGTTATTACCTCTATGGTTTCTGCATAAGTGAACCATATACACATACCATTTTTCTTCTCTGCGTAAATTTCTGCATGTCCTGGGTTGTCTTATTTTAAATTTACTTATTTTTAATTATACTTACCAATTGGACCCAAAGATCTTCACCATTTTTGTAAAATGTTTTCAGTCCTTGAATATTTGAAAAATATCTATGGATTTTCTGCTTGGAGAAGTTTAGGTTGGGAATTATTTTTCTTCAGCATGTTAAAGATATTACTTTATTAATTTCTAGCTTTCAGTTGGTTTTGTGTCTTTTACCTTCTGATCCCTCTGTGTATACAATTTTCTCTTCTCTCAGTAACTTTTTGCTTTTCCCTCAAGCCCTACGGATCTGAGGTTTTTCAGCAATGTGCCTGGGTATAACTATTTCATTATCATACTGGACACACCCAGACCCTTGTTTTTTCAGTTCTAAGAAGTTTTCTTAATTGGTCATTTCTTCTATTTCATTTGTCCTATTTTTCATAAAGCTTGTTATTCAGATAATAGATTCTCAGAACTGGTTTTAAATTTTCTTGTTTCCTCTTCATGTTTCTCTATCTTTAGGAGATTCCCACGACTTTGTCTGCCACTGTTTGTATTGATCTTGTAATTTCTAATGAGGTCAGAGCACACGTTCTTCCATGCACCTGGGAAGAGGGTCCAGAATCTGGTCTCAGAGGAAGTGGACTGGTGGTCTCCTGAAGGAAGTGAACCACGGAGTCTTGTTCTGAAGTGAACCATATAGTGGGGTGCACAATAAAACTCAAAGGGCATTACTACAAGCAAGAGGTGGAAGGAAATGAAATACAATGAACTAAAACCTATAGTGGGCCTAGAAATAATATTGATAGAAGGTAAATCTACTTTGTATACCGAGTTGATTTCTTCTGATCAATGTTTATAAAATCAGATTGACATCCTGGAGAGAGTCTCCATCTGAACATGAGATCAAGCAAGTCTCTCAATCTGAACATGATGAACATGAGATCAAGCAACTCTAACTATGAATAGAGGAGACTAGTGGATTATCAGCACGTTAAGTTCTCTTACATGAGCATGCTACTTAACAATCAAGCCCTGCAGCTTAGACTGAAACCCCTTCAGTTTCAGAGGCAATAGGGGGATAAATCCTAACCACCAAACATCTGTATTTTCCAGTTGTTGTAAATTACTTTTTCACATATTTCTAGTAAAATATAGTGGATCATTAAAATCATAGAGTTTGCCAATAAAGTAAAACTGGTCAACACCAACACTAAGGAAGGCAGCAATTAGGTAAATGTTTACATGTGCAACTGAATTTTCTAAGTGTCCTTTGCTCTTGATCTTTTAAATGCTGCAACTACTTTCTAACAGATAATTTAGTATGCTGAAGACAGACAGATATTTAGTTCTTAAGAAGAACTAGCTGGGCCTCTTGCCAGTGTGTACTTGATGGGTCATGTTTCCAGCCCTGGGTTTCCCTCCCATGTCTATCTCTTATTTTTTTCCCCCGTTCCTTTCCGAAATCCCTAGGGATTTGAACAGCTTGACTCAATTCCTTGGTTCTTTTCCTCCCAGGACAGGCTGGTGAGTAACATGCTCTCTTCCTAATTTCCCTTTCTTTTAATTTGCTGTCACCCAAAATAAACACTCAGCCTCTTCTTGTTTAAGACTTTTACTGCTGATTCCTTTTTGTTTTGGGAATCAGCCTGCCCTGACAATTTCAATAAACTCGGTGGCTCATTTCTCATTAGAAGATTAATAAGTAACCTGTGGATTCATGTTTGCTAAATGAATCAAAGCATTTGTAAAATTTATAATTGTTACATGATTCCTGATGATTTTCCCCGGAAGCTACCTACCAGCTGTCTGTTTCACTTTTCTTAAAATCTCTTTGACTTGAGCCCTTTAAAAATCTGATTGTTTTCCTGCTTCATGTCTTCTTGAACTTTTTGGCTTTCTAGGAATGATTTCTCCTCAGCTGTGCTTCTCAACTTGAGTGCACAGAAATAAACAATCACCTGGAAAGGTTCCTGAACCCCAGCTGCAGAGATTCAGATTTAGAAGGTCTGGGTTTTTGCTGACACTGTTGGGTTCAGGAACGACACTAGATCAGAACATTAGGAAGAGCTCTTATGTTGTATAGGATTGGGCTTCCTTTTCAAAATTCTAAGCTACAGTTTGAGCCCACTTTTCCAAAGTTCAGGTAGCTCCAGTGAGCCTGTTCATGGTACAAATTTTCACTCCAACAGCTGCAACACAATACCTAACACCTACAACTTAAAAGAGGAGACTTTTAATTTGATTCATCATTTCACAGAATTTAGTCCATGGTTGGCTGGCTTCAAGGCAGGAACATCATGGCGGAAGGGCATGGCAGATTAAAGCTCCTTACTTCATAGCAAGCAGGAAACGGAGCAGGGGAACAGTGCCAGAGTGGATGGTGCCAGGGACCAGATATAGTACCCAAGATCACACTTCCACGAGCCACTCGGACACACCCAGAAGTGTGCTTTACAAATCCTCTAGGTGGTTCTCAAGTCAATCAGGTTGACAATCCAGCCTAATGGTCATACAGACTTTTAGTTTCTTTAATGAAAAGAAGGGAAGGGAAGGGAAGGGAAGGTAAAGGGAGCGGAAGAAAAAGAAATCACTTGCGGGGAGGATGTAACCAATGGATGTGATAGGCAGGAATAGTTATGGGTTTACATCACTGAATTTTCAGAACAACCTCATGATGTCGGTACGGCTTGTCTTATTTCATAGCCATGATTAATAATGTACCCAATAACAATCAGGAAACCTGGATTTTATACTTTTCACTACACAATGCAACCCACTGTTCCAAACATCACTTGCCTTGTGTCAAGCCTCCCTAAAGGCTGTCTTCCTGTACTGACAAATTCTTTTAAGGAGAGCAGTAACTGAGATGCAGTACCCTTAATGAGCAGCCCAACATCTTGTTCACACAGAGCTCTTTCTGCTTCGAGTCTCCACGTCTCTTTCTGCTGCCCTCTGTCCCCACGGAAGACCTCCATAGAATTACAGTTCAGCAATGTCAGAAATGGGTAATAGCAAAATTGAAGAAATAGTTATAGACATTGTCTCTTGATGTAAGTACATGGTTTTCTAACAGATCTGAAAAAGAGATTAGGTTAAATCTTAGGAAAATGAGGGGTAACACCAATGAAGTGTAATATACTGCATTTCTTCCTTGCAAGATTTTATTGCTTTTACATTGGATGACCTTGGGAAGATAAATATGCATTTGTTTATCCAAAAAGCTGCATATAGTGGCTATAATTCTTTTTATGTAAGGGTGCTTGCTTCAGCAGCACATACATTATTTTGCTATAAGAGAATAATACTCAAACAGGTCTAAGAGATAATTGCAGATACTTTAATCTGACATAGATTAGATTATGATGTGTTTTGGACTTCTCTGTGTCCCAACACTGTAACTTTTGGGTCTTCAGTTCAGGCAGTAAGGGTGGGACTCTGAGGTGTGAGAATTCTGTTTCCCGGAATTCTTAACTGTTATTTCTGATTCAGGAAGATAGGCAGTAGGCTTCACACTGATCTCTGTTTCCATCAATTCAGGGAACCTAAGTAAAGATGATATTTGACCCTCTTAATTCTCCTCATCTCTTCCAAATCCCTGATCCCAAGTTTTTCTAAATCAAGCATAAATCTCATAGAGTTTATATTGTCTTAAATTACTGTCCTGTCATGGAGAAAAAGATGGCTCCATTTCAGAGTCTGAGGACCTGCGTTCTTTTAATCTATTTTGCCATATATTTACTTATGGACAACTCACTTCTCTTCACTGGCTAGGGAGTTGTACTAAATTATTTTTAAGATTTAAAGTTCTATAAAGAAATTTAGATTTCATTTTGAATAATCCACCCATTCAAACTGTAACAATTTCCAGTTAAATGCCTAAAAGAAGTTTTCTTAGAATATTGGCAGCTGGTCAAATCTTCAAATTCAACTTTAAAGAAAAGCCTTGTAGGTAATTAACTGAAATGTTCTGGCCCGTCCCTTAATTGTTAAGTGTTTGAGCAGGATAATGGAATGATGTGCAGATTGATTTTTATATTTATTGCTGAAAGCAATGCTTTCAATATGTGAAAACTTATGCCATTTACCAATGGTGAGAAAGTTATCAGTGCTTTCAAGAAATTCCTTCCAATCAAACTTTAAAACACTAGCAAATCAACCACAGAATGACATGGTGACTCAGCAGTGTCTTTAGTGTTCCTGAAGAGATTTTTCATAGGAAGAAGGCAAAAGATCTCAGAATGTGAGGAAAATTGGGAAAAGCTGAACAACCTAGGAAATCATATGACTAATATGTCTTTTGTGAAATCAGATAATCTCTTACAGCTAAGCCATTCTAAGCATGAACAGTACCTAAATGATCACTATTCCAAGTGGTGCTTTCAGGGTCTACATGAATATGATGGTCAGATGAGTGTGCCTGGTGTGAGGAGTCCAGAGCGTGCTCCTGTGGAGTCCTCAGTTTTCTTCTATAATATTTATTCTGATTGGGGACAGGGAAGTCTAGCTGAAATGAAATATTTTATAGCATCAATTTAATGACTAAAATCAGTTTTATGTACTCATTATGGAACTCCATATGCTGTTTTTTTTTTTTTTATAGTATCTCATTCAACGATCGATGTAAAATCCAGTCAGGTCTTCTTTGAGAACGATGGCCTGAGGGCAATCATGGCCCTTGCCTTGGTTTTAACCCAGCCTTTCCGGGAGGATATGAGGTCTGAATTAGAGAACAATGGGCATGTGGCAGAGTTCTGGAGAAGTCTGGCAATAACAGCAGAATGTGTGCAGGTGTCAGATTATCCCCGGGTCTGCTGTTCTCCTGTGGATTTTAGTTACCCAACCCTCTGTTGAGCAGCTCTGGGAAACACCTCTGAAAGGATATTAAGAAAAATGTTTTAAGGCGATGTAATTCACGTGTCACCCATTCGAAATGTAAAATTCATTGATTTCTATTACAGTTACAGTTGTACAACCATCACCATCATCTAAGTTTAGAATATTTTTATCACTGGAAGGAGAAACTCCACACTCATTAATATCACTTCCAATTTTTCCTGTGCCCTCTTTCCTAGATTTGTTGTTGTTGTTACTGAGACAAAATATCTGATACCCAAAGTTAAAGGGGGAGAAGTTTATTTGGCTCACAGTTTGTAGAGGTTTCAGTTCATAGTTGCCTGGCTCCAAGGCAGGGTGGCATCAGAGGGGAGAAAGAGTGCATGGTGGGTAGAAGGTAGCAAAGGAAGCAAGGGTCCTTCAGAGCTTCCTTTTGCCCCTTTTATACTCTATCTAGGATTAGGGTTAGGGCCATGCCTAACCAATCAGTGGACTGATGTAGTAATCACCCACCTTTTATCCCAGCGTCACATACTCTAGGCTCAGTTACTTCTGAAAAAGCCCACGTATGACCACATGAGGCTTTGGGGGGACATCTAGACATAAACCATAACACCTTCCCATCCCATCTATAGCCCTTGGAAACTACTAATCTACTTTGTGTCCCTACAGATAATATTCTAGATATTTTGTATAAATGGAAATATAAAATATGTGGTCTTTTGTGATTGGCCTCTTTCCCTATAGGACTATTGAAGTTCTATTTTTCTGTAAAGAATTGACTTGATAAAACTATTCTGTTTTATTACGAAATTTAGACTTATTTTCCCAACTAATAAAGTGCCTGTAAACATTGAAGTGTTCAGGTTAAGAAAATGTTATGGTTAATTGAGAGGTACATAGATCTCTAGCTTAAAACATTTTTAGATAAAATATAGTACAAATAGCATCAAAGATAATTTATTCTTCTCTGGATGGTTCATGGCATGAGAGAGTCAGTGTAATTATGCTTGAATTTATATGCCAAAACTGAGTATCATGGGTATGTAGATATAGGTGGTTGGTCTAAGGTCTATTGATGCCGTGACCTACTCTAATAGATAGAAAAGCAATAGTGCAAAAAACAAAAACTGAAGCCTCTGGTATCTATTTATTTGTTTTGTCTCCATTTTACTAAGGAAAAATGTAGTGGAAAAACCCAGTTATTGGAATAGATTGACTGGATTCTGTAAAGACAGGTTTTTCAGTAAGTTATGGAAAAGGAATCTGATGATGACTTATAAGAGATTAAAAACACTGACCTTTATTATCAGCTGGATCTTTGGGTGTGGACCTGTTGGACTTGGGTGTATCCTACTTCTGTTTCCTGCATTTGTCTGTTTTCTCAAAACAGAAATTCTATCTCAAATTGAATCTCTTCTTCTTCTTCTTTATTTTTTTTTGAAATTGACATGTAAGAGAAAGTGAGACTGGGAATTGTGCTTCCAGGGTATTCAGAAACATGATTTAACCCTTGCAAATTAATACATGCTCAGGGAAAAAAATGTACAGCCAAACAAAAGTAATCTTGCTCTAGTAATAACTGATTACTTTGTAAATTAAGGAATTTTATTCATGAATTTCTGGCTAAAGAAAGCACTAGCCTGCAAAAATGAAATTACGGTATGGAGATGGGACATTTAACACCAGAATCACCCTGAGACATGGCTTGGTGCCAGAAATACAAAAAAGAAGATAGAAGTGGTGGGAAAGTCATTGTCCCGTGAGATCAATCTCTTCTGTGTAAGTCATAGCATTCTTAGTTATGGCTTTCATTCCTTTACATCCCTGGGAGATAAATCATGACTCTTGTTAACAAGACCAGATGGATTCCTGTGGCTGAGGGGTCAGCATGCAGGAAATATTGTTGATATTGGACTATCATTCCCTGTAGGGAGAAGAGTGGCTTGGGTAGTGAATCTTCTTTCCTACACACATTTGCTGAGATGCTGGTTGTTCAAGCATTTTGCAAAGAATTCCCATGAGAAGTAGCTAATGTGGCATTTTGGGTTGCTCTGCAGCTTTTGGCCCCAAACCTCTGCTTGTGATCACATCCTCCTGATAAATGCTAAGGGTGAATTCAGTTGCTTCACACAAAGGAGAAATAAGGACAAGCTCAGAGAGGGACAGTAATGACAGTGCAATCTAGTGCAGTGTTCTTTAATGTCGTTAACTAACTCTCCTAAAAGATTTTTTTTTGTTTTGTTTTGTTTTGTTTTTTTTAGACAGGGTCTCACTATGTAGTTGAGACTGACCTGGAACTCACTATGTAGTCCAGGCTGGTCTCGAACTCACAGCGATCCTCCTTCCTCAGCCTCCCGAGTGCTGGGATTACAGGCATACGCCACCAGGCCCGGCTCCTAAAAGATTTTTAAACGTTTTTTTATAGATGATACAAGTGACTTGGTGACCATTATTTGGGATAGAATTTCTTTAAAATTGAGATTTAGCAGTGTAACATCTCTCACAATTTCAGTAACACTGAAACAGCGTTGCAGTGTCTGCTTGGAACTCTCTTCTATCTTCAACTCGCTCCTTTTCTGTATCTGGTTTGTTCACATTGCCATGTATACAAGTCAGCTGCCAGGAACAGATTCACCAAAGGTCCTGGGAACTTGTCTCCCTGTTTGGATCTCTCTGTATTAACTGCTTGTGCGATTTCCTTTCAAACTGTAGTTTAATGAACCTTTCTCTTTCCTGTCTTTATGATCTCTTTTCCGCCATCTCCCCATTATTTTTTGACATTTATCCATACAACTTTATCTAGCTAGGATGTATTTGATTTCTCTTTTCCTTCTCCTTGTCCAATGGGAGAACTCAAGGCTAGCCTTACTTAAACATTTATAAACTTAGTTTATGCATGGGAGTCCCTCTTGATAATTCAGGCTTGACCCTATCACATGTCTTTTAAACAGGACTTGCACTGAGTGCTTTAGTATTGAGCATGTCACACACTCTTCTGATTGTAGGGCTGTGAATTATGCTTAAGATGTAGAACAAAGAAATTGATATTTATATCTTTCTATGTTCAAAGTCTAAGGGGAAAAATCTGTATATTCTAGGTGAAGGCTATATTCCAACTTCCACAGGGAATAGGATTTTGATTATATGCCACATCATCTTTGTTATTCTTACCATTCCTCACCCTTCAGTCCAGAGAAGAATACAGGGGGAGAGAAATGAAAGGAAAGGAGAAGCAACAGAAAATACCTCGTGGCGTTTCCTATTAAACTACCATAGGGATACTTAAGACACACTCTGCCTTTTGTATTGTGTGTCTGATTTCTAGACATTTAGGAGTAAGGTATATTTATTTGGTCACATATCTTGGTTTTTTTTTTAGAAACTGCTGATACACTCTTGGGATGTGTACAGCTTTTTGTGATTGATTACAATTTATCTTGGCAGTGGTAGGAAGCTCTTTGTTATGGACTCTCTTTTAACAGCTCAGGAAAAAAAGAATGAGGCTCTAATGCTGGTGAGTGTTTTAGGGGCTGGGAGGGAGCAGGAGGAGTAGTTTATAAAAGTCTCCTTGGCTCTAGACATGCAAAATGCAGAGGCTGGAAAGGGGAAGAAGGTTTCCTATTTCATAAAGAAATTTTGGACACAGCTTGAACAGGGAATAAGAAAAAATACCCCAGTGAGATTTTATTGCCAACTTCCCATGTCTTCATGTCTGCAGGATAACTTAAGATCTTTTCATTATACTTCCTTTGCAATTCAGTCTGCTGATGTTCCAAGAGAAATAGGAGGAGGGCTGGGAAAATGTCTTTTGATGGTTGAAGTATATGAGGTTTATTATGCTATTTAAAACTGCCCTCCCCTTGCACAACAAACAGGGATATCCACTGTGATGTTTTTCATAACTTTTCTGGGTGAATGAAACCTGAAGATCACAAACAAAATTTCTGCTAACCTGGGTGTGCTCATGATTTTGACTGCCAGGAGATGGTCCTGGGACTGTCACATGGGCCTACAAATGGCCCTTATTTATGTGTCTAACTGTGTGATGATGAGAAAGTGACATGTCTTTATTGGAAACCATATTTCAAATTCTGAATGTGAATCTCTTTCTGGGCTAGTGATACGCAGTGTAACATTCTCTTCCTGTTGCTGGGTAGTGAGACTATTCCTAGTTACCCACACTGCCTCATCTCTGGGGGATCTGACACTCCCCAGTGTACTGCATTACTAAGCTATGATGTTCTGTGGTTTAGGTATAATAAATGTATTTTCTTCTTAAGAAAGTTTCAATTTACAACAGGTTTATCAGACGTCATCTCTCACAAGTCAGGGAGCATCTGCATTCCTGTGGTGTATACATTTCGAGTTAAGGTTTCCCTCCATGCTACCTTACTGCCCCAAGAAACAGAGAATGATTGCAGGGGGCAGAGGGAAAGAACTGTCAGATATTGTGGCACGGTGGCAAAGTGTATCTAGGGATCTGCTCTCCTTATGCTACTCTCCTCTCTTACTCTCCAATATTCTGCAACTCATCTTACTTCCCTAAGTCGGTGTACTAGGGATGTCCTTCCTACCTATGATAAGGCTCTCACTTCTAAAAAGGTGCATGAGGGTTTGGGAGGGGGCATCAGGCATATGTGCCATAATGCTCAGCATCAAACCTTGAAGTGAACTGGATCCTGTGCGAAGCAGTCTTAAGAATTTTCCTCCCAAGGGCTTTTGAGTGTTACTTCAAATGTGATTTGCCAACTGGTGGTATCAGCATGCACCTGGGGGTAGTTAGAAATGCAAGTTCTTAGGCCCCACACTCAAATCTAAGTGTCTGGAGATAGGGCTCAGGAATCTGCATTTTAACAAGGTCTTCAGGGAATTCTGATGCACTTTGAAATCTGAGAAGCACTGTTTTAAATGTCATCGCTTCTGTGACAAGAGAAAAAAATGTCAAACAGTCACAGCATCTTTTCCTTCTGTGCCTGCCCTGGAGAACACCAGCTTTGGGGCTTATCCATAGTTTCTGGGTAACACTTTGTTATGCAGAATTGGGTAAATACAAATGACCCACTGTGGCTGGGTTGTTTAAGGTTCGGAAAAAGTTACTCAGAGTTGAAAAGAATAAGAAAATAAGGCGTAAGGGCCACAAATTTAGCATGGGCTCTGTTTCAGAGAAAATTTTGTGAACTTTGGAGATAGAGGGCAGGCAGCGGGGTGACTGCTAGATGCTCATCAGTGGATCGTTTGAGAGCAAGAAAGGTTTTGAATTGGATTAAAATTGAAATCTCCCAGTGGGATTTTGTGAGTTTACTGTGGATTTCAGTTAATTTGACTTTTACTTGGGTCAGTGTTGACTGTACCACAGTGTTGAGACTGCTGTCCAGGCCAGGAGGCACCTCTGTGTGGGACCTGGGAAGACCTGAGCATCGCCAAGTCTGTAATGATGGTTGTTTGGACATACTTGGTTTTTGGCTATATTTACTGAGAAGATCTGTGGAGAGATTGCTTTTCAGTTAGAGGACTGTGCTAAAGGGTAACACAGGAGAAAGGTGGTTTTATCTTGTTTTTTTGGGGGGTACTGGGGATTGAACTCAGGTCGTTGTGCTTGCGAGGCAGGCGGTGGAAACACTGAGCTAAATCCCTAGCCCAAAAGGTGGTTTTAGATCTCATCATGGCCAAGAGACTCTCAATACAGATATTATAAATTTTTCATTTCTCACTTAGCAACATGATCTCTTAATTTTCACTGTTTTTCTCTCTTAATCCCTTACTTGCGATCCAGCCATGATGGCCACTTATAACATCTGTGGACATGCCTTGGGTCTCGTCAATCTCAGAAATTCCATCATCTCTGAAATGTCAAATATATAGTATCATCTCTTATTCTCCTGGCTCATTTGCTTCAGGATTAATTTCCTATCTCCCTCCCTCCTTCCCTCCTACCCTCTTTTCCTTCCTCCCTCTGTTCCTCCCTGCCTCCCTTCCTCCTGTCCTCCCTTTTTCTTTATTTTTTTTCCTCAGTGCTGGAGATTGAACCCAGAGCCCTCACACTGAGCTGTATTTCTAGGCCTTTTTTTTCAGTTTGGAAATAGGGTCTCACTACGTAGTCCAGGCTGGGCTCAAACCTTCTGCCTTAGCCTTCCAGAGTACCGCGATTATAAACATGTGCAATGTGCCCAACTACTCTAGAACTTTCTGGACAGAATGTCTCTGAGTGAGCAAACTCCACTGAATCTTCCTTCAAGTCATGAGCCTGTTCCAGGAACTGTTCTCCTTTCCACTGCGGACCCGCCATTGAATCCACCATCAGCCTTAATTATACAAACTGCTGTCCCTGTGTCTGCTCTCACAGTAACAGAGATTCTTCTCATGATAACCAAAGTATTCCTTTTGTAACGCAGATTGGATATTTTTAATCCTTATATATAATCTTTCTGTGGTTTCCTAAGCCACTAGAATTAACCCAAAGCTCTTACCATGCAACATACAAGGCTTTGACTGACTTGATTTCCTCTCTAACTTTACTCTCCTTTCCTAAACTCCTTGATCATTGTACTTTATTTTTCTATGTTAATCTTTCCTTCTAATTTCCAAACCTACTTACTCGGCATGTGCAATTGCATGTTTCACAAGAATCTCAGACATAACCTGTTTGAACACACACATATGTGCATGCACACACATCCCAAACTTGTGCCTTTCATACTCAATTAATTGTTCAAAGAAAAATAAGTGCCACTCTTGTTTCCTTCCTAAGTGAATTCTGTAATTTTTACTTCTGAAAAATCAATTTAAATTTATCAAAGAAAAATAAGTGACACTCTTGTTTCCTTCCTAAGTGAATTCTGTAATTTTTACTTCTGAAAAATCAATTTAAATTTATCATTTTCTCCAGTTCCATGACCAATACCCTAGCATCATCTCTGGATTATTAGACTATTAGAAGAGCCTCATTTTTGCTCTCCCTGTTTCTACTCCTGCCACACGAGGTTTATTTTTTATGCTGGGGACTGAACTCAGGGTCTTGTACATAGCAAATGTGTGCTACAACTGAGCTACACATCCAGCCCCTCTGCATGGGTCTTACCTGCTATGTCAATGAAAGACATGTGCTGTCATATACCTGATTTTTAGATCTGTATACATTAAAGGGATAACCTTATTTTGTGAAAAACTGGGATGGGGTGTTATCCATAGAGTGAAAATATACATTGGGGCTTAGGAAATGTCTACTTTGCTAATTATACTTTCGCTACCCCAAAATGTAGATATAGCATCCATAATGTTCAAATCCCAAATCAGAAGAATTATTTTGACAATATGTAGCTTGAGGGAAACATTTGACATCAGGGCTATCCTGGAAGCCCAGGCCAATAAATTAGATGCATACTAATGACATTCAGACACAGGAAATGTGTGAGTACTAGACTGTTGCCAGAAGTTCTGACCTTGAACTATAATCTTGATCCCCTTAGAAGTCAGGTTAATAATACATATTTAAAGAAAGTGACATTAGGCTTATTGTACTTGAGGGGTAAAACTGGAACTAAGTAAAAGTTCCAACTCTTCTCTCAGAACTCTTGAAAATAGAAAATGTAGTGTGAACAATCATAATTCCCTGGATTTTCTTGTGTTTTTCTCATTATCAAAAAAGGAAGTTACCTATCTTAAATCATATATCAACTGTGTTAAAAAAAAATCCCAACGTGGTTGCTTTACCAAATAAAGTCTATTCCAAAGTGAATTTAAACAGCCGTTTACGCACCTCAGAATTCTGGCTGTTACAATTCAGGGCCTTTCTCAGGATCGCTCACGGAACTGTAGTTACCTGCTGTCTCCACAAGTAGGACTGGTGCTGAGTGCTGACCGTCCATGGGCCTCTTCCTTGGGCTGGTTTCTCATCTTTAAGAGAGCCGTCTGTCCTGTGTGTCTTCCTGTCACAGAGTGTGGGAGTGAGCTGAAGGCCCTGTGCAGCCCAGCTAGGAAGTGGTAGACATCACCTCTATGGTTAAAGCTGGTGCAGGGCCAACCCAAACTCCAGGGATGAGAAATATGCTCTACCACTTGGTGAGGGAATGACAGTTGCGGGGATGGGAGGAATTGTGGCCATAATTACCGATAATCTATACTAGCTCATTACTTTATCCCTTTGGAGAAGCCTTCTTCTGAGTTACTTCATGTATTTATACTTAGATATACATAAAGATGTGTATGTGATCATATGAAAATATGATGTGCTATAATCATACATATGCAGGTATACACATAGGCATACTTAGGCATACAAAATGATTATGAATATGTTGATATATATTAGTAAATAGAGAAACAACATTTGGACAGTAGTTGTGTGCTGCATTGTCCAAAGTTATTTGTGAGAGGATTCATAAAGTAAATACTTCTTAGAAGATGTAAAATGTAATATATATATAATATGTAAATATTTAATATTTAATCTAAATATGTAATATATTTTTGTTCAGATAAGAAATGCATAATTTATCTCTGGCTTTGGTTTACTTTGGCTTCTAGAAACCCCAGAGTGAAACCAAATTTCATCACCTATTCTTGATATTAGCTTAGGGACAATCATCTTTTACCTTTTAGAATGTTTCTTTTTTCCACTTTCAACATATTGTATACACGTATTTATTACAAACTCCTTCTATCATTTTGGAAAACATTTAAAAATACACTCATGTGCCCTTTATAGTACCAGATAAGTTTTCATTTTAGAAAGTGATATTAATGCACAGTAGACTAAAGAATCAAATGTTGATGCTTTTACTTTAGTAATCTTTGCAGTATTAGTCTAGGAAATAAAATAGTTCAAATGGTAGAGGCGAGCTCCCCGGAGAGCTCCTGGGCTCAAATGGCTTATGGTGTAATGCATCTTTTTCTCACACTTTGTGATCAGTCATCTAGAAGATCCATGGTGACTCATCCTGAAAAAACAGTCACAGATTTCACATCTGCACTTGCATCTGCTCTCTAATTCACCTCTTCTTCCTTTCAAACTTGGAAAGGATTCTTCACAAAGGAGTAAAGCATTAATTTGGTTATTGGCCAATAAGAGATCATTGCCTCACTTGTGAGAAATACCCTGAAGTAAAGCTACCTTTTCCCACTTGGATGCTTGCCATTATTTTCAAGGAGTTTCTGAATTATTAATTCCCAATTTTAATGCCTGATGCAAAGTATTTTTGTTTATTTCTTTTTCTTTGCAACAGAATCTAAATATATTTGCTCATACAACATCTGCATTAATATTTAAACTTACATTTGTCCTGCTCTCTTAGATTGAAAGTACGAATAGGTCAAATACATTTGGGGGTACATATTATTTTGGCAATTTAATCATTTAACCATTCTCCACTGACTCTTCTAACTCTTCTAACTAGAGCACAGTTAGTACTGCAAAATAAGCAAAGATTGTCTGCAGTGGCTAACATAGCTGTCATTTTATTGATTGTATTGTCACACAGGCATTTGGGAAGCCTGTCTATTGTTACTTTGCTCACACTATTCATGATTGTTATCTAATTTCTGAACCCATCCACACACTCTACTAGCAAAGTGGGAGGTTTTGAGCTGATTAAGGAAGTTGCCCAGAGAAGCCCAAGAGGTGGAATTTTGACAGCTTTACAGTGATAGAACAAGGAAACAAAACAAAACAAAAAATACCCATAGAAATCAGATACCAAAAATTTAAAAAGCAATTTCAGGCACATGAGCATAATTCCAAATACTTAATTACTAATTATCTCTAAGAACAGCATTCTATTGCTTACGTAAGATACAATATTTACTCTGCATTATTATAGCCTCGCTTTGCTGGGAAAATGTCATAATGCATTGAGGCAGTCAATTTAAAAAGACGTAAGATGTACACCATTCTTAGGTTCTGTGCTCTGAAATGTTGTTCAATTAATGTGAAAGTTAATTGTGTGATATGACCTTCTCACCACCTTTAGTACACATTTTTATGAGCGTATAGTATGTGCCATGCAGTGACTGAGTGCTAGATCCACAGTGGTGAATAGAACAAACACCACTGCTGCCCTTATGAAGCGGAGGTAACACTGAAATAGATTAAACAAGTTTAAAAAAAGAGAGAAACACACAAATGCCCACCCTCGATTTGAATAAAAGACTATGAAAGAAAAGAACGCGGCATGTGATAGAGAACCTCAGGAGTGGGAGAGAGGAGCTAGAGGGTATGGTTATCTATTTAGAATCATCATGAAAGGCCAGAGTATTCCTCAAACAAGATGGAGACAGCAGTGTGAAAAGGGGAAGAGAGATTCAGTAGCAGAGACTATGGGCGAAGGATCTGAGATAGGAAGAGCAGAAAGGAGAACGGTGTAACTGGAACACAGGCCAGTGGGAGAACAGAATGTCCTGGGGTCGAAGAGCAAAGAGTCGGACCATGGAGGGTGGTGTGGAACCTAGGAGAGAGTTCGGATCGTGGGCAGTTTCCCAGGAGGCCTTTGAAGGACTCCAGCTGCGTCCAGTGGGTTATGGGCTTTGAGTATTTTATTTCTCTTTGCTTTGGCTTGTATTGTAGGTAAACTGTAGGGATACTTCTGTAAAGGCACGTCACAGAAGTGACACCAAATTTAAAATCCTGAATCTTAAATAGTTTTTGAGGGTTGTGTATGGCTGGGAGGCAGGGTGCTTCATAAGGAAAACCCCTCAAACTTAACAAATATAAAATTAGGAAGGAGAGTTGTTTCTGGAGGGCAGCTCTGAAAGTGAGAGCCTCAGTGCCCAAGCGTCACTGTGTCACATGGTACCCACTCTCTTCGGGAGTCAGGGAAAGCTGCTCAGGGCTCTAGATGGATGTCAGTCGGACCTCAGATCAGTTTGAAGCGCTCGCAACATTTGTTCTTCAGAAGCCCTGTCAAAGAGCTCAAATTAAAATCTCTTGTTTTTACTTTGATGCTTGTCTAATAATTGATTTTGAGAGTCTGTTCATCTTTCTGTGCGGAGTATACATCCCTTGCAACAAAAATGCTCTGGATGGTGGCTTCATTGTGTCTGAAACAGGATCAAGAGATGGAATGGGGGAAAAACAAAGATGATGAGACTTATGTATGTTAATCGTCACATTTTATAGATTCCATTTCCCTAGGGGAAAAAATACTGGAAGTATTCCAGGAGCCTGTTACAGTGATATTCCAAAACCTCATTCTAAGATCAAAGATCTGGAAAGTTCAAGGTGCTTTATTGTGTTGGATCTCTTTTTTGTTCAACATTCCTGTAGCCTTGGAAATTTTACTGAATGTTGCATATCTCTTACCATATCTGTCAAACTATTTTTCTGTAAGAAATGATGTGTTGTCCCTAAGCTCAGCATCAGAAGACAGAGAGCTTCTTTGCTGTTTATGAAATAGAAGGAATGATATGTTGGTTAATTTATTCCATTCCCAATACTTTGTAACAGGAGTTGAAATAAATGAAAATGATTGCATTTGTAGGCCTGGTCTACAGATATAAAACACTGCTGGAAACCATTGAGTGTGGAATGGCTTTAATTTACTCTGTGGCTCTCAGCCCATGATATGCCTGCGTTTTGTTTGCTTTCATAAAAGAGAAAAAAAAAATGAAAAGAGCAAAAGCTTTAGAAATGACTGTAGTTCAAAAGAAACAATGCTTGAAGCTCAGACATTTTTATTTCATTGAACAATGGGGTATTGTCTGGAAAAGCAGAAGAGGAGGGAATGCTAGACTGATATCCTCATTAGTGAGAATTCAAATGGCTTCCTGTGTTAGCAGGTGGGTCTGGAGATGCCAAGGAGTGAACAAAGCTAGGACTTGGTGTGATGAATAGGAGGTCGTGAAAATACAGCTTCCCCTTCTACCCCAACAATCTCATCTCTAGACTTGCTTCCTTATTTAAATAGTGACATGTTTGATATTGACTAAAACAAAGCATGGTAAATGTTGCTCTATCTCTTATATTTCTAGCTAGTGACAGGACCCTACCATGTTACCATATGAAAAAATCCCTCCATATACCTTTCTTTGTTCCAGGGTTTTCACATTTTACTTTAATCAGGAGGCCCTGCACAGGGCTGACTGTAACTCCAGCTTTCTTCCAAAGTACTTGAGTTGGGCACTCTGTGAGATTTACAGCAACATTTAGTCATCATACCTTTGGTTATAGTGTCTTGTAAATACGTAGAAGAAAAGTTTCTGCTGTCATCTAGTAGAGAGGATGGAACGGTTATTCATGTCTCATTATCACACCCTTAATCTCTTACTTTTTAAAAAGGTAGTTATTGAAACCATCTGGGTTGCTTTGAAGTCAGTTTATTTTACACTATGAAAAAACTAAGTTTTTTCCACTATGCCATGTTGATTAATTTTGGCACAAGCACACCTGTGTTTATAAAGCTGACAAGTTAGTCTGTAGATGAAGGAAGTCGGAGTCTGAAATTTGCATCAAATTAAGTCTTTTGGTAGGCTCCAGGATTTTTGAGGGGAGGTATTATTTTACATTAAACAGTTCCCCATGTGGATACATATCTTTGGCTTTGCATATTCAGTTATTTAAAAAGACAGTAAGTACAATGATTAAGAGCATAGAACTCAAAAGAGAACCAGGTTCAAATCCTAGGCCCACAAATTATTGTGTCACCTTGGGAAAGTTACTTTACCCCTCTGGGCCCCACCGTCTTCACCTGTAAAATGATGACTGAGGTGGCCAAGATGGCCAGTGATCCCTGACTCATGGTGTTCGTGCTGGTACGCATTCATCTCCCGTGTTGCATAGAGCTGACTTGTTAGGGCCAATAAGGTCTCTTGGAAGTGATGGTGTGTGGCCACAGAGGCTAAGTGCCAGACTTTGTACCTCTGGTTTGCCCTTTGTCTTGGATTTCTCAATCTGGTGAAAGCCAACAGCCATGTATATTGAAAGGAGAGTCCAGCAACCTGAGGTAAAGCTCACATGGCTGGTGTATCAATCAATGTTTACTAGAGAAACAGATACAAATACAAGGCTGACTTACAAGGGCAAATCCACAGATGGATGGGGAAGAGTGCCGAGGTCTGTATGCACACTAGAGACCAAAGAGTCCAGCTGAAGGTCTGGAGCTCACTGCAGTGTCCTGTGCGAGTCCAAATCAGTAGGCTAATGGGTCTGCAATTGGAAGGCCGAAGCCTCTGGGATGGAAACTGAAAAGAGTCTGCACTAGAAGCCAGAAGATGATGTTCAAGGTGAAAGCTCTGTTTCCGTTTTTTTCCCTTCAAGTTTCTTTTCTTGAATTAAAGAGAGGATTCACTTGGGCAAGTTGGTTGATGATTTTCTGTGTTATCTTTCTTTCTTTTTGTAAATATGTCTCAAACTGTCCTTTGAAAACATGAAAAAAATATATCCAGAGGACTGCAAGTTAGTGAAAAAAGGTATCATTTTAATAAGATAAATCCTGACTTTTTGCTAGTAAGTATATTTATATTTTTCATTACAGAAAGCAGTATTAGAGGAACACATCAATGGACAAGCTTCCCGGTGCTTTAGATTATAATTAAGGTTGCAAAATTCGGTTGACTGACAAAATTTAGAGATTGTCTCTATTGAATAGAGGCTACCTTTGCTTCATGAAATAAAAACTGTAGTTTCAATTTATGTAATCTAAGCTCTCCATAAGTAGAAAAGACTTTTGACTTCCACGATAAGTAGGATGAGAATGCTATTAGTTGGACCAATAGAAAACTGAGTTGCCCATCCTAGAAAATTTGCTGTTTCAGACACAGCCAACCGACAGTATGCATGTGGCTATGGCAGGGCTCTCCTGTATATTTAAGGATAGAGAGTCTTTTAGGACTGATATCCTGGTTCAGAAAACATTAGGATGAAGTTTAGGGTCATCTTGTATTACCTGGAACAGGATGACTTAGATTTCTAAGCTAACATTGAAAATTTGTCCTAATTTTCAGCACAGGAAAGAGACCTCTGAGTGATGTTTTATTCCTAATTATATTATGGTACAGGAGAGAAACCTTCAAATAATTCCATTATTGAAACACATTTCATAAATGACTACATCTGTAAAACAGAAGTACACACTGTGAGCAAAGTTTCCTTGATATTTTACAAAGGTTGGTGTACTAAGTTTATTATTCCCTGTGGGGCTAGGAATATCGAATGTTCTTAATGGCAAGAAACAACTGCTTTGTTCAATAAATATTTGTTACTGAATGCCTACTGTGCTCCAGGTATTTCTTCAGGCGCGAGAAGCAGCAAGAGCAAAACATGTTAGCACATTCTCCTCAAGAACAAATTTTGCCATGGCGAAGGGCTCTTTGCAAACCTCACAGGGAGGAAGAAGTTGACACAGTTGTGAGTTAGTCAGCCTACCTAATAGGAAATCATCAACAGATTGCCCATAGTGTTTTCTGAAGAGATAGAAACTTCCAAAAGGGAGGCAGTGTTGTGTGCTTTATGGAGATCCAGCTGTTACAGCTGTTTACCTAAAAGCTAGAAATATTCATTCTCTCTCTCCCTCTCTCTCTCTCTCTCTCTCAAAAGGGGATAAAATTGAGCTAAGTGAATTGAACTCATCTTTCACTGAGCCAGGATTTCTCTTGGTGGAAGTGAATCCTCCTCTTTTCCTCTCCCTAGATTGAGGAGACTTGGCCAGATATGGCAAGAAGTTAAAGACCAGAGAATAATTTTGTAGAGGAAAAGCAAAAGCTATCCGCAGTCCTAGAAATTAAGGACAAACCACACATCAATTCAGAACTGATAGGGCAGGATACATTAAAGATTAATTCCTGGGACAAAATCCAAGAGCTATTGAATGTGCAACCTGAACCTGTTGTTCTAAAGCTTGGATGGGCATCCGAGTCACCTGTGACGGGCACTGAGTTGTAGATGCCTCAGCTCAGCTGCTGGGGTCTTTATACATACTGAGCTTTGAGAAGCACTTGCCAAGATATCAAAGCCACTTGGCAGTAAACTCCCTGCCATATTTTCTCAAGGATCTCCAGTCATTGGGCAAAACAGCCAATGGTTCCTATAGTGAACTCCTTTTACTTTTTAAAAACCTGCATAATAAATAAAAACAAAAATAATCACAAAAATTTTAATGTAGGAATGATCAATGGTTAATAGATTATATTAACTAAGAGAACTGTAAGAACTACAGGTGCTGTGGTTCTATCTTGAGCCAAATTTTTTATTAACTGGGAAAATGTGCAATTTTTCTGTTTGTTATTTTACACTGTAATTTATGGTCTGGCCCTGGATATTTACATTATGTCCAACTAGAAACTATCAACTAGGAAGTGGGAATCTTAAAACCTTGAGAGAGTGTTTATTTTAAATGTATGCCAATAGTACATGAAGCCAAAAGAGCCTCTTAATAGTGAAGACACAAACTGCATTCATGGGGCTGTCACTACTCTTAAGTAAAGCAATAGTTTTAAGACTAATCCAAAGAATCTTGTGGGTTTTGATCGCTCTTCTTTGAGTATTTCTCAGTTTAATGTATTTTTAAACTAAAAAGCAAACTCCTTTAGAACGGTATCACACAAATCCTTGGATAGCCGTGTTGCAAAGATTTCCTTTTGAAAGACAGTGGGAGCAAATTCTCCCCACAGTCTACACTTGACGTTTGAAGTGTATGTTGTGTGGCCCTTCTTTCTCATCCTGAACTCTTTTAACTTTCCCTGTCCAGAAAGCAGCAGAAAAATCTCAAATCATGAAACATTGTTGCAGTGGACTCGAACAAATAGGTATTACATAGCAGAATGGACGTGCAACAAAAAATAAAATTCAGTTTTCATGGTTATAGTTTGACACCAAGGAAAAGAATAAAAAATTAGTTCTGAGTTGAATTATACATAGTCAAATACAATGAGGCTTTGACATCCTAAGGGTTTAGAAACTCTCACAATGCCAATCTAAAGCAAAAGAACAAAAGTTCTCTTTTGCAATGTTTTCTTGAATAGGAAGCTTTTGTTTAGCAGATGCTATAAATCAAGTTTTCTTTTGTTACAGTGTTTGACATGAAGGTGCCTTAAAGTGGGTGTTATTTATTGGAGGAGTAGTGGTGAATGGTTATGGGAAAGAATTACATCTATTTAACAACTGTTTGTAAAGGTTCCAGGGTTCTTAGGAGGGAACAGGAAATATTAACTTAAAAATAGTTCCCAAAGCCAAAAAAGAAGAGAGAAGGAAAAAAAAAGTGCTTTATTTCTTAATCTGTTTGGATTACCTCCTAAGAGATGAGTAATAGATGAAACCCAGGATCAGTACACACAGGAAGTACTCTTAAGAGACTGTCTAGACTGTAGGCCATCTCTCAAAGGACTAGAAAGCAAATCTGCCATATTCTTTAATACTTTAAAGTGAAAGAAATTAAGGAACTCTTGGAATAATCAGTGCAATGTCTAATAAACGTCAAAATGGCTTTCTTTGAAATACTTTTTTTTACTTTAATTTCATTGTTACATTTTAGATATAAAGTATAATGACATTCATCATTGGAGATTTGTACCTTTACGTAATCCGTCTTGATTCTTACCTTTTCCCCATTACCCTCTCCTCCCTTCAACCCCTCCACCCCTCCCTATATATAAGCACTTTGTTTCCATTTTTCTCATTTCCTCATGTTAATTCCATTCCCTTTCTTTTCCCCTACTTCTCCCACTTTGCCTTCTCCTTTGGACCTTTTCTTCCTATTTCACATTATCTGTTATACATTTTGATCCTTACTTACACTTTCAGTTTCTCATACCAGAGAAACTATTTGGTATTTACACGTGTGTGTCCTATTTTTTTTTTCACTTAAGAGTATCTCCTCAATGTGCATCCATTTAGCTATAAATTTATCTATGGTCTTTGAAATACTTTTTAACTTTTGTGGAATTTGTAGGACTTATGATTCAGTCACTTTGATTTATATAATTTCTTTTTCTTCATGTTAAACATTTTTTGGTCCAAGTTATTTTTTTCAGCTTTAATTGAGTTTATTGGTACATTTTAGGGATACAGTACAGTTACATTCATTGTTGAGATCTTGTACCTCTACATGACAAGTCTTGATTCTTATTTTTTCCCTTTACCCTGTCCTCCCTTCACCCCCTCCTCCCCTCCCCATCTACAAACACTTTATTTCAATCTTTTCATTATCTCACATTTTTTTCTTTTCCCTTTTTACCTTCCCCTACCCATTCCACCTTCCCTACACCTTTAGCTCCTTTCTTCCCATTTCACAATGTCAGTATTCTTATTGGGATCTTTTGTATTATTGCAGTTTATTCATAACAGAGAAACTATTTGGTATTTACACATGTGACTTATTTATTTCACTTAGAAATATATATCCATTTTCCTATGAATGAATCTATTTTCTCATTCTTTTTGGCTGAGTAATATTCCATTTTATAGAAAAACTATATCTTCTTTATCCAGTTTCCAAATGATGGGCAAATAGGCTGTTTCCAAGTTTTAGCTATTACAAACTGTGCCGCTATAAACATGGGTGCGCATACATCACTGTGATATGATTCTTTTAGTTCTTTTGGAAAGATATCCAGCAGAGGGATGGCTGGGTCAAATGGAACCTCCAGTCCAAGCTCTTTGAAGTATCTCCATATTGATTTCCATAGTGGTTGCACCAGTCTGCACTCCCACCAACAATGGACAAGGGTTCCTTTCTCCTCATATCCCTGCCAACATTTGTTATTGTGTGATTTCTTCATAGCAGCCATTCTTTGTAGGGTGAGGTGGAATTTCAGTGTTGTTTTCATCTGCATCTCTCGAATGACCAGTGATGTGGAGCATTTTTTCATATATTTACTAGCTGCTTTTACTTCTTTGTCTGAGAAATGTCTGTTCATTTCGGATGCCCATTTTTGAATTAGGTCTTTATATTTGAGGGGGCTGTTTTGAGTTCTTTATATATTCTAGATAATAGTCCTTTGTCTGAGGAGCAGCTGGTAAAAATTTTTTCCCACATTGTAGGTTGTCTCTTAGTTCTGCTGATGGTTTCTTTTGCAGTACAGAAGCTTTTTAATAAGATGAGATCCCATTGTTGATTCTTTCTGCTAGTTCCCGTGCTACTGAGGATTTGTTCATAAAGTCTTTTCCTATGCCAATGTCTTCCAGAGTTCTGCCGAACTTACCTTCCAGCAAGTTTAGTGTTTCTTTTTTAATATTTAGATCTTTAATCCACTTGGATTTTAATTTAATGCATGGTGACAGATAAGGGTCCAGTTTTAATCTGTGGCAGGTTGACATCCAGTTTTTCCAACACCATTTATTAAAGAGGCTATCTTTCCTCCACTGAGGATGGTGAGCAGAGGCTATCTTTCCTCCACTGAGGATGGTGAGCTTCTTTGTCAAAGATGAGGTAGCTGAGTACATCTGAATTTGTTTTTGTGTCTTCCAATCTGTTCCACTGATACTCAGGCCTGTTTCTTTGTCAGTACCATGCTGTTTTTATCACAGTGGCTTTGTAGCATAGTTTCAAATTGGGAATTGTTATACCTGCTGCCATGTGTCTGTTGCCTAGAATGGTTTTTGCTATTCTAGGTCTCTTATGGTTCCAAATGAATTTTTGGATTTTTTTTCTAGTTCTGTGAAATACAGTGTTGGAATTTCAATTGGCATTGCATTGAATGTATATAGCAGTTTTGGTAGTATGGCCATTTTCACTATGTTGATTCTTCCTACCCAGGAGCAGGGGATAGCTTTCCATTTTTATATATCCTCTTCAATTTCTTTTTTCAGAGTGCTATAATTTTTAGTGTAGAGATCTTTTGCTTCTTTTGTTAGATTGATTCCTAGATACTTCATTTTTTGGATGCTATTGTAAAAGGAATTTTTCCCTTATTTCTCTCTCAGTGAGTCTGTTATTTGTGTATAAGATGGCTATTGATTTTTATTGTATCCAGCTACTCTACTGAATCTGTCAATTAAGTCTAGAAGTCTTTTGGTGGAGTGTTTTGGGGTCTTCAGTGTAGCATATTATATCATCAGCAAATAATGACAGTTTAACTTCTTCCTTTCCTATCTTTATTGCTTTAATTTCTTTCTCTTGTCAAATTGCTGTGGCTAATGTTTCCAGAACTTTATCAAAGAGGACTGGTGATAGTGGGTATCCTTGTCTTGTTAATGATTTTAACATGAAGGTTTTCAGTTTTTGTCCATTTAATATGATGTTGGCTGTTGGTTGTTCATAGATAGCCTTTGTTAAGTTGAGATACAGACCATCTATTCCAATTTTTTGCAGGGTTTTTCTCATGAATGGGTGCTAAATTTTGTCAAATGCTTTTTCTGCATCTATTGAGAGGATCATATGGTTTTTGTCCTTGACTTTGTTAATATAATGTATTACATTTATTGACTCACTCATGTTGAACCACCCTTGCATCCCTGGAATAAATCCGACTTGGTCAGGATGGATGATCTTCTTGATAATCCTCTGTATTCTGTTTGCTAGTATCTTATTAATGATTGTTGTATCTATATTCATTAAGGAGATTGGCCTGTAGTTCTCTTTTTTAGTTGTGTCTTTCCCTGGTTTGGGAATCAAAGTGATACTAGCTTCCAGGAATGAATTTGGAAGTGTAGCTTCCCTTTCAATTTCACTGAAAAGTTTGAAGAGTAATGGCAATAGTTCTTCTCTAAATGTCTTGTAAAATTCAGCAGTGAATCCATCAGGGCCTGGGCTTTTCTTTGTTGGTAAATTTTTAATTACATTTTGAATTTCACTGATTGTAATTGGGGTGTTTAAAATGTTTTTATCTTCTTCATTCAACTTTGGTAATTCATAAGTATCTAAAAATCTGTGCATTTCTTCTGTGTTTTCCATTTTATTGGAGTACAGGTTTTCAAAGTAGGTATTAATGATCCTCTGGATTTCTATTTGATCTGTTGTGACTTTGCCTGTTTCATTCCTGATTGCATGGATCTGACCCTTTTCTTTCCTTTTAGCTAAGGCTTTGTCAATTTTATTTATTCTTTCAAAAAACCAACTCTTTGTTCCATTTATTTTTTGTATCATTTTCTTAGTTTCCATTGCATTGATTTCTGCTCAAATCTTTGTAATTTCCTCTCTTGTTAGAGCTTTGGGTTTTTCTTGGTCTTGTTTTTCTAGGAGTCAAAGATTCATCGTTAGGTTGTTTATTTGAGCTTGCTCTGTTTTCCTAGTGTGGTCATTCAATGTTATGAATTTTCCCCATAGAACTGCTTTCATTGTGTCCCATAGATTCTTGTTTGTTGTATTGGCATTTTCATTTATTTGTAAAAACTGTCTAATTTCTTCTTAATTTCCTCTGTAATCCATTGATTGTTCAGGAGAGTGTTGTTCAGTTTCCATGTGCTTATGAAGTTCCTACAGTTTCTTGTGCTGTTGATCTCCAGCTTGATTGCACTATGATCTGATAATATATAGGGGATGACTTCATTTCTTTTGCCTTTATTTAGACCTATTCTGTGAGCCAATATGTGGTCTATCTTGGAGAATGATCCATGTGCAGTTGAAAAAAATATATATTCTGATTTTGTGGGGTGGAATACTCTGTAGACATCTATTAAGTCCATGTGTTCCAAAGCTTGGTTCAGTTCTATTATTTCATTGTTGATTTTCTGCCTAGATCACCTATCAATTTGTAATAGTGGTGTATTTAAATCCCTCACTGAAATTGTATTAGTGCTTATTTGGTTTTTCATGTTACTTAATATTTGTTTTATATAGTTGGGGGCATTTACATTTGGTGCATATATGTTTATGATTGTCATCTCTTCCTCTTGAATTGTTCCCTTTACAAGGATGTAGTGTCCTTCTTTGTATCTCTTAATGAGTTTTGGTTTGAAATTTACTTTGTCTGTGAATAAGATTGTTACCTCTGCTTTTTTCTGGGCTCCTGGCACATGGAGAATTGTTTTCCATCCTTTCACTTGCAGTGTATGGGCTTCCTTTTGCACCAGGTGTGTTTCTTGTATACAACATATTGTTGGATTTTGCTTCTTAATCCATTCTGCAAGTGTATTTCTCTTGATTGGTGAATTGAGGCAATTAACATTGATGTTTATAACTGATATGTTCTGACTTATTATTGTCATGTTATTGTCCTTTTGTTGGCTCTTTTTACTTTTTCTCCCATCTCCTTTTAGTTTCTTGCCTTGCCTATTTGATTTGGTCTGTTGGGCCTCATGGTATTGTGACCTTCATTGTCCTTTTCTAGGATATTGTTTAGAATTCCTTGTAGTGCTGGTTTGATGTTCATGAAGTTTCTCAGTTGTTCTTTGTCGTGGAAGTATCTTATTTCCCCATCTAATTTAAAAGAGAATTTTGCATGAAACATCAGTCTAGGTTGGAGGTTTTCTTTTAGGATTTTGAATACCTCACTCCAGTCTCTCCTTGACCTAAGGGTTTGTGTTGAGAAGTCTGCTGTGATTCTGATGGGCTTTCCTTTGCATGTGATTTGTTTCTTTTCTCTTACTGCTTGTAGTATTTTGTTCTTCTGTTGAATTTCTGGGATCTTGATTATTATATGTCTAGGTGTAGATTTTTTTGATCATAGCTAGTTGGAGTTCTCTATGCTTCACTTATCTGTATATCTAATGCTTCCCTTCTATTTGGGAAGTTTTCTGTCATTAATTCTGTGAAGAGCTTTTTTAAGCCATTTGTGCTTTCTCCTGCTATTTCATGGATTCCTATCAGTCTTATGTTATTTTTCTTTGCATTGTCTAGAAGTTGTTGGCTCGATTTCTCATGACCCCTTACTGTTTTTGAGAGACTTCTTTTTTCATGGTCACTGACTGTGATCCTATCGTCTATATCTGAAATTCTATCTTCGCAATCTTTTATTCTGTTGTGTACACTTTCAATAGAGTTTGTATCTGTTTGAATCTGTTTTATGGATTTTATTTCTTTCCTCTGTTGGGCATTTATTGTTTCCATTACCTTCTTATGCTGAGTCTTCATGGCTTCTATCATGGTCTTGAACTCATCTATTTTTTTGTCAGTTTCTGTTCTAGAGTCTCGGATCATGATTTCCATTTTGCTCACCATCTCTGTGGTTAACTGGGAAATTATTTCTGATTTGAATTTTTCTAGAGCCTGATTGATCTGTTTTGTTACCTCCTGTGCTATGGGTCCAGGGCGTCTTGCTGGTTCACTTCAGACTTTTCATCCTCATTTGTCCTACTGTTTGCCATTGGTGAGCTGGAAATCTCTTTGTGTCCTGCTTAAGTGTTTTCTCATTTTTATTTTTGTTGTTGGGTTGTCCTTGGTTTAATTTCTGGGTTATTACTTAAATCTTCCTGATATAGTTGCGTTTTAGCTTTTGAGTCTCTAATGACTCATAGACATCCTCATTTTAATAATATCAGAGAAAACAACTCATTAAATTAGAGTGCTGGAATAAGGACAAGAATATATCCCCTTAACAGTAACAGGGGTTTGCCTTCCCTTAAAGCTGTGGAGCCCTGAGTGAGTTAAAATGACAGGAGAAATGAACATAAAGAAAAAATGATAAAAGAAGAAGTCTGAGTTAGGGCAGGAGCAGGAATAAAAAGGGAGATGAGGGATAATATGGTGAAGCAAGAGACTGAGTTGGAGAGAGAGAGAGAGAACAGATAAAAGAAAGAAATTATAGGGTGTAATGAGGAAAAGAAAAAAAAGAGTTTGAAGGGCCTCTTTCAGACTATGTCTCTGTTCTCATATTATACCACGTGTACAGCCATGTGCAGAACCAAATTCCCTGATCTCAGCTAGCCAATGGCAGTTCTCCATGACTCAGATTGACCTCAGTCCACAAGGCCTAAATTGAGTTTCCCAACTCACAGAGTTGAACTCCACTCAGTTCTATTACAGGTTTCCCCTTCCCTTCTTTTAAAGATGTTCAAAGTTGGGAGCTCAGAAAAATGCCCTTCATGACCACCTATGCCTCTGCAGAGTGGGTGAAAGGATTGGCTCAATCAGGAGGCTTGAGAATGGGGGGGATCAGGTCGTGGGGGTGTTTCAAGGGTGCCCGCGTGGCTCCCTTCCTTACTGGATATGGTGATGCACAGTCTGGGAGGTTGCGGACCCACCGGGTGGGCCCGATCAGGCAGCCGGAGAGACCTCCTCTGGGTCCTCCCAAGTTATTTTTCACTCTAACACTCTTCACAAAATTTCTATCTTTTGTCTTCCAATCTCAAGCCCATTTGTTATTTAGCCATACTGTAAGATTTCTCTAAGTCGTCAAAGGAGATACCATTTTCTGTTGTCATTATGTATTTTAATCTACTAACAGTGGGAATTTTTTCTAGTAAAATTATTTTTTATTTTCCATACAACTTTGGGATAGTTGTGAAAAGCTAAAATGTAGAACTCAGCAAAGATGAATCCTTGGTGTATTACTGAAACTTTAGTGCTGCTTAGTAGAAGGAAAGTAGCTTTGCAAAGTGTTTATGTACTTCCTGCCAATAATATGAATGAATATACTATACTAGTGGCCTTAGTAAGCAATTATAAAATTTCCTTATTGATACATTCTGACTGAAAACCAACTCTGTTCCCTCTTCTTACATCACATTCTACAGAGGATGGAGCCATTCACCCGAATCTTTTACCACTGAAACAGTGGAACATCTTGCCCGCCACTTGGCCTTTTACCTCAATGGTTCAAAAGATATTTTTCTGCTGTTGTAGACAATCTGATTTTTCTGGATGAGCAGTTTTCTGGGCTGTGGAGTCAGTGAGGTTTCTTCTAGGAATAAGCATTTGTTCTACCTTCCTTCCCAGTGGCTGTTTCTCTGATTGCTGGGTCTTGGTGAAAGCATGTTGTGAGACCTTTCCCTGAGTCTTTTATTTGCATCTATTCTGAAGAGTTGTCTAGCCCTCAGAAGACTCCGAGCTGCTGCTTCTCTTTGCTTTTGTTTGACTTCCAAGTATTGCAACTCCTTTCATCCCTGTCTTGAAAACTTTATGTAACTTATATAGAAATCTAATGTTTAATAACTTACTACTTAAAATGTTCATGTGTGGGGGAATGACTGTAGATTTTGGTATGTACATGTGTTGAGTAGTATACAATTATTTAAAAATATAGAGTCTGTAGTAACTTGGAACAAACTGGAAAAATAGGATACAAAATTGTATAATATGGTAAAAAAACAAACAAAGAATCTCTGCTTCTAATAAATTTATGCCTAGAAAAAGCCTGAAAGAAAAGCTACTAAATTATGATTGACAATGAGTGGAAAAACCACTGGTGATTCTGTATTTTCTACTTGGTCTTCAAATATTCTGTCTTAGATATGGTATTGTAAGTAAAAGTCCAATACATTTTTTCAAATGAAGCAAATTATCACTTACAGATTCTCTTTTGCTAAAAAGATTAATTCCTTATTTCTGCAAATGAATAAGAGAAATAGAGAAGAAAAGGGGTTGGTAAATAAAAGTAGTGTTTTAGTTCACCCAAATTCATAGGAAATGTACAGACGAGTGCATATTTAATGTAACCAAATGATTGAGATGACTCCTTACTTGAAGTAATTTCACTTTCTAGTCCAGGCTGGGGCAATAAAAGAGACAGTTTTTCAAGGAAATATTTTCACAATGTAGGTACCAAGAGTTATTGAGGATGTTAATCTGAGAGGCTATGTTTTACTAGTGATCATGGAACCTTGATCCAGGGTCCATTCTTCAGTTCAATAGTGAAGAGATTGCTACTCAGACAGCAGAGTGATTTGCCCCAGGAAGCGACTATAGCATGCACATTCCCGGACTTTCAGGAGAGTGCCCTTCCAACCAGAGCTCTGCCTCCCAAAGCTCACCTAAATTCAATGTCTTCTTTGTTCTGGAACAGTTTCAATTTCTCATTGCTATTTCACCTGACGTGCAAAGTACGTGAGCCAAAGAACGTGAGAACAGTTTTCCACATGTCTGCTCTACCAACTAACACACACTGGCAATGGAATCATCAAAGTAATTTACAAGTCCTTAGCCCTGAGGCCAGGCCTGTTTCCCAACAGGAATCACTTGAACAGCGTGGTTGCAGACGGTGACCACGTGACATTTGCACTAGCGATGGAAAATGCATTTCTGAAATGATATTTCCAAAACTGCAAATATCTGCACACAATAAGGAAGAGATTTGTAGAAAATAGATTTCCATCTATTTTGGGGATTCTCTGCCCCTGTGCAGCTAAGGAAGGGGCTGGGCATGTATTCGTGCTTGGTAGCACTGCTTTGGGGTTGCTCTGTTTATTACTACTTCAGAAAAGTATTTTCTTATCTCGGAGCAGTTATATTGACCGTTTGAAAAGAAGTTTCAATTTTCTTTCTCTCTGGAAAGTGGGGAATGGGAACAGTGCTTCTGGAGAGAAATACAGTATGCTTCACAGTGCTTGTGTTTGGCAAGTTCTTGGTAGAACACTCTTCTTGACACTGGAGCAGTTAGTGCCCAGACTGTCAATATGGCAAAGGGGTATATTTCTGTATCCCTTTTCTTAAACAATGGTCTATGTATTTATGCCGATGAAAGCTTTGAAAATTAAATTAGAGTATCTTTTTCTATGTCATCTTTATAAACATTTGAAAATTCTCAAATTTACAAAAACTATTACAGATATGTTGTATCTGTCATATATCTCTTACAACACCCCTTTGTGGGTATGCATCAGGATTTGTTTTTTTAGACAGAAGGAGAAACGACCAGAAAATGCGGTGAAATACAAGAAGTGCAGTGTGATTTTTCCCATAGTTTCTGATCTCAGACTCCATGAGCTTCCATTATGACTCATAGGCCCTTTGCTACAGGGGTCCATTCCACATGTTGGATAAAAATTTCCTAAACTCCTATCTTTTGCATAGCAAAGCTTTTCTGAAATTGTACTTCATTGTTTTCATGAGTGAGACTCCATAATCTTTATCTTAGTCAGATGAGGAATAATGAAAGAATAATAAATTTAGAAATTTCTCTTATGACCTTGGTTTTGGTAAAGTCAGTTCTTTTGGTTGTTATTTAAGCTCTAAGAACAATTATAAAATAGTGATTGGAGTAAATAATGATTTGGTTTAGAAATATCTCTTTCATTCAATTAATTTTTTAAAAAAATGTGAGGCAGTTTTAATCATAAAAATAGTGGTATATTTAATCAGATGTTTTAATGTGCCTGCCTTGGTAATTTTGTGGCCATCAGGAAGGCATGAGTTCTAGAAGAAAGCTCTGTACTGGTTCATTAGCAGTTTTCATAGATGATTCTATGGTTTTTCTTCTTGATAATGAACCTTACACTGTGATGCCAGCAGTTGCTAGACTATTTAACCTTGAGACTTGTGCATCAGTGCCAAGACTATGCCAGTGGTTGTAAAGATGCACGTTTCTATGTTATTATCTTAAACAATGTTCTCTGCAATCTCCCTCATGGAAACTTTGAAAATTAATATAAAGTTTTCTATATAGTTTGAAAAAGTGAAAAATTTGTATTTAAAAAAACTCAACCCTATGAACTTGCCACAAATGAAAAAATATGCTGTTTATTTACCTCCTGTTATACTGCTCTTCAATACTGTACTATGTGCATTGGTAACTCAGAAATATTTGTGGAAGACCTACAGTGCGACTTGGACATAGAAGAGTGAGTGACTTGCTTGTTTTTGTGGTTAATAAGTCAGGACACAAAGTATATCAAGTTACAAAGCCACATACTTTATTAACCACTATACTATTATAATGTGTGCCATGTATGTGTGCATAGTGTATGTATAAGTGAGGAAGAGTGACACAGACTCAGAGTGCATAAAACAGTGTTCCCTCTCTCAATTTTTCTCTTTTAAAAATAATTATTAAAGAGAGCAATGCACTAGAAGCCACACAGCTCACTGCATGAACTCAGTGTGGCCTAGACATATATCTTCATTAGAAAGTGTGGATTAATAGCATGTCACTATGAGAGTAGAGATTAGCAAAGTGAAGCTAATTTCTCTTCTATGAAAGAAATTTTCCCAGTGATTTTAATTTCTGACTTTTGACAAATATTTTAATCTTCAGTATTTCAAAACTTGATGGAAACAATAATTAAAATGACATGCTTAAATATATTGAAAATTAATTTTAAAAACCCAAAGTGATAGTTTCTCTCTGCAAAGATTTTCATGTTGCTATGAAAAGAAGCATTTGAAACATAATACTGTCAGTTATTATCATAAATCTGGTCAGTTCAGGAAGGGAAAAGAAGAAAAGTAGATCTAAACCAATGCAATCCCGAGTGCCATCTACAGATTAGTATTGCTACACAGACTTGTTATATATGGTTTGTGATCCATTGGATACAAAAATTGAGAGTGTTTAGAAGCATTTATCATAGTTGAAAGAAACACAAAGTGTTTATTTGTTGAATCTTATAAAAATGGAGTTCAGATTTTCTACCTCTTGTTTTAATTTTCTTTTTCTGTCATTGCATGTCTATTTTACTCAACAAAAATATCTATGTGTTTAAAAAAAATTGAAAACAATATTATCTCCCACCATGATAGTTCAAGAACACGATGCTAAACCATAACCAAGTCAGGTTTGTCACTGAACTGGAAAGAATGCATTTTAAATCCCACTGAGTGTAATATACCGGGATAAAAAATATGTATTAGGTAATTTATAGCATTAGACATTTTCAGCCTTTGTTCAAGGAAGTGAATAGGATTCAATGGGCTCTGGAGTATTGCATCGTATGGAGATGGTCTCTGCTCAATTCCAAATGGGAAGTTTTGCCAAAAATGTGGGATGGGACGAACCCTACTGAATAGCCTGAGTTGAGTATCTTGACTAACTTATCAAATATATAAGGATGTAGGTGCTGACTGTCTCACACAAAGAATGACTGCATATCCATCCATCCATACTTCTATCCATTCAATGCTCCCTGAACACGTACTCTGTGGCCAGGACCATTGGCTATTAGGACATATTTTAGGGATAATACAAATGGTCATATGTATATTTTCACCTGAGTTTTAAATCTTCTCAAATATACGGAGAGATGATTTAAATCACAGTACTTTGAGTTCATGAATGTAATCCTTGAAGAACTCAGCCCTTCTACACTCGTTAGCACAATAAGCAGATTGGACTTCAGTTTTCTTTCTCTATTTTTCTGGTCCCTGTATCTCTTTATCCCAGTTTTCTTTGGTCCTACTTTTGGAATGAATTCAGAAAACAACACATAGGACAAGTCAGTGGGTATCACAGCAGAGCATGAAAGTTAAACCTGGACATAGCTGCAAAGAAAGTGCCCGCTGCAAGAGGAACTGGCTTTGAGCAAGTAGGCAGGGAGGTGTGGTTAGATAGGACATCCCGCCGAACACAGTGGCCTATAGGAACACAGTGTGATTTTAGCTTAAAAGTAACAAAGTATGTGTAACAGAGATATGGAACAGTCACAACCTTACTACTGACTCAGCCAGTGTAGTGTGACTCTGTCTGGAGGAGAAAATGGGACTAAAGGGGGATACCTTCTTGGATCCTGTTTGGTAAATTTAACTTCTGAAATTCTATTGTGTGATCTCTTTTGGAGATCTAGACATCAAATGTTTTTCAAAAAGTCTTTCAATTTTGACTTCGTTTCATTTTATAATATTGATTTATCATGAATAGGCCTGTCTTTATCGCAAAAGAGAAAATTTCCATCATAGACGTCGTTTAAGATGCTAAGTTGTAAAGTAGTCTATTTTACTGATGGGTGTCCAGATAACGTGGAATCATTCAATCCCATCAGCAATTAGGCTGGGTGCATAAACAAGAACACATGTTGCACTGATGTATTGATTGGAGCAGCTAAGTTCTTCTCGAGAAAGGTTAACAGAGCCTTGCTTTTTCTCCACATAGTGTATATGGGAGAAGTTGGAGGAGGTCAAGAGAAAATAAGCACAAGTCAAAGACGGACTCGAAAAATAAACAGCAACATCTGGCAAATGACTTCCTCCCATATACATAGGAAGGACTCTTCAGGGCAGTAAATGACACATGTTTTTCTTGGCAGCGTGTTTGCCTAATGTCCACGAGAACTGGGAATGAGCGTCACTTAGGTTTATAGCCTTTCTTTTGGTGACGGTGTGGGATCCGAGCCTGACACTCACGACAGCAGCCATTCATTGGTCCAGTCTTAAGAATCATTGGTTTTATTTCTGAGAGCTTTACAAAGATGTTTAAGTATCAAAGTCTTTATATTTCTTCATTATCTAAACTTTGTTGACATCTGAGTGAACTGCATTGTTTACATTGAAGTGTTCCCTGCAGGATTTATTTTTAAAACTTAACAAAAGAACATTAAATCTTAACAGTTCGGGATGTCACTGCAGATATGCTAGTGTGGTAAAAGCCCTCTGTAGTTTCCTGATGCACAGCTATTCACATTAAATGATTAGCAACATATTAATCTGCAATTACATACTATGTTATTCTATTTCTCATCACTAGCTTTCTAAAGGGCACTTTCAAGCCTTTTCTTACTAAGATAGATATATTTTTATTGTTTTCAGACTAAAAGGAAAAAAAGACTATGTGTATCATATAGTAGAAAAATAAAATAGCAAATATGATTCTTCTGTCCAGGCCATATCAGTGACAATTTCTTGACTTTGTGTAACTCTGAAACTAGATATTACATTTGATCTTAGCCAAAAGGCTGAGAAGTAATCTGCTAAATGTTAATAATATTTTCTTCCACATGGCTTTTACTATTTTTAAGTTAATGCAAAGATTTCAAAACTTGAAAATTCTATTGTTGGAGTTCCGTAATATATTACTTCTCAGTGCAATAGGGATAGAGAGATGTTTTCTTTTTTACAAGGAAAAGAATTGGACAATAGTATATTCCTTGGAGGTAAGTGGGGTGGGATATTCACTTAATTTCCCATTTTACTTCTCTTCCCTTCTTCCATTCCTCAAGCATTGCCACTTATTAAAACCAGATGGAAACAGAGTGGTTTACATGTGGAATAATTCTATTTTATGCTATGAGAAAGTGGATGCCCCAGTTTGAGGATTTTTCTGGCAGCGATTTTTTTAGATGGCAATTTGTTCACATTGTGAATCCAAAACCATCTGTTTCTCTAAAGCCATGTACTTCTTGACAAATGATTCAAAGAGAAACATAGGCTTCAGGTGGGCATCTGTGCCTGTGATCTACATGGGAAAGAAGACAAGTCTGGGATTTCCCAAGGCAGGTGTTATCTGAGTAGCAGTTACCTGCATGGCAGCTCTACAGGAATCAAGATGATTGGCCAGCAAGCCTACATGAGGGAGAAACACTGTCTGAGACAGTTAAGCTTAATCATCTGCCCCATGTTGTTTGACAAAGAGCAGCACAAAAGTATAATTTACCTTCTTGAATAAAGTACCATGGAATTTGGAGAGGGGAGAGTTTATCTCTATCTGGTGACGCTGGACATCTGACACAAGAACTAAGAGGATTAAGTTTTGAGTTGGTGACTAGGACAGTGGTGGAGCAATGTAGAGGAGCAGCCCATGAAGAGACCATCATTATCAGCCATCACTCCCTTTTAAAATTTATTTTATTTTTTGTGGTATTGAGGATTGAACTGAGGGCCTTTTGCATGCAGGCAAGTGCTCTACCACTGAGGCACACACCCAGTCCTACCTACATTTACAAATGACATGGATCCTAGTGTTCTCTCTCTATATGCCTCTCAAGAGTTCTAGATCCATGGCACCCCATGTCCCTCCTTGTATATGTCATAAATGCCTTTTTTACAGCCCTGAACAACACTCAGAAGCAGGTTGTGGTGTCTCCATTGTTTTCAAGTTTATATATTATAAAGCTATACCAAGAGAGTGAGTTAACTCTCTCTTGATTCTTATTATTCCTAATGAAAGCTAATGAAGGTTCAAACTAGTCTACACCATTATCTAAACTGCCAACTGAACAGAATAATGAGAAAAGTGTGTAGTCAGTAGGACAAATTCTTGGTCTAGTGACAAAAAAACAAGGAGATTACATTTTGCCTAACAGACCAGGATGTACTGAGGGAGTGTTTTAATTCTTGAACATTGGCAAGAGGCTTGGAGGTACCACTCTGTGCATAAGGGTCTGTTGTAGGATGCCTAATTACAAAGGGATATGGAAGCCCAGGCTAGAGCGGGCATACACTCCAGGGCAGGATAGGTTCCTAGTCCTGGACGATCTTTATGGAGCACGTAGAAGAAACAAAGCAGCAAATTATACATCTGAGTGGTTGTGGAAAATGACTTTGTCTTAGGAACATTTACTGGGTCACAAGGGCAGGATGGAAATGGCAGTAAAAGCAAAGTAAGATGTCATTTTTAAGAACTGATATATTCCAGAGCCATGGATATAACTCATCCCATAAGCTCAGGTGGGGAAATGGAGCCTGGGGGTCTGGGGATAGGGCAGAGTGCTGAGGAGTGTCCTATAAAGTAAAGGCTTCTGACTCTATTCACAGGAGCGTATCATCAGTGAGCTGAGAAAAATGTGTAAGAAGTTTGTATTTATATGCTTCATAGCCTTTGCTGTAGTTGGATCTTCATTGTCTCACAAAGGCTCCTGTGCTAATGGCCTTGCTTCCCCCTTGGTGTTAGTGGGAGGAGGTGGTGCTTTTAGAAGGTGGGGCCTAGTGGGAGATCTTAGGTAATCCTGGGGTGCTGAAAGTGTGCCCTTGGAGGAGATTATGATACTCTGGTTTCTTCTCTATATCTGGCACTACCCTAATCCCAGTAGTCTGGATAAGATAAAAGGGGCAGAAAGAAGCTGTTAAGATCCCTTGTTTCTCTTCCTGCCTTTTGCCACCATGAACTGTTGTTGCCCCTCTGCTGTGGGCCACTCAGCCTTGGAACCAATTGATTATGGACTGAACCTCTACAAACTGTAAGCTAAATGAGACTTTCCCCCTCTAACTGTGGGTGTCAGGTATTTTGTCTCAGAAATGAGAAGTAACTAAGACATTATTCTTTCCCGCACACTTCATCTGTTTGAACGCACAGCTCCTATGAGTCGTCCTCACCAAGCAAGTTTTCTAGACCCCTGGCTGCCATCCTCTTTGTTTGGGTGCTTCCAGCAGCCCATGCTGTACCATTTGATATCTTTTAATATTCTCCCCAATAGTGTAGATATTTAGTGTATGCCTCATATCTGTTTCAATATTTAACATAATATTTATAGTCCTTCGATGAGGAAAAAGTTGTCACCACTATACAAGTGATAAAACAAGAACTTTAATAAAGAGCATCATCCCCAATGTCAGGTGGTAAAGGAATGATTCAAATCTAGGTCTTCTTTCCCCCATACCATGGAGAAAAGAATATATCTGTTAGTGTTTGGATTTGGAAAATCCTTCAATGTCAAATATTCAGGATTTGGTCACCAGCCTGAGACACTATTGGAAGGGCTGAGGATTTAGCTCAGTGGTGCTGCTGCCTGCCTTGAAAGTGCAAGGACCCGAGTTCGATCCCTGGTAGTGAAAAAAGAAAAAAAGAAAATCCATTATGAGACATTATTGGAAGATGAAATCCTTAAAAGGTGTGGCCTAGAGGAAGGAAGTTAGACCACTGGGGGTGTGTCCTTGAGAGAGCTATTGGAACCCCAGCCTCTTCCTGTTTCTTTTTGCTTCCTAGATATCATGCTCTGTGCCACTGTCAGATTGCTGCTTTTAGGCCCAGTAGCCATGGAGCAAACAGGCCATGGATTAAAATCTCTGAAACCATGAGCCAAAACAATTTTTATGCCTTACAACTTGTTTAGACTGGGTATTTTTTTCACAGCGTCTGAAAGTTAATGCAATATCCCATCACAGAGGAAGTACTTTGTGATTGACGGATTCTTAGAGTTGCTTTGACAATGATGTTTCTAATTTTTAAAGTAATATTACTAAGATAGAAATATAATTGTAATTACTATTTGGATACTTGTGGGAACTTAGTTTCCTGGATGAGTAAACCAAACACATTGAAATAGAAGTCTCAGGTCTCATTTTTTATTCTCTCTCCCCCTCTCTCTCAATACTGAAAGACCATAAGTTACTTGCATTTTCATACTGTCTATAGGGGAATACTTATATAGGTATTGTGGAAAAGGAGTACTATGATTTAGATAACATACATTGTGGAGACTGTGTAGAACTAATTTTCTGAGGAGTTGTTTCTTATTGGAAAAAACTCTCAAAAATGCTTCCTTAGTGTTACTTTTTATTTAATCTTATTCTAAATATCCAAAGTCCTATGAACTACAGTTATGGCAATGTACCATTGCAACTTAAAAGAAGGTACATATGTAAATAGTATGTATAAAAAAAGGCTATGTAAATATTTTATGTTGGATCGCCAGGCGTGGTGGCACATGCCTGTAATCCCAGCACTCGGGAGGCTGAGGCAGGAGGATTGCTGTGGGTTTGAGACCAGCCTAGGCTATGTAGTGAGTTCCAGGTCAGTCAGTCTCAACTACATAGTGAGACCCTGTCTCAAACCCCCCCATCCCGTCGAAAAACCAAACCAAACCAAACAAATATTTTAAATTGGTGTTATGACTTGTGTCTAGCTGTCCCTCCAAAGCCATAGATGTAGAATATATGACACTGGGATTGATTCATGGTGCAATGCTAGGATCAACTGCTGTAGGATTTTAAAGGTGTGAGTGCTACCTGCCCCGAGTAGCCTGATAAGACACAAGGGATAGAAAGGGCCGTGCTCGTCTTTTTTTTTTTGCTTTTGCTACCTTGTGTGCACCCTGAATTGTTTCTTCTGTCTTTCTGTCTGCCATACCACCCTGCTTTGGGGCCAGCTGATTATGGAATGAAACCTCCCAAATTGTGAGCTACATAAACCTTTCCTCCCTTAACTTTGGGCATCAAGTATTTTTGTCTCAGCAACGAGAGAAAAGTAACTAAGACAGTTGGTGTCTAATAACATTACTGTGGCTTTAGCACATTTAGGAATATTGCTTTAGTTGTTAAATCTTTAATCAAAATATTTAGGAGAAAATATGAATACAAATTTATTAGAAGGAGATGTAGGTGAGGGAAAGTTCCATATATCTTTTGATGGGAAACACCTGAGTATATTTAAAAGACTGGAAAAGATTCATTTGATGGAGGAAATTGAATACTAAAGAGGGAAAAGAGGTACTCAGTAGTCCATGAGGTTCCTGAAAAGGTGGATGAACATAGAATTTAAAGCATGATGGAAGAATTGGCTTTATATTGGCAAAGGCAACTATGTCAGTGTTGAAGGAAGGTAGAGTGATGATAGTTGTAGGGAGATTTGTATGCAAGTAATGATCAATTCGTGAAAATGACAAGAATATTGTAGAATAGGTTAGATCACAGATTCTAAATTTGATGGAGAGAGAGTTGAAGGTTTTTTTAAACAAAAAGGTACAACAGATTGAAGTAAAGAAGCCAGATCAATGGTGTTGTGGAGGATGGCCATATCCAGCACTTTGGAAGGAAAATAGGTTATAACTCGAGACTGTGGTACTTCAGCTACTGCTTTTGAGAACGAAATAGTTCCAGATGGTGACAAGCTTCAAGGTGTGACCCAGAAAATGAGTGCCAATATGAAGCATCAGAGAAACTCTCTGGAAACAAAGTTGTTGAGAAACCGAGAAGTCAGTTGTTGGAAGATTGTCTATATGGTCGTTATGGCCTCCTGAAGAGAAGACAGTGGCTTGGAGCAAAAAGATGTCAATCTCTAAGGCATGAAAGGGGTGAATGAAATAATGCAGAGAAAAAAGGAGTGGGAGAGAGGTACAGGGTCAGATGACATAGACCAGCAGAGCAGGGTGTATTAGAAAAAAGAACAGCAGCAGGAAAGAGAGAAGACAAAACCTCAATTCCTAACTGATGTCCTTAGGATGTGAAGGAACAAGCAGTCATTACTGAAGTTTTACAAAAAAGCTATATCTTTAGGGGATAACTGGGCCTCACATATGATGAGGAAACCAGGGAACATTTCAAGAAGACTGAAGAGTTTAATGATTTTGGAACAATATCTCTGGAAGGCAAAGTGGGGGCATAGCAGCAGTGGACAGGAAAGTAGAGCTATTATGGGCTGTGCTTCTCAAATTATAACATGTATCCAAATGGCCAAGGTGTAGTTCACTGTGTTTTTCAGTATGTTTGGTGTGAGCATTGAGATCCCACATTTCCAATGGGCTGCAGATGATGCAATACTGTTGGTGTTAGGCAGCTACTTTGTAGAGGAATTAGAGAACATGTTTGTTTTACTGGGGTGCATGCTCATTTCATATTAGTTGATGAAAACCAGGTGTTATTGTTTAGATAGGGGGTGCACCCCCAAAGGATCAAGTGTTTGGAAGGTGATTAGACCATGGAGGTGGTATACTCCTTAGTGGCTTAGTCTCCCAATGAGTTCGTAACTGGTCTGCGGTTAGGAGATGAGAGTCCTGCTTAGAAGGTTGAAGGCATGGCATTGAAGATGATATAACCCTCCTGCAAAGCTCTCCCCGCTTTTCTCTTTGCTTCTTGGCCTTCTTGACATGCAGAGCTTTCCTTCACAGCAACTCCTACCACCACTTTCTTCCCACAGATGTGATGGTTGATTTTGATTGCCAACTTGATTTTCTTGAGAAATGTATATATCAGTAAAGCACATTTTACAGTGTTCTGGGTGGGAAAGGAGGCGCGACTATGAGGACCATATCTCTTCCCTGGCCCCTTCCTCTCTTATGCATCCTTACTTGCTCTTTTTCTTGGCTACCAAGAGGTTAGCAGCTTCCTTCCACCGTGCTCTTTCACCAGGCCATTTCTGCCTTGGAGCCTGCCAACCATGGACTGAAGCCATGAATTAAAATAAACTTCTCCTTCAAGATCTGGGTGTCAAGTGTTTTGTCCCAGTGATAAAGAAAGTGACCAAGACACCAGGGTAACATTAACGAACATTTATTCAACCTATTATATGCCAGGGTCTTTAATAAATGTGCATTGCATCCATTTATATTTCCCCCAATAATCCTTTGCAGTACATCCTGCCATTAATCCTTTAACAGCTGAGTAAGTGGATGCACCTGCTTAAGAGTATACAGCTGGTCAAGAGAGCTAGGATTTGAACTTGGGTAATGTTGACCAAATTGATATACTTTGCAGTTCATGAGAAACCTGGGCATTTAATTTCAAAAGTGTAGATGAGGAGAGTAAGCCCTGGACCTGGTGGCCAAAGATTTTACTTTTTTGGTAGACAGGTAAGCAATTTTTGAAAAATTTAATGTGCTATCTGACAGTCACAATATTCCTTTGGACCATACTGCATATGCTGTCACCTGTACACTCTTCTTAGGAGAGAATTTGCAATGATATCTCCTTCTTCATAAGCTTTCTTTCTTGTAGACATGAAACATGGTTTTGAATTTAAATCGATGGCTACAACTATGCATGCACTAAATACAGTCATTTGCATATCGATTCTCCCAGATTGTACTTATGTTTGGAAGCAGGATGGTGGCAAAAGCCCTCAGTTCTCCCATACCCACTATGTTTACAGCTGGATAATTGATCATACTGATCTACTACTGGGGCATCTTTACTGCTCCTTCACAGTGCCTACTTAGGTACTTGGAAAATCATCCAAACTTTCTTGATGAGCTTGGGGGTACTCAGAAACCAAACACTCAGAAACACTAGAAACCCAAATTGTATTTATGACAGCTGGAACATGGTATCTCTATTCACATCAGATTGGCAAACTCATCACATATTTTGGCAAACCAATCACATTTTTTTCCAGTTCAGTTTTCACTAGATTTCTTCCTAAGGGAATCTACAAAGAAAGTAAGGAGTAGAAAGAATCCTTATCTTTCATAAAGAAAATCCCAATTATTTTTCTCTTTTTCAAGACATTCAGTCATCTAGAAAGGAGGTATTGCCTAAGGCAGGGGATTCAAGTGGGGATTGAAACTCATACAGTCAAAGAAACCATACTTTACTTCATACAATATTTAGCAAGAAATTCCTTATTGTTGGTCTTATACCCAAAGGTGAAGGACTTGGAGGAGCTTCAAAGGTTGTTATTTCATGGTTAAATAATCTTGTCTCAGTTGTCCACCAAAATATATATATCCATAGGTTAAAAGGGTAGGTGTCTAGGAAGTATAAAATAATAAAGCTGTTATTGTTAGTATTAAGTTTTGATTTCTTAAATCAAACTTTGAAAAGAGTAAGTGAAGTGAAAGGTAAAAATTAGGTAGAAAATTCTCTTTCAGAAAGTGCTCTCCACCTCAAATCTGGTCACATTCTGCTTGAAGCACTATATCAAAGCTGCTGTAGGATGCCTTCCTGAGAGATAATTTCAACTTTAAGGAATGCTTGATTCTATGAAAAAGCAGTAAAGGAAATAAAATACATACTTTTGATCACCAATGATATATGAAGTGTAAAATTATATTCATATTTACAAGCAAACTGATTTTTTGGTTTATTTCAGGGATAGCAAATGATTTTGTTTCTGATATCTTCTTCCTGGAAAAGTCTAATTGTCTCTTAGCGAAGTTTTTAAAGTTCATATGATTTTGGTCCTTTTGTCATCATGTGATTTTTGATCAAAAGCAGTTCATGAATTTGATTGTATCATGTGACCTTATCTCAGAGTACAGGACTGAACAGAACAATTGATCCTTTTAGAGTTTCTATGGAAAACTGTGATTTGGAATGCTTTGGATGTTCAAATAGAAATGTCTTTTTTGTGAGCCACACAAAGTGGGAGGGGATTAAGAGTCATAAGAAGGGGAAAGGGAGTGGAAGGGAATGAAAAAGAGTTCAGATGTGCTATGTATATGTACCAAATTCCCAAGAGGAATGTAATCACCATGGACTACAATTATGCACAAATAAGATATGAAAGTTAAAAAAATTTAAACACTGTTTCAGTGTTTGGATTGCTCACTGTATTTTAATTCATTGCTCTTGGGTACATAGACTAGCTTGATGCCTCCTCTTTAATTTATATGGCATTCTTTAACTGAAGATATGCTAAACTATCTTAATGTATCTGTGATACACAAAGGGATAAAGCTAGTAATACGTCTGATTTTGTAGAAAAGTAATGTGAACTACATCAAATGGTAGAGGAGAACCACAGGAATGCTGTGGAGACAGCACAGTGACACCTGGTTCATGAACTTAATTCATTTTGCTATTGTGGTTGCAAACCAATTTTAGTCGAGAATCAAATCAAATTTTCTCTAAGGTTCAGGGTAAATAAGGATAATCTATTCTGAACCATATGTATTTTTTAACTACAAAAATATGAAACAAAGTACAGTACAGTATAGTACTGAAGAGAGAGAACACCAACCTTCCTGGAGGCAACTTCTGGCCTGGAGGAAAGGGAGGTGGGTGGAGAGGAGGTTACTATTTGCAGGGAGAGTCCCCCTCTGTAAGGACAGTGGAGAGATCACCTTTAGGGATTTTTCTCTCTTCTTTGCTGCAGGTCAGTTTGATTTAAAAAAAATCTGTTTAACATCCCTTGTCTTTTCTTGCATTGTAGAACCCTCTGGAAATGAGCAACTATGTTATTTTCATCAGATTCAACACTATTCATTACAGTTATGTAGGGGGCATCTCAAAGAAGCCCTAGCACTCATTTCATTCTTCCATAATGGAGTTTATCTCATCCCTGCTAACCTCCTCCCTGTCTTCCTCTTCCTCAGTGGAATGCTCCTCAACGAGCACCTTCTGCTGCTCACTTGGAGTTCAGGGAGTCCTTCTGTCCTTGGCTTCTCTTTATGGTCCTCAACAAGCTCCTCTAGGCCTGTATCACTGATGTTCAGACCTGTACTCCTGCCCATTGACATAATCTCCTCCACTGGCCCTGCCATCAGACCCTCCAGAGTCACATTCAGTGACACTTTCTGGCCAGTTTCCTCCAGGCTGAGTTTAAGGTCCAGTACATAACAGCTTCCCAGGCTTTGTCAATGAGATTGATGCAGTGGGGGACACTGAAATGTTTCTTCCAGGACTCTTTCAGAGTCAAGGACGTCTCTTTGGCGACATTGAAACACCTGGTAAAGAGCGCCGTTGTGTACAGCCTCTTGAAGTTGCTTATCACTTGCTGGTCCATGGGATACAGAAAGGTGTTGTGCTGAGGGGAGGAACTAGAGTTTTGTGAAGTCCTCCTCAGCATCCATATCATCCACTGAGGCCAGAGGGTGTGGTGGGGCATTGTCCATCAGATGAAAGCACCTTTCAGGGAGCTGTGTTCAGAAAGATATTTCTTTTTTTTTTGGTACCGGGGATTGAACTCAGGTCTTTGTGCTTGCAAGGCAGGCCACCAAGCCACTGAGCTAAATCTCCGGCCCAGAAAGATATTTCTTAATGTTGGGTGTGAACACCTCATGCAGCCAATCCTTGAACAATTGCTTTGTGACCTAGGCTTTTGCACTGGCCTCCACATGACAGGCAGTTTGGCCTTGTGTGCATTCTGTTCCTAGAATGCTGAGGGGTCTGGGAATGGTGCACTACTAGTGGCCTAATCTTCAGATTGGCACTTGTGTTCATGCACAGCAAAAGGGTCAATCTATCTTTCATGGGTCTGTGCCCCAGCAGTGCCTTTTCTTCCTGCTTGATATAGGTTCTGTTCAGCGTCTTCTTCCAGAAGAGCTCAGTTTCATCACAGTTGAACACTTGTTGAGTGATGTATCTTTCTGCCCTCATGAATTCCATGAATTCTTTCTTGTAGGCTTCTACAGTGGCCTTATTAGAACTGGCAGCTTCACCATGTCTTCTCACACCGTGGATGCCACTTCTCTTACAGAATTTATCAAACCACCCTCTACTGGCTTTAAATTCATCACTTGTGGGGCTTTCAGAAGGATTTTTTTGCAATAAATCACAGTGTAATTTCTTGGCTTTTTCACATACCATAACTTCACTAATGCCATCACCTGCCAGCTGTTTTCCATTCAACCACACTAACAAAGGGTTTTCACCTCTTCCTCTGTTTGGTTAACTCATTACTCCTTTTGCCACATCAGCTCCTTTGATGACATCTTTATTCTTCAAAATAGTTGAGATTATCAACTTCGCCATCTTGTACTTCGAGGCCAGAGTAGTCATGCAAATACCACACTCATGCTTTTTTCCAATTTCCTTCTTCAATTCAATAGTTATTTTCTTCAAAATCTTACCGTTCTTACTTTGCACTTTCTTGTCACCTTCATTACCGCTCTACACTTTTTTTTTCACCACATGCTTGCTCTGCACTTTCTTTGGAGCTGTGGTACTGTATATACAACAAACACACACACAAAGCTTCACACAAAGTGTGCACAGGTCTGCCTGCACCTGCAATCTCAACTAGAGGAAGCGATGACTATGCGTCAGAGTAGGGAAGATGGCCAAATTCATGTTCATGAAGAGAGGATGCCACAGTTTGGTTGTATCCTTCACCCAATGTGGATTTCGCAAAGAGGAGCAATTATTTTTCTGAATGCTTTTGTTGAGAACTGAATTGTTCATGAACAGAATTCATGAGTGGAGGTATTACTGTATAGTGAATCCCAATTCCCTTAACTATAAGTCAAGAGGCTCACAGTTCACATCTTGGTTCAAATTCTTCTTTAAAAGTTGTAGTCAGTCACAGTTGCGTGCTTATTTCAGAGTTTCTGAATGATCACTCCCTCCAAAATAAATTTACTGACAGATTATAAATACAAAAGGGCAGTAAGTGATAGCTAAAAAAATAATGAAAAAAGGAAAACAGCTTCAACTATTTGTGTAATCATTTGGTCATATATGTTAAGTGGACTCTTTGTTAAGTCTCTGGAACTTTATGCTCCAGTGAAATAAAACCTTTAATTCCCTTTTTTTTGGCAAGGGTTAAACTATTCTTGGAAACTTTCCTGAAGAGTACTTTTAAAGAACTGCTCTAATTTCTCTCCTTGTGCATTTGCTTAGGGTAGGGAGGGGTAGCTGGGGAGCCATGGAGATCAAGAGTTGGATGAGTCCCACTTCAGCTTGTTATATATAACATGTAGGAGACATGGCTTCTCCATTGCCCTTCCTGCTATCAATGACCTGGAGGCATTTCTCTGTCTAGTTATTATCCTGTAAAGGCTCCTTTCTTGCCAGGTCATTAAGATCCGCTGCAAGCTTCTGTGACAAGCTCTGCCTCTCAGGAACTCAAGATTAATACTTTAGGGAAAGTTGGGGGAATTCCTTGTTATCAAATTGATCTATGAAAGTTTTCTTTATCCACTGGTGTCAGGATTGTGGGTTGCTGGAGAATGAGTCAAACTAACATAAACATGCATGGATACAGTGTTTAAAAGTGTTGGAGTGGCTAAGAGACCAGACTTATTCTGGTGTGAAAAAAACTGTTAGCAGTGATGTATCAAGCAGCACCAGTTTATAAACTATTCTAGGTAATTATGGTTAGTTTAGGAATACTCCTACCAGTAAGTCAATAGTAAATATTCAAATAGAAGGTAATTATTTCATTAGCACTAATCTCTTATATTCTATTCATTAAATTGCAGCAAACGAAAGACTACAAAGTCTTGTAGGAAGGGTATAGTTATTGTACACTAATACAAATAGACAGGATCCTGGTGTGGGAAGGTTGGAGGTAAATTGGTCACCTTTAGCAGCTGGATTAACTCCTTTAGGTCCCCGGATGCCGTTTAATACATATACCATTACACTAATTGACACTTTCTGTCTAACTACTAATGCAGGCCAAAAGGGGAATAATTTGGTCTCCAGGCATCAAGAGAGTGAGGCCCTTTATTGTCTATGATAAAGTGTTGTGCTTACCCACACCTTTGATCCAAGCTCAAAGACTTTTTTCCCTTTCCAAACGCTCTCATTAGGCCTAGCCTCCTCACTAGGATTAAGTGTCTGATGCACTGTATCATTATCTCTACTCCTTGGAAGTAAAGGACTAGCTTGGGGAGGCAAGAACTTGTTCAGACCACAGTGAGTCCAAAGTGGGAAAAGGGACAGAAAATCAGGACTCTTGACTTTCCGTCTTGGGCTACAAATAATTTCATCGATGAAAAGAAATGATTTCAAGGTGTCACTCCAGGAATCAGCAAATACTTTTATACCTCTTGCTCCCCCATTCTTACCTAAAGTTCTTTCATTTGATAAAAGAGCCATGGGGAGTTTCTCATAGAAACTCCATTTCCCAGGATGATTGAAGAGAGTCTGGATACTAGCACTTTTCTTTTTAAAAGTGTTGCAATCCCACTCTTCCATGGCATTAAAAAAAAAAAAAAAAAAAAAAAAAAAAAAAAAAAAAAAAAAAAAAAA
>NW_022900950.1:66442682-66479531 GCF_012274545.1 Fukomys damarensis | reverse complement strand
AAAAAAAAAAAAAAAAAAAAAGAAAAGAAAAGACAAAACTAGAGAAAAAGCTATGTGTGAAAAAGGAATCTATCAGGGCCAGGGATTTAGGTCTGACACCGCACCTGGCTCATAAGTGAAAGGTCCTAAATTCTATCCCTGCTACTGAAAAACATCAGCAAAAACAATAACAAGGAATCTATCCTATAAATACATAATAAGACAAGGATCAATTTCAGCAATAGGAGCAATGGGGCTATCGCAGAAAGCACAGAACATACAGACGTGGGAACTTGGCCTTGCATTGAACAGACACATGACCTTTAATCTGTGCTATTTGTGCCTTATTCTCACTGTGAATTTGAGTTTTTCTTTCCAGTTTCTAAACAAAGTCTTCATCCCGTCAGATTATGAGACTCATCTGAGAGCTGATCTGTAGTTTAGAAAAGCAAAGTGTACCTTGCATGACAAATTGGTCTTTAAGCAACCGTCAGCGGTGGGTAAGAGTCACAGAGACAATTTTAGGTTTTCTATACTTATGAGAGCATTTGCAACTTTACAGTTAGGAACCTATTCATCACAGTAGGGTAATCACCATGGGGTAATGATGGAAGAATCACTTTTTGGACAGAACTAAATATATTCCTTTTTTTTTTTCTATGTTTTACCACTACTGGTTATTCACTTAAATCTATGGTGTTATCAAATAGATTGAGGCAGTAGGCTTTGAAGATCTTAAAATCTTGTGCATTTAATTTCTTAAATGTTAATTTTCTATTCTGTGAAATGTGGTAATAATCACATGTATCAATAAATGAGATCATGTCTTTAAAGTATTTCATATAATGCCTGACATATAGTAAGAGGTCAGTTAATACTGGATACTATTATTAACCACTGGGACTCTTGACTTATACGTAAAATAATTACAGTTTAGGAACATATTGAGTGATGCTGAAAATGGCTGCAGATTTTAATATTTTACTGAATTTCTTTACCAGCTTTGGAGGAACAAAGAAGGGATCTAAAAGATCTGGGAAATGTCTTTCCCTGGTTTATCTCCAGAAGCCTAAACTTTCTTCACAAATCTTTCTTCTTATCTAAATGATCATAATCCTACCTCAATGTTTGGAGTTACTTTAGTCCTGAGTCTTTGGATTGCCTCATATAATCAGAAAATAATTTCAACTGCTTAGTAGTTTTTTTTGGAAATGTTATAAAAATAAGCCCATTTGATCATAGCTAACTTACAATTCATTTTATTTTTACATGATTAAAAGGAAAGACTACCATTTGGAAGAGATCCCACTGCAGTAATTCTCTATTTTGTCTTAATGCTAGGATCATATAAAGATGAAAATCATCAGAAATTCTTATGCTGAGGCTACCTCCCAACAAGTCAGTGACTTCACTGCAGGTGGGAACTGGCTTCAATTTTAATGCTTCCTAGGTCTTTCCATGGCTAAGGTAAAAACCCCACATAGCTAACATCAGTCACACATTTCTGCAAGTATCTGAAAAGTACAGGGAACCTCCTGATCATAGGGATCGAGAGATCCTGTATTCAGTAGGTCTAGGGTAAGCCCTGAAGATTCTCATTTTTAACAAATGTGTCCCCAAAGACTCCCCTGCCGCATTGATCCCTGCTGAGTGATCTTAAGAGTACACATTGAGGATCATTTGGTGTCCACTAGGTATTTAGTAATCTCAGTTTTAGATTCACAAGGTTCTAAACCAGAGTAAAAGCCTCACCCACAATGCACAGCATTCGGTCTCTTCCAAGGAGCCCTGTGAGGCTTGCTTTCAGTTGTGTGGCCAAGTTCCAATTGGTTCCTCCCAGTTTGGGGGATGGCTTCTCCTGAACACCCTAAAGCTGACTTCATTTACCAGACAAAAGGGAAGAAGCTGCTGCGGGCTGCTAGAGAGATGCCTGGGAAGATCTCCAGACACTGAGTCAGCTTGCAAAGCTGGGTTTGCCCCCCAGGTCCAGTCCCTTGTTTAATTTCATTAAACTTTAAAAATAAATATCTTTTAGGGTTTCATCCATCTCCTGAGGTTTCTTTAACTTTACAATGGCCCAAGTAAGTGAAAAGCCTTTCTGACTGAGCCTTATGTGATGCTGTTACATTTAATATTGAACTTCCTGTTTGCTTTGTAGTAAAATGCAACTAAAATTTTGCACATGTTTAGTTTTTCTCAAGTCCTCTGTCAGCAACGTGGGCTAGACATTCCTCAGAGACACACTATGCCTTTCCTTCTTGTGAAATGTGAGCTGTAAGAGCACTCCACATGTAACCCCCACAGCCAGACACTGGCATAAATTGTTCTTGGGAAAGGCCAAAGGGTAGGATTTTTAAATACATCATATTACAGTGACACATGAACACCCATGTTTATAGCAGCACAATTCATGATACCTAAATCTTACAGGCAGCTTATATGTCCGTCAACAGATGAATGATTAAAGAAAATGTGGAGTACTACAGTGGAGTACACAAAGGAGTACCTGTCATGAAGAAAGACAAACTTGAGTCCTTTGTAGGAAAATGAATGCATCCTGAGACCATAATGTTAAGTGAAATAAATCAGACACCCAAATTTAAATATCACATGGTTTCTCTTACATGGGAAACCCAAATTATAAATAAGGAACTAAATAAAAGATAGGTAATAGGAAGCAGGGAGACAGATCTTTCTTAGATGGGAAGGGGATCAAGAGACATAGGGAGGAGAGAGGGAAGGGAAAGGGGATTTAGAGAAAAGGAATTAAAATGGGTTATATACCTGTACCAGCTCCACCCTGAAAATGCAAACATGTATTACTAAATTAAAAGAAAGGGGCTGAGGATTTAGCTCAGGGGTCCCACACCTGCTTTGCAAGCACAAGGTTCTGAGTTTGATCCCCAATACCAAAACAAACAAAAACCATAAAATAAAAAAAAATTTTATCTCATTGAATTTCAAGCCAAGTATACAGAGAAGTTTAATATCTGCCCCCTTCCCCCCAAAATAAAATAAAAGACAAAGTGAACAAACAATGTACCTTTGGGATTTTTAGGGCAAAATGAGAGTTATGTTCATTATGTAGTACCAAATACACACAGTAATGTAAATTGGCTTTTTACTGAGTGAAAAAGAGCTAACAGGGCCATGGGATGATCTCATCAGCCTCTTGGACACAGCCAACCCTATAATTGATGGCCTCTGAGACTAACATTTTCTAATATGAAAATTATAAAGCAAATTAAGAATAGTTATTTCAGCCTTTCATCCTCGATTCTGAGAAAAGTCTCCTTTCTGATTAGTTAGGCAGGCGGCCTCATCTCTGCTGATTGCAGTAGACTTGAGAACATGACTGTTGTCATGTTTTTTTCATGTTTGTCGTGTTTTTTTCAGTGGGTAGGGCTGAACTGTCACGGTAAGAATCAGCTTCCAACTCCAGGGGCAATGTCTAGTTCTGGAATAAAAACAATCCTGATGACCCATGCACAAAGGGAAATGTGCCCCTCTGAATTGTGACGGGACTCAGTCACTATAAATAAAATCCCAACTTTGCCCAGAATATATTGTTACCAAATAGTTGTATGATGAGGAAACTTCAACGGAAGGAGACTTATGTTCAGGTGCTTCTATTAATTCAATGAGCATTTTATGACTACCTATTGTGTCTGAGATCCAGTTTGACCACTAGGCCACAGCAGTGAGCAGAAATCCCTGTCCTTATGGAGATTCCATTTTAGTGGGAAAAGGTAACAATAAGTAAAATAAAAAGTGAATTAGAATTATATGACATAGAAGATAGTCACAAGTGCAATGGAGAAAATAAAGTTATGAAAAAGAAAGGATGGGAAAAGGGAGTGTTGTTGTAATTTTTAAAACTGAAATACAGAGAAGTCTCTAAGAAAATCACATTTGTGTAGGGTCCTCAGAGAGAAAAGAAGGTTATGTGAGTACTTGGAAAGAACAGTCCAGGCAGAGAGAGGAATACATACAAAAGTCCTGGGGCAGGAGAGAGTCTAGCCAGGCAGAAGTAAGGGGCCTGAATCTTTAGGTTCACAGAGGAGGTTTTCTTAGTCACTAATTAGTAATACTTATTCATTCAGTTTGAAAATAGAGAATCCTGTTGAGCTCCCATTTCTTATTACTCTCTGTTATTTTTCTTTTTTTTTCTCCCTCTCTCCCAGACTTATTTGTAACACCGTCTTATGCTTAAACTATTCTCTACCTCCTAGCACAAAGATGCTAAACACTTAGAATTCAGTGACCTTCTCCTTGTCCTCAAAGAAAATATCCCAGAAAATGATCCTGGTACAGTAAATATTTATATATAATGCTGCTGCTAGCCATACAAGAATTGCATGGGAGAGGTAATCACATGTGGTAAACCAACTTCATGGTGAAAATTCCAAATGTTCCTCTGCCATGGAAAACTGGCCCATGTGCTGGCCCAATGAGGGAAGGGATGAAGCTGGTGTGGACTTTTCCAGCAGGTGTGGCAGGGGTATGGGAGGCAACACACAGATTTTGGCCTCCTACACATATGAGCTGGAGCTCTAGTGATGAAATTTTCTAAACAGAGTTTTCATCATTACAGAGTTTCATGAAGGTTAGATCTCGTCATTCATAATTGATGGTCAATAAATTGTGTGTTTTTCTTTATAACTGTTGGGGCATAAGTGGTGAAAGGAATTCAGTTAAGGCAGAAGAGAAAAGAAATGGATTCAAGGGATTCCTCTTAAGAAAACAGTGAGGAGGTTATTGGTAGGAAGGAGGTAAGAAACCATGGGGATTTAAAAGGTGAAAGGTCCTGACCCTTTCACTTTCAAACATTCCTGCAGGGAAAGCTATAGATAGGACACTGTTGTCATCACTTTCTTGTAAAGCAGGCTCTGTGCCTCCCAGGTAGCAGCTGGGTTAAGGTAAAGGGATCACCTAGATCTGATGCCTCAGATTTGTCAATTGTTACCTTCTGGGGGTGGACTCAGTTGCTCATAACTGTGGGTTTAACTAATGTGATTTACAGCCTGTGAACGTGATCTATCATGAGAAAGCATTAGTCAAAGTCAACTTTGGTGAAGAAGGGACTTTCAGCTTGACATTTTCGAATATTGATAACTGTGGAAAGATGTTCCGAGGTTTTTTACAAGGAAACATGAGAATGTATACAAAGTACACATGTAATGTTTGGCACACGGGTGGTGTCCAGTTCAGAGTACTGGCTATTAAGATAATTGAAGTGATGTGCTGTTTAAAGTATTGTTTTTATTCTAAAGTTCAAATATTAATTTAATTAAGAGTCAAGTAGATTGCCCCAGCTCCAGGAAGGTAGCCTAGGCCCCGATCCACCATGGGAAGGAGAGCCATGCCTTCTCCTGCCCAGAGACACCATTGCTCTAGCACCAGGAAGGTAACCACGTGGGTGCCCCTGAACCCCCATAACTCCCCTTACCCCCACCTCCATCCCTACACTCTCAGAACTCCTGATTGTGCTAGTCTTTGGACCCACTCTGCAGAGGCAGAGGTGTGGTCATAAAGGGTATTTTTCTGAGATCACAACTTTGAACATCTTTAAAGAAAGGGTGTGGGAAACCTGTAGTAGAATGGTGTGGAGTTCAACCGTTCAGAAGGTTGGGGAACTCAATCTGGGCCTTGCATCATGGGGTTCAGTCATCAGCTAACTGAGATCAAGGGTCTTGTGTCCTAGCTCTGTCTGAGCCCTCATCCTAAATGGTAATTATACTATATTGAAAAGTCTGTTCACTGCAGACATGTTCTGGACTGCTTCTTGATTTCAATTCAGTTGAAATGGTTTAAGGGTGATAGACTACTGACTACCACAGGTGGTCAGTTTCCAAGTTGTGCTTGATCATAATGTGTTGCTGATTGTATCAGTTGGGATAAAGGATTGTGGGTGATTTGATGAGCTGTTTTCTCTGATGTTATGAAGATGAGAATGTCTGTGGGTTGTTAGAGACCCAGAAGGCAGGGCGCAACTATATCAGGAAGATTTGGGTGATAACCCAGAGATTAAACCAAGGACAGCTGGACAACAAAAATGAAAATGAGAAAACACTTAAGCAAGGCACAAAGACAGACTTCCAGTTTACAAATGGCAAACAGTAGGGCAAATGAGGATGAGAAGGCTGATAGTGAACCACCAGGACACCCTGAACTCAGTGCACAGGAAGTAACAAAACAGATCAATCAGGCTCTAGAAAAATATAAAAAAAAAAATTCACCATAGAGATGGTGAGCAAAATGAAAGTCGCGATTCGAGACTCTAGAGCAGAAAATGACAAAAAAATAGATGAGCTCAGGACCACGATAGAAGCCATGAAGGCCCAGCATAAGAAAGAAAAGGAAACAATAAATCCCCAACATGGGAAAGAAATGGAATCTATAAAACAGATTCAAACAGATATCCAGGAGATTAAACACTCCATTGAAAGTGTACACAACAGAATAAAAGAACGTGAAGATAGAATCTCAGCTATAGACGATAAGATTGCAGTCAGTGACCATGAAAAGAGAGGTCTCTTAAAAACAGTAATGGAGCATGCGAAATCAATCCAACAAGTCCTAGATGATGCAAAGAAGAAAAACCTAAGACTGATAGGAATCCATGAAGTAGTAGGAGAAAGTACAAATGACTTAAAAAAGCTGTTCACAGACTTAATGACAGAAAACTTCCCAAACAGAGGGGAAGAATTTGACATTCAGATAAGTGAGGCATATAGGACCCCAACTAGCCACAATAAAAAAAATCTACACCTAGACATATAATAATATGTATTATTATATGTCTGATGTATCCTGCAAAACTCTCTTTCAAAATGGTTGGGGAAATAAGACACTTCCATGACAAAGAACACCTGAGAAACTACATGAATACCAAACCAGCACTACAAGCAATTCTAAACAAGATCCTAGAAAAAGACAATGAAGGCAACAACACGAGGCCCAACAGAGCAAATCAAATAGGCAAGGCAAGAAACTAAAAGGAGAAGGTGAAAAAGCAAAAAGAGTCAACCAAAGGCCAATAACATGACAATAATAAGTCAGTACATATCAGTTATAACCATCAATGTCAATGGCCTCAACTCACCAATCAAGAGAAATAGAAATAGACTGGCAAAATAGAATAAGAAGCAAAATCCAACAATATGTTGTATACAAGAAACACACCTAGTGCAAAAAGTAGCCCATAGTCTGAAAAAAATTCTCCATGTGACAGGAGCCCAGAAAAAAGCAGGGGTAGCCATCTTATTTGTAGACAAAGTAAGTTTCAAAACAAAACTGATTCTAGTATTATTGATGTAGGATGGTACTGTATCATACCTCTCTGAATGTAAAATATCTTATACCTGCTTTATGATACATAGTAGGGATCGTGCTTTGTCAGAGCTATTTTTAATGATATTACTCTAGAATGTTCTCTTTCCAGATGATGATTAAGATGCTAATAAAAAAAATGGTGCCAGGTACCACAGCAGCAACAGAACTTTGCTGTTTTCTGGGTATTGTTCTTTTCTTTGATTTTTTGTTTTTGTTTTTTTAATGGAATGTGCTGAATGTCTATAATTTTGTTCAGATGACTGCAGAACCTGGAAAAGCTATTGCTGCAATTGATGCATAACATACTGCTATCATTGGTCTTTTTATATAAATAAAATATATATAATTTGAATTTTTGGAAACTTTAACTGTGCTGTCAACTTTGGGAAAAGTTATCTCAATTCACTGTGTCGAGTTGGCATTGTACAGAAACTGACAACCATATTGGCCTAGAAATGTTAATTTTTTTCCATTTGTATGGGGGTAATACACTGTATTAAATACGTAAGGTCATATCTACATGGTTTGATTACAGAAACTAATAAAGTATTCCTTAAATAATGAAAAAAAGAAGATAAGGCTACAAGAGCAAGAAGCAATTTAAATATGTTCAAGGACCATTTTCATCTTCAGAATTAAGGATTATTTTAATCTTACATAATTGCCCTTTCTCTTTTACTTTCCTTTTTAGTTTTATGTTAGGATTCCCTACTTTTAAGGTCCATACAGAGATTTCTTTAACTGAAATACCGAATAGTTTCTCTGGTGTGAAAAACTATAATAGTACACAAGATCCTATTGAGATAATTAATAATGTGAAATAGGAAGTAAAGGGCTAAAGGTGTAGGCAAAGTGGGAAGGGTGGGGGAAAGGTGATAAGGCAGAGGAAAAAAATATGAGAAATTGAAAAAATAGAAATAAAGTGTTTGTAAATGGGGAAGGGTGGAGGGGGTGAAGGGAGGGCAGTGACAAGGGGAAAAAATGAGAATCAAGACTTATCATGTAAAGGAACAGGATCCTAATAATGAATGTAACTGTATTGTATACCTAGATTGTACCAATAAACTCAATAAAAAGAAAAAAAAGGAAAAAAAAGAATCAAGTATTGTATAAAGGTAAAACTATAACAATGAAATAGAAAACATCTCATTTCAATAGTTATAAGGTAAAGAGGAGAAAACGTGTACGAGACCCAAATACACTGACAAAATTTTTCTTAGATAAAAGAATACTAGCATCAAAAGCAGCTTGGAACTTCCTTTGATTCTAGTCTTTCATAATAAAATGTAACTATTTAACTTATTCTCTGGAGTTTTCTCCCTTTCAAAATATCTAAACTGTTTTAAACTGTAATTCATTATTGTCTGTGTGCAATGAAAAGCTCGTGTGTTTTATAATAGATGAAATGATCCCATAATTGTGTACATGTGGGAATGAAAATGAAATCCAGAACAAGAAATATGATTTGAGAAATGTGTTACTGAAAATGCAGTGAGGACTCATTGACTTCCCTGTTATTCTTTGGGAAGATCATGCTACTTTCGGGAAAAAAGAATACAGGAAGTTTTGGAAAATGATCAAGGTTTTTCTCTCTGGACTCTACAATTTAAGTTTATGTTTACAAGAAGCTGATGCATTATTTTTCACTTCTTACCATGTGTCAGCCATTTCAATATATTTCCTACAGTGAACCCATCCAATAAAGCAAAAAGCACTGTTATTTTCATTTGCAGATGAGAAAAGGGGTTAGGGTACACATCTTGTAAGAGGTAACACCAGGCACAGCACCTCTCTGTAAGACTAAAACTAGGTGTCTTTTCTACTTCACCATTGTGTTAGTGAATACCTAAGATTTTTATCTTCTCTTCCTACTTGGTTTCTATACACCAGCTTTTCCTTCACTCTAATGTGCTTTCTTTTCCATTTCACTAATGTCTCATCTGCCATCTACTGACCCAGTACCGCTTCTATACAGATGTCCACAGGTCAGGTCAAGTGTTGACTAAAGACTGTTCTGGGAATTTCTCCTGTGATAATACAGTATAGTATGGGGAACATCTGGGCACTGGATGGACAGCCTTTGACATCTAGAAACTGAGCTTGACAATGAAGATTGGTTACAAACATTAATGAATAAGTATCTCAATTTTATGAGAAGCACTAAAAGGATCATGTAAAATAAAAACTAGAACTATTAAGGGATTGAATCAAGTCTTAGCCTTTAAAAATTTATTTCCTAAACCTTTCTATTTCACATTCAAGAATTCAATCTATTTTGATGTTTTGCAGGAGTTCGTTTTTTAAAGGAAACCTTTTTTTTTTTTTTTTTTTTTAATCTGCAGTTCACTCAAATCACTGTAGGGTGCTTGTAAGAACTTAGAACTTCTTTCAGAGTACTTTGTCATGATGTTCAGATACAGACATTTCCTGGTGCCCATTGTATGTTCACCATAATACATAATGATAATTTATTTTTTGTCCTAGAATGAATATCATTGGAATGTTTTAGTGGACTAATGGTCAAGGAAAACCTGTCCCATGCAAACCATCTCACTGTGGTCCCATCACTGTCTAATGACACCAGAAAGGAGAGCTCTGAATAGAGTTTACCTCCTCTTGTGTACAGTGGAGAGAAGTCTATGAACAGTGCCACTGTAGCTTTGTAAAATGATGATTAAGAGAGAGGTCACTTTGGCTGCCTGATTGATTGATTCTCATTTGTGGATAGTTGCAGGGCAAGTTTTCACAACTCTAAGACCTGGAATTCATCATGACACCTCTAATTGTGCCTCAGCTCATGCAGCATGGTAGAAACACATTGGAGGAGAGCACACCATCCTTTCAAAGTTATTTATGATGGCGTAAAGTCCACAGCTTGAAAAGACTTGAAAGTATGTATTCTCCTATGAGAGAACATGAACCTTTGACTTTTCTTTCTGGAAGAAATAAAAGATGGATAAACTTTATTTCAATCTTCACCAGAGGTTTAATTACTTTGGAGTCTTCCCACGTGCTTTTGGCATATTTGGCAATCCATGTTTATGAATGAACAAGTATGCAAGTAATTACAAGTGATTTTGAAAGACAAAGAATTGTGAAGCATTTGTATCCCTTATATCTGAATTATAGCTGTGTGAAAGCTCTTGGTGTATATAGCATTATCACTAGATAAATAATATATGCAACCTAAAATGTTTTGAATGATGACATCTAATTCTGTCTTTCACATATTCTGCAAATATTCTGAAGAGACTTCCAAAATGATGAAAAAATGTTTTATGTTTTGGAAGAATACTGTTCTTTCCCCTTCCTTCTCTTTGTGTATTTTTCTTGTCTATATCAAAATGTAATCACAGCAATAAAGCAATGTGTATATTTGATTAGCGAATTGTCTTACTAAATGGTACACTAAATGTATACCATTAAATCTTTACTCACACTTGATATCATTTATTCCTAAGAATAGAAATATTGGTAGACAGAACCGATTTTAACTTTCTTTGTACAGAAAAATATCCATTTACTAGATTATTAACTAACTAAATAAATGAATGCCAAAGAAATCTGAACATTAAAAAATCAGTTTGGTGAATCAATGAATGAATTAAGGTTAAACTGCAGCTATCTGAACAATGTAGATTTGATAGACTTTTCTACACCAGAAAAGTTTTCTAATGATAGAGTAAGATTACAAATCACCTTCTAATTTCATTTTCTTTTCTCTTCCTTTTTCATTTTTTAGTCTTCATAGATCTAAGCTTTTCACCTGATTTGTCCTAAAACTTTCCTCATTAATTTTTTTCCTGTAATATATAATAAATACTAATCGACTATTCAGGAAAAAGCCAAGGCATTGTTCTGAGTTAATGTTTAATACATTTGGGGAGAAGAATTCAAGAAATTGGCTACAAATATCCACATATACGTGGGGAATGAAAATGAATTAGAACTGGGTAACTGATCACTAGGTATATTTTTCTCATTTATACATTTATGAATTACATCTATGGTGACTTGTTAAATAGCCTTAGATAAGCAGAACACCCACACATTGACCCTTGAGCTTCTAGAGAAGCCCAAAGGGAAGTTCTACCCTGGTTCTGAAAGTGGAACCCTTGATCAGTGATCTTCATTTGTAACCAGGGATCTAGTCATCACCTCATGTCTTATTGCTAAATATCAATGCACAGTTACAGGCCATGGAACTCTTGAGGACAGTTTCTCAGAAAGAGGCGAAGATAAACAGAAGACATGAACCAGTAGCAATACAGATAATTCAAGAAAAAGTGGGGGTATTCTACCTTACAAATTCAGAGGGAGATAAAGATTATTTATTGATAAAACAATAATGGGATGCAATGTAAAAAGGGAAAAATAGATAAAAGAGAAGTCTTGCAAGTTTGATTTGTGATTACTGAAATAAAAAATCAAGTAAAATTGTTGGAAGATAGTGAAATCCCAGTCAGTCAAACAAAGAGAAAAAAATTGTTTTGGGTAAATAATGAAAGACTAGAGTTTATCTATGATAAACTCAGAAATAAAGAATAAAGGAATAAAAGGAAAAAATCATCACAAAGGAATAGAACATTTCCTGAATGAATATATATGAGATGAGTGAATGGATCATAATTTTAAAACACCCACCTCAAAGCACTTCTAGGCCAGGGATAAAGAGGAAGATTCTCAAAGTTTCCAGTTTCTAAAATTTTCCAAAAGAAAAATCAAATCAAATCACAGACAATGGTGTAAGAAACAGAATAGCATCTGAGTTATGGCTGTACCAAGTACTGAAGGTAGTGGAATGGTTTATAATTTTTTTTGAAGTAAAAATGATTTCCTGCTTACAATTCCACATGAAGTCATTGTGACAGCAGAAATGTAACTAAGCTGAAGACATTTGAACACCTGAGAGGAGTCATGCACTCCAGCTTTTTTTTAGAGCTTCTAGCAAATATACTTTATCACAATGAGGAAATAAATGAAGATATTGAAGAATTGTCTTCAAGAAACCAGTTGAAGTGAACCCAAGTCATAAGTATATTTTCAAAGTGAGCCTCACAAAACAGACAGTCATTCAGATTGGAGCAGGAGATGGAACTCTAGGAAGCAAAATATTCAGGGTAAATGGCTAAAAGACTTAGTGACTCATGGTGGGAAGTTGTTTGTTGTTAGGATGGATAAGGGACAGCTGTTTTTTCATGGTGACAGCAACCCTATGTATTGGTTTACCCACACCATTTCTAGCTTGTGTCTCCTGATTCATATCCCATTTGGTATAATATTCATGCCAGCCAGAGGTGTCCCAATTGGAATAATAAATCATGTGGTCATTTTCATCCTAAACATTTGGTTCAGCTTAATTGTTTAAGAAGATGCGTATCTTCCTTTGTTATAAAATATATGAATTAAAATAAAGATTTAAAAGTAGAAAAAAATGTCCATTGAACTTGTTTTTGTTGGGAGGCATGGGTAATGTCATTGGAGGAATGGGAGGGGCGGTGCCAGCATGGAACATATATTACCTTCTTTCTTGCTCTAGTATGGCAATTATAGAAATGCATCATAAAGGTTTTCTTACTCAATGACTGACTAGAACAGATCCCTGAGACAAATTAGCACTATTTCATGAAGGCAGGTGATAATTGGAAAGCACACAGATTCGGGAACTTGGGGCACATCAAAATAAACCCTGGCATGCGAAAAAGAATGCCACATTAGCAGTAGGAAAACCTCATTAAAGTACAACTTGAACGCTGCTTGGAGTAGGCACCAATCTATATCATTGAATTGTGGACTACTGCACGCATATACTGAGGAGACCAGGAGGGGAGGAAGAAGAGAGAAACTTGAATTCCCCCCTTCTCCATGCACAGGTGCTTGGAGAGTACACCGGTTAGCATGTTACACATGAAGAATGTCTGTACCTCAAATCTCAACACAGTCTACTTTTCCTTAGGGTAAGGGACGTGAGGCGAAGGTGAAATGGATGACGGTGGGTGGGAATCATCCTGGACTGCAGCTTAACCTGGTATTTGGCATTTGTAGTCAACAGTGAATTTCATGCCAATCTCAAATTCTTTCCATTATTATTCCTGTAAACCTGGACTGCACTAAGTCAGCATGATACTAATTTCCTCCTCACGGAGAATGATGATATAACTTAGATGTGCTTCCACGTAATCGAAATTATTAACAAGAGATTTATTTTCTAATTATCAAATAGTTTGAGGAAGGAGGAAGACCTAAAGCCATCCAGCTTTAATTGCTAAGTAGTTTTTGTGCATATAATCTCTCATTGCCTTTTTGTATTTGTTTTAAAAAATTAATTTTACCGGTACATTTAAGGTATACAATATAATGACATTCATTGTTGGAAATTTGTATCTTTACATAATCAATCTTCTTATTTTTCCCCATCCTCCTGCCCTCCCTCCCTATCTACAAGGACTTTGTTTCCATTTTTTTCATTTTCTCATATTAATCCCATTCCTTCTTTGCTTTCCCTTACCTCTCTCATTTCTCCTTCTCCTTTGTTCTCTTTCTTCCTATTTCTCATTATCTATTATACCTTTTAGCCCTTTTTTACACTTTCAGTTTCTCATGCTAGAGAAACTATTTGGTATTTACACATGTATGTCTATTTATTTCACTTAAGAGTACTACTCAGCCGTAAAAACTGAGAAATTGGGGGCATTTATAGCTAATGGATGCACACTGAGGCATTGCTTGTTAATTGCTAAGTAATGTCTCATTGAATGGACATATTTATTTATCCACTTGCCTGATGATTAACTTTTGTATTGTTTTAAAGTTTTAGCTGTGACAACTAAAGCTGCCTGTAGTCTGTGTGGTAATCTTAGTCATATGCAATATGTGATCAAAACACACAGTGAATGTTTAAATGTTAAAAATTACTGTAGTAAGAGACACACCAACATTAATCCCCCTCAAAATACTACCCTCACTTTTGAACACACGTATCCATTGTTCTTGGACTTTCTGAAGCAACTCTGGAAGCCCTCCGTTGTGAGTTTCATGAGTTGTGCTGTGGCTGCCTGAATTTCCTGCACTAATTAAAAATGTTTACTTTTCTTTTTTTAAAATTAATTTTATTGGTATGTTTTTTACATACACAGGGTAAATAAAGACCAAGATGTTTACTTTTCATGGTCATTTGGGCTTTAGGAAAAAGTCAGATGCCACACAGTGCCAGGTTCAGTGAATAAGGTTGATGCAGACGCGGAGTACTGTTTTTTATTTGAGAGAAGCTGCCCTTTATGTTTTGAATTGATCCTGGACATCGAGGCAGCTGTGATAGTACAACTAAAGACACGCAAAAGAGAGGACTTCCAGAGCTGCTTCAGAAAGTGGCAAGAGTGACAAAATAGGTGAGTTCAAAACATGAAGAAGGATTTTAAAGGAGATTAAATGGCAGTTTCTTTTACTGCAACAAAACTTTTATTTTTTAATTTTTTTCCTCTCATTGAGTTTATTGGTACTTTTTAGGTATACAATACAGTTACATTCATCATTGGGATCTTGTACCTTTACATGACAGGTCTTGGTTCTCATTTTTCCCCTTGTCCCTGCCCTCCCTTTACCCCCTCTTCCTCTCCCCATTTACAAACACTTTATTTCCATTTTTTTCATTTTATCCTATTTTTGCTTTTCCCTTATTACCTCTTCCCTACCCTTCCTACTGTTCCTATACCTTTAGCCCCTTTCTTCCTATTTCACATTGTCAATTATATCATTAGGATCTTATGTACTATTATAGTTTTTCACACCAGAGAAACTATTCAGTATTTACACATGTGTGACTTATTTATTTCACTTAGGAGTATATCCTCAATATGTATCCATTTTTCAATGAATTAATCTAATTTCTCATTCTTCATGGTTGAGTAATATTCCATTTTACATAAAAAATACATCGTCTTTATCCAGTCTCCAACTGATGGGCAAATGGGCTGTTTCCAAGTTTTAGCTATTACAAACTGTGCCGCTATAAACATAGGTGTACATATATCCCTGTGATATGATATTTTTAATTCTTTTGGAAAGATATCCAGCAGAGGGATGGCTGGGTCAAATGGAACTTCTAGTCTCAGCTCTTTGAGGTATCTCCATATTGATTTCCATAGTGGCTGCACCAGTCTGCACTCCCACCAACAATGGAGAAGGATTCCTTTCTCCCCACAACCCCGCCAACATATGTTATTGAGTGATTTCTTGATAGCAGTCATTCTTTGTGGGGTGAGGTGGAATCTCAGTGTTGTTTTCATCTGCATCTCTCGAATGACCAGTGATGTGGAACATTTTTTCATATATTTACTTGCTGCTTTTACTTGTTTGTCTGAGAAATGGCTGTTCATTTCGGTGGTTCCACTGCCTGCCTTGCAACAAAACTTTTAAACTTTTATTTTAACATTCCCTGTGTCCTTGATCACACTGCATATAGCTTTGTTTCATTTGAGAAAAGAATAAGTGGAAAGGTTGGATAGTATGGCAGGTATAGTTTTAACTTTAAGGAAAGTGAAAATTGTTTCCTAAAATAGTTACAGCATTTTCCATTTGAACCAAGAGTGAGAGAATTTCAGCTGCTCCGCATCACTGACGCCGCTTGGTATGGTTGGTCTTTGCAATGCTGGTTGTTCTTATAGGTGCATAATGGTGTCCTATGTGGTCATAAATTATATTTTCCTAATGATGCATAATCGTTAACATTTTTTTCTTGTCCTTATCTGAGATCTGTGTATTTTTATAGGTAAGATGTTTGTTAAAATCATTTGTGTATTAGATAATATGGACTATCGCCTTAAAAATTTCAAACTGTTCTTTCAAAGAATGAAACATTTTGATTTTGATGTTCTCAAATATAGTGATATTTGTGTGTGTGTGTGTGTGTGTGTGTGTGTGTGTGCACACTTAAGAATCTTCACCAAATTCAAAGTTATTAAAATCTTTTTCTATATTTTTCCTGGAAGTTTGTTTTGTTTTGAGACAGAGTCTCACTATGTAGCTGAGACTGATCTGGAACTCATTATATATCCCAGGCTGGTCTTGAACTCACAGCGAACCTCCTGCCTCAGCCTCCCGAGTGTTGAGATTACAAGCATGCGTCACCATGCCCGGCTTAATCTTTGATATATTTTGAGTTAATTTTTATAAATGATTTGAAATAAAAGTCAAAATTTATTTTTTTACATATATCTATCAAACAGTTCCAGAACTGTTTGTGAAAATGATTCTCTTTCCCTCATTGAATTGTCTTGCTACCCCTGTTGAAAGTTAATTGGACATATATATGTGAGTATTTTTGTGACCTTTTCATAGGGTTACATTATGCTAAATACCTTAGCATTTTAAGTCTTGAAATAAATGAGTACTACATAAATTTTCTGAGTTTGTATTTGTATAATTTTCTGGCTATTTGAGGTATATGGGTATATAAGAATAATTTGTCCATTTTTACAGAAAAGCTCATTGCTTGAACTTTAAGATTTCACAGAGGTATAAATCAATTTGATGGGAATTGACATCTTAAATATTAAATCTTCAAATCTATAATATAGCATATGTCTCACTTAATTATTACTTAGCTTCCATAAGCAATGCATAATTTTACTCTATATTTCATATACCTCTTTTCATTTTTGTCCTGATGTATTTCATATTTTGATATTATTATAAGGAATACACATTTTCTTATCAGTTGTGATTAATTGTGGCTATTCCTGAGAAATACAATTTATTTTTGTGTATTAAACTCACATTCTGCAACATTATTAAACTGTTATTAATTATAAAACCTTTTTTATTACTTCTATAGACTTCTCTACTTAAATGATTATCTGTGAATAATAATTTTAGTCTTTTCTTCTAAATTGCGAATTCTTTGTTTCCTTTTCCTGCTTTATTACTATGACTAGAACCTAACTAGTATGTTAAAGAGAAATAAAGAGAGTGATGTGCTTACCTCTTTACCTACTTCAGGGGAAAACATTCTGAAACATGTTAGCTATCAGTGTTTTGTAGATGCCCTTTAATAAGTTGAGATACTTTCTTATGCTTTTAGCTTCCTGAGGGATTTTTTTTTAAAATCAGGAATTAGAAGTTAAGTTTTCATCAACTTCTTTTTCTGTATATATTGGGGCAGTCATATTATTTTTTAACGTATTAATATAGTGAATTACATTAACTGATTTTTGACCGCTAAACCAACTTTGCATTACTGGGGTAACTCCCACTGAATAATAATATACCATTCTCAATGAATTTTTGGAAATTTGAAGATTATTTAAAAGAATTTTTGTGCCAAAATAAACCTCTCCTTTAAGCTTTGGGTGTCGGGATTGTGCTTCACTAGTAAGGAAGTGACTGAGTCAGACCCCTTGTCCTTTTCTTCATGAATTGTGCTGTCTGAAAGGCAAACACTCACTGTGCAATGCTGCATCTCAGATCAACTCTGATTTTAGAAAAGTCACTTTTTCCCTGTCAGCACCTCTGCATCAGTCTTCTTTTTTGCACAGAGCTGCTTATCTTGGTAATAGAAAAAAGTGAGAGGGAATTTTTATGTTATGAATAAGCTCTGTGAAAATTTATATTTGTCACCTGCAATACTAGAATATACTCGATCTGGTTTCTTTTGTGCTTGCTAAAGTTCTGTATGGATTTGGTTTCTTCTTTTTTGATTAGCAACTAATATTGATGTAAACCTCTGCCTGCTGGAACCCTATTGACAGTGAGGGCTATGATTTTATAAAGAGCAACTACTGTTACTCTGATATTTGAAAATAAAGAGGACTATGAATATTTCTGTATTATCTCTTCACTGCAAAATTAATGTTGTCACTATGAAAAGGGTAAAATGTTGGAAAAAAGTAGAAATGTCACCTTTAGTTCTATCATCCAGGAAACAATCACTTTTGGCATCAGGGTATATTTCATTTTAATAATTTTTTAGAGCATATTATTTGAGCATTAATGTCACATGAAATTAAATATATTAATGTTTTCAATAGTGTATTTTCTGGTTTAAAAATAATACATGCTTAGTACAGCAAATGGAAAAAAATACCTTGATACAGAGGATATTAACGTTATAATTAACGCTACCACCTAAAATAAACTCTGCCAGTGTTTATTTCATTAGAATATTTTTACATAGAAAACATCATTCCAAAGCAAGTACTTCTTAGCAATTCTGGTAATAAATCTAGGTAAGAAATATCAAGTGTACAAGACAGCTTTCATTAAGCCCAAATTATTTAGACACCCACAAAAGTGAACTTAATTTATCTGTACTTTTTACACATAATGGGATCCTGAAGACAAATTGTGGCCTTGCTACTTTCTCATTGCTGAGACACAATATCTGGCACCCACAAATTAAAGGTGGAGAGATTTGTTTTGGCCTACAGTTTGTAGAAGTTTTGGCCCATTGTTGACCAGCTCCAAGGCAGAGTGAAACAGCAGAGGGTCATGGCAGAGGAGAAACAGCTCATGGCATGGTGGCAGGAGGAAGACAGAGATCAAGGATGGAGGGAGGGAGATAGATCTTTCCAGACTGTGTCCCCAGTGATCCACCTCCTCTGACCAGGCTTCAGCTATAAACTCATCAGTGGATTACACTGATGGTTATCACACCCCTATGATCAAATCACCTCCCAAAATGCCCACTTGGAAGTACATGAGGCTTTGGGAAGATACCTGGATAAAAATACAACAAATTGCAACCAGGAAATGTTGTAAAAGTATATCTGATAACTCCTAAATATTGATAATATCAGAAGATCAGAATACCTGATATTTACCAAAAAGAAAATACACTATTAAAGGTCTTAAAGGAAACTTGAGTTTGTATTGGACTCTGGATGAATTAAATTAATACAATAGAGCCAAGCTGGCTGAGACACAAAACTACACACAGGGACACAGCTATGCCACAAAAGAAACGAAGAGATGGACTTACTGACAGACAGACACCAACATAATACGTTCCTGTACAGAATGAAAACAAAACAAGCTTAAAGCAAATGTTTGAAAAATCTCTTAAACCATCAGGTCTTATGTACACTTGAAAACATGGGCTAGTTTTGAGCCAGTCATTCCAAATTTATTCTGGTTATTAGTTCCTTAAAAGGTAATATATTCAGCATTCTATTCATAAGCAGACTTTTGCTTATCTTGAATGTCATAGCACAGATCCAGGCTAAGGCCATATTTTTCTTTAATTGGGATGTCCTAAATCTTTAGTGACCATGTGCTTCCTTTGAGTATGTATAATCACATTTCCCACTGGAAGGGAGTCTAATATGCCAGCATTATAGTTTGCTAAAACCTTCTAGCTAACGTGGCTGTGAGAACAAAATGTTCCCTAAAGGGGACAATATTAACTAAGTGTTCAGTGAGCATTTCTTTGCAGACTTTATATTTGATTGCAAAATATATATGGTTGTAAGTTTTAGTTAAATGTCATATTTTGAGACAATCACAGATTCACTCTATAGAAACACTACAGAGGGATCTCTTACATATTTTTACCTAGTTTTCCCATGCAAACATTTGACTCTGGAGTGTCCTCCAAAGGCCCATGTGCTAATGGAACGGTCCACTGTTGGCACTACTGGGAGGTGTTGGAACCTTTATAGGTAGGACCCAGTGGGAGATATTCAGTCCTTGAGAGTGAGCCCTTGAAGGGAATGCTGGGGCTCCCCATTCCCCTGCTTACTTTCTTTTGCTTCCTTATTATGAGATGATAGATTCCCTGATCACCATGTGTTGACTGAGTCTAGGCCTAAAAGCATCAGGGCCAACAGATAACGGACTTGAGCCTCTGAAATTATGATCCAAAACAAACCTTCCCTCTTTAGGAGTTTCTCAGGTATTTGTTATAGTGATTGAGAGCTGCCTAACATAGCACCAATAGTATTAACTTACATACTACAATATCACACATGGATTAAACACACTGAGGTTGACATTGATGAAAGAAATTTTTTTTCAGATTTCCACAGTTCAGCTCTATGTGTTTAGTCTATATGCTTGTTTGTGTTTAACTCTCCGCAATTTTAACACATGTGCATTTACGTGTTGTGCATTCACTAATACCACAACAATTAAGATGCAAAAAATTAGATCCACTGTAAGGATTCCTCTTGCTTTTTCTAACCATACTCACCCCCTGCTCCCCGTGACTCCTACTCCCTCACCTACCCCCAGCAACCAGTTGGTTCGTTATTTCTAAAAGCGTGTCATTTCAATAATGCCATCTAAATGCAATCATATTGTATGTAAACTTTAGATTGACTTTTTAAAAATTTAGCATTCCCTTGAGATCTATCCTTGAGATTTAACAGTTGTTTAATCCTTTTTATTATTGAGTAATATTCCATGGTATGAGTGTACCACAGTTTGCTTTACCACAGTGGTCCCCAACTTTTATGGTACCAGGGACTAGTTTTGTGGGTGGCAATTTTTCCATGGGTGGGGGTTGGATTGACGGTTTTGGGACGATTCAAGTGCATTACATTTATTGTGCACTTTATTTACACTATTATTACACTATAATATATGATGGAATGATCATGCAACTCAACATGATGTAGAGTTAGTGGGAATTCTGAACTTATTTTTTTCCTGCAGTGAGATGGTCCCATGTGAAATGGGGATGATGGGATACAGTGACACCTGAAATATGGTGCGAATGTCCAGTCTACTCCATAATCTTGTTTTGGATGTTGTCACTTCAGGAAATCCTTATTCACAAGGATAAGATGTTGGAAAAAGAAGCAGGCTTTTCAGTGTTTTTATGAAAATCTCAGGATATTTTGCTTTGACTTTAATCCAGAATATATGGAGATTTGAAATCATCTCTTTCAGGTTTGCCATCGTTTGCAGTTACATGAAGTTGATCCTCTTTTAGCACAGCCACTCACAAGTGGGTCTCAGATCCATTCCTTTTCAGTTTTGAGGTCTTTTGTAGTTGGCAATAAGTGTTCAGACTATTTTAAAAGCTTAGATAAATGATGATATACCAGCTGTAAAAAGCGAAGGCCTTGGCTCAGTCTCTTTCAAAGTCTCTGCCAGTGTCAAACATAGTAAAAGTCCCAGGGTTCTCTCATTGCCCCCATAAGTCCAGTTTGGATTGGAATGCAGCCACTTAATTTCCCAGCTTGAACATAGTTGTCACTCTCCCTGGAAGTGAAGCTTGAGTTCACTGAGCATGTAGAATATGTCATATATAAGCAAGTTTTGTGACCCATTCTGTGGCACTGAACTCTACTCCCAGTGATGATTGTATTTCTAAAAGATATCTCTGGAGCAGTTCTGATAACTCAAAAACTCTGGCCAGTGATCTATGTTTAGAAAGTCACCTCACTTCTGAGTATATGAGAAAAAAGTGTGTTCTCTGCATGTATCTTCTCACAAAGCTGGATGAACAGACATGAGGCAAGGGCACATACTATAATGTGGTTTATAATTTTAACCTTAACCTGCAAAGTATCATTAAGTTCAGGTGACATTTTTTGCCAGCATTTCTCTATGGGCGGCAGATTGCATCATCTCACATTCAGAAATGACCCCTTCCACCTGCATAGTGAAGCCAAAGAAACATCCAGTTGGGGCAGCCACCCTCTTTGTCAATATATTGAGATAGAATGACCGATTCAATTTTTCTGATATGTAATCATTCAAGGACTTGAATAGTTCTGCAGCTGTGGTACAGAGGTACCCTGGTTTTTAAAATTTAATTCTTTCCATGATTCTGTTTAAATTTGATGAGAGCTGAATCAAATTTTCCCATAAGATCAATGTTGAATGTAACTGTTGAATTTGATTCAGTTCTCTTCCAATTTGGCTGTAACCAGAGTAATGGAAATAATTAAGTTTGTGAACTAAGGTACCACTGTATTGGTTGGCAACAAAAGGGCACATAACATATCCTCATGCTTGTCCTTGTGAAAAATATATCACACAAAAACAAGCACTGTTGTCTCTTGTCAATGTCAATAGACTTTTCAATCTGGATTATAATCGCAGTGACTCATTAAGCCTCTCTAACAACTCTGCCACAGAATCTTTTATCATTTCATCCACTTGACTAGTTATAGTAGTAGTTAAGAGAGAACACGTGCTGCCTTTGTACTATAGTCTCTTAAAAGTTTATGACAAATGTCCTTAGCAGCAGGCAGGATCAGCTCTTCACCAACAAGGAAGAAATTCTTAGTTTTAACAATGTGTTCGAGAATGATGCTTTCAGTGCAGATACCTTGAGAAGTAGTGGTCTTCAATGATTGCTTCTGTTATTCACGTTCATGTTTTGTTCTTTGAAAAAACTCCAAAGGGTTATCTCTTAATGCAAGGTGCTTGGTCTCCATGTTGTGAAACAATTTTCAAGGATTCATGGCTTTGTTGGATAGCTAGTCATCACATACTATATATAAAGTGGGCTTGGAGAATATAAATGACCTGTAGCAATGAACCCTTCATTTAAATGAGATATTCTTTCTCAGTGTAGCTTTCTTTTTGTTGTAGTCTTAGAACCTTCTGCTATCTTATTATTGGGTCTTTCCCACATTTCCAAGAAGTTCTACAGTGACATTTTTTTCTGATGTATTTTTAACTAAGGTTAGCTCGTGGCCTTATCAAAACTGTGACTGAGACAATTGCACAGTATTGGAAAATAGTGTAGGCAGTATGGTAAATAAAATAATGGCAGGCCATGTGTCAATGTCAGATTCTCACTGAAAGCCTGCTGCCAGGCGCAGATGTACAGTGGAAGTCCATCGAATTGCTTGCCATTACGAAGGCAGAAACCCGTTGCAACTTAAACTTCACTTGCCGCTCACTGGTAGGGGTTTGATATGAGTCTGCAAGCAACTGATTTACTGTAATCTCTGTGTAGTTAAACCTCTCTGTTAATATTTATTTGATTTTTTCCATTAAGTCTATTGGTACATTTAAAGCAAACAATACAGTTACATATAACTTTGGGATCTTGTACCTTTACATGACATATTTTGTTTCTTAATTTTCCCCCACAACCCTGTCTTCCCTTCACCCACTTCGCCCTTCCCTATTTAAAAAGACTTTGTTTCCATTTTTTTCTTTTCTCTTATTTCCTTTCCCCTTCCCTTCCCACTTCCCCTGTATCCATTTTCTTCCTATTTCACCCTCTCAAATATACCATTTGAACCTTATTTACACTTTTAGTTTTTCACACCAGAGACACTATTAAGTATTTACTTAAGTGTGTCCTATTTATTTCACTTAAGAGTATAGCCTCAATGTGTATCCATCTAGCTATAAATGTCTCTAGTTTCTCATTCTTTATGGCTGAGTAGTATTCCATTTATGAAAATCTTTTTTATCCAGTCTCCAGTTGATGGGCATTTGGTTGTTTCCATAGCTATTACAAACTGTGCCACTATAAACATGGGTCCACATACATCACTGTGGTAAAATTCTTTTAATTCTTTTGGAAAGATACGCAGCAGAGGGATAGCTGTGGCAAATGAAAGCTCTAATCCTAGTTCTTTGAGGTATCTCTATATTGATTTCCATAGTGTTTGCACCAGTCTGCACTCCCACCAAAAATGGAGAAGGGTTCCTTTCTCCCTAAAGCCCTGTCAGCACTTGTTATTTGTTGATTTCTTGATAGCAACTATTCTTTTTGGAGTAAAGTGGAATCTCAGTATTGTTTTCATCTGCATCTCTCAAATGACCATTGATGTTGAACATTTTTTCATGTATTTATTTGCTCCTTTTTCTTGTTTGTCTGAGAAATGTCTGTTAATTTCAGATGTCCATTTTTTTTATTTGATTTTATTTATTTATTTATTTATTTAGAGACAGAGTCTCACTATGTAGTTGAGACTGACCTGGAACTCACTATGTAGTCCAGGCTGGTCTCAAACTTGCAGGGATCCTCCTGCCTCAGTCTCCCAAGTGCTGGGATTACAGGCGTGTGCCACGACGCCAGGCATAGATGTCCATTTTTGAATCAGGTCTTTGTATTTGGGAGGTCTGATTTTTTTGAGTTCTTTATATATTCTAGATAGTAGTCCTTTGTCTGAGAAGCAGCTGGTAAAAGATTTTTCCCACATTGTAGCTTGTCTCTTAGCTCTATTGGTGATTTTTCTTGCACTGCAAAAACTTTTAATACAGTGAGATCCCAGTTGTTGATTCTTTTTGCAAGTTTTTGTGCTGTTGAGGGTTTGTTCATAAAATCTTCTCCTATGACAATACCTTTGAGAGTTCTGCCTAATTTACTTTCCAGTAAATTTAGTGTTTCTGTTTTGATATTTAGATCTTTAATCCACTTGGATTTTAGTTTAGTGTATGGTGAAAGATACAGGTCTAGTTTTAATCTTTGGCAAGTTGAAATCCAATTTTTCTAACACCGTTTATTAAAGAGGCTATCTTTCCTCCAGTGAGGATGGTTAGCTCTTTTGTCAAAGATGAGGGAGCTGAGCATATCTGGTGTTGTTTCTGCTTCTTCTAATCTATTCCATTGATCCTCAGGTCTATTTCTTTGCCAGTACCATGCTGTTTTTATTACAGTGGTTTGTAGTATAGTTTCAAGTTGGGAATTGTGATACCCCTGGGCATGTCACTGTTGCGTAGAATGCCTTTTGCTATTCTAGGTCTCTTTTGGTTCCAAATGAATTTTTTGATTGTATCTTAAGTTCTGTAAAAGATACTGTTGGGATTTTAATCAGGATTGCATTGAATCTGTATAGAAGTTTTTGAAGTATGGCCATTTTCACTATGTTGATTCTTCTTACCCAGGGACAACAGATGTCTTTCCATCTTCTTATATCCTCTTCTATCTCTTTTTAAAGAGTGCTGTAGTTTTCCATGTAGAGGGTTTTTTTTTGTTGTTGTTTTTTTTTTTTATAGATTGATTCCTAGATATATCGTTTCTTTGGATGCTTTTGTGAAAAGAATTGTTTCCCTAATATCTCTCTCAGTGAGTCTGTTATTTGTGTACAAGAAGACTATTGACTTTTGACTGTTGGCCTTGTATCCAGCTACTCTACTGAATCTGTCAATTAAGTCTAGAAGTCTTTTGACAGAGTTTTGGGGTCTTCTATGTAGAGTATCAGATCATCAGCAAATAGTGAAAGTTTAACTTCTTCCTTTCCTATCTTTTTTCCTTTTATTTCTTTCTCTTGTCTAATTTCTGTGGCTAATGTTTGTAGAACTATTTTGAACAGCAGTGGTGATAGTGGACATTCTTGTATTGTTCCTGATTTTAGCATGAAAGTTTTCAGTTTTTGACCAATTAGTATAGTATTGGCTGTTGGTTTTTCATAGATAACCTATATCAGGTTGAGATAAAAACATCTATTCCAATTTTCTGTAGGGTTTTTTCATGAATGGTGGGTGTTAAATTTTGTCAAATGCTTTTTCTTCATCTATTGAGATGATCATATAATTTTTGTCCTTGGCTCTATTAATATAGTGTAGTATATTTATTGATTTATATAAGTTGAACCATCCTTGCATCCCTGGGATACATCTGACTTGGTCAGGGTGTGTGATCTTCTTGATGACCTTTTGTATTCTGTTTGCCAGTATCTTCTTGAGGATTTTTGCATCTATGTTCATTAGGGAGATTGGCCTTCTCTTTTTTTGGTTGGATCTTTCCCTGATTTTGGAATCAAAGTTATACTTGCTTCTAGGAATAAATTTTGAAGTATTTCTTCCCTTTCAATTTCACTGAAGAGTTTAAAGAGTAGTGGCAATGGTTCTTCTCTAAATGTCTTGTCAAATTCAGCAGTGAAGCCAACAGGAGCTGGGCTTTTCTTTGTTGGTAATGTTTTAATTACATTTTCAATTCCACTGAATGTAATTGGGGTGTTTGACTTTTTATATTTTCTTTGTTCAACTTTGGAAGTTCATATGTGTCTAGGAATCTGTCCATTTCTTCTGTATTTTTCCATTTTATTAGAGTGTAGGTTTTCAAAGTAGGTATTGATGATCCTCTGAATTTCTTCTGGATCTGTTGTGACTTCACCTTTTTTATTTCTAATTGCATGAATTTGAGCCTTTTCTTTCCATTTTTTTGATAAGATTTATCAATTTTATTTATTCTTTCAAAAAACCAACTCTTTGATTCATTGGTTTTTTTGTATCACAGTCTTAATCTCCATTGCATTGATTTCTGCTCTGATCATTATAATTTCCTTCCTTGTAGGAGCTTTGACTTTATTTTGCTTTTTTTTTCTAGGAGCTTAGTTTCAGCATTAGGTTGTTTATTTGAGCTCGCTCTGATTTTACTAGTATAGGCATTTACTGCTATAAATTTCCCTTATAGAACGGCTTTCATTTTGTCCCATAGATACCTGTGTGTTGTATTGCATTATCATTTAATTGTATAAACTATCTAATTTCTTCTTTAATTTCCTCTGTGACCTGATGGTTGTTCAGTAGGGTGTTATTTAATTTCCATGTGTTTGTGAAGTTCTTGCAGTTTTTTATGCTATTGATCTCCAGTTTAATTGCACTATGCTCTGATAACATAGAGGGGATAACTTCAATTCCTTTGCACTTACTTAAGCATGTTCTATGAGCTAGCATGAGGCCTATTTTGGATAAGGACCTGTGTGCAGCCAAAAAGAATGTATATTTTGATTTTGTGGGTTGGAACACTCTATTTACATCTACTAAGTCCATTTGTAGAAGACTTCATTCAGTTCTGTTATTTCATTGTTGATTTGTTGTCTAGATGATCTATTTGTGTCAGTGGACTATTGATGTCCCCCACTATAATTGTATTAGTGCTTATTTCATTTTTCATATCCATTAATATTTGTTTTATATAATTGGGGGCATCAGTATCAGTGCATATATATTTATGATTGTCATTTCTTCCTCTTGTATTGTTCCCTTTACAAGGATGTAGTGGCTTTCTTCTTTGTCTCTCTTAATTAGTTTTGGTTTTAAATCTACCCTGTCTGCAAATAAGATAGCTACCCCTGCTTTTTTCTGAGCTCCCGTCACATGGAGAACTGTTTTCCATCCTTTTACTCTCAGTCTATGAATTTCTTTGTTGATTAAATGAGTTTCTTGTATATAGCATATTGTTGGATTTTGCTTTTTATTTTATTATTATTATTATTTTAGACAGGGTCTCACTATGCAGTTGAGACTGAACTGGAACTCACTATGCAGTTGAGATTGAACTGGAACTCACTATGTAGCCCAGGTTGGTCTCAAACTCACAGGGATCCTCCTGCCTCAGCCTCCCAACTGCTGGGATTATAGGCGTGTGCCACCAAGCCTAGTTTGGATTTTGCTTCTTAATCCATTCTGCCTGTTTGTTTTAATTGGTGGATTGAAGCCATTAACATTTATATTTGTAACTGTTATGTATTGACTTTTCATTGTCATGTTATTCCTGTTGTTGGTTCTCTCTCCTTTTAATTTTTTGCCTTGCCTGGTACATTTGCTCTGTTGGCCCTTATGCAGTTGTGGCCTTCATTTCCTTTTTCCAGGATATTGTTTCCAGGATTTATTTGGAATGCCAGTTTGGTGTTCATGAAATTTCTTAGGTGTTCTTTGTCATGGAAATCATATTTCCCCATCAGTTTTGAAGATAGTTTTTCAGGGTACATCAGTCTAGGTTGGAGCTTGTTTTCTTTTGGACTTGAAATACTTCACTCTAGGCTCTCCTTGACTTGAGAGATTGTGTTGAAAAGTCTGCTGTGATTCTGATGGGTTTTCCTTTGCATGTGATTTGTTTCTTTTCTCTAACTTCTTGTAGAATGTGTTTTTCTCTAGGGTTTCTAGGATCTTGATTTTATATGTAGGTGTAGATTTTTTTTGATCATGGCTATTTGGAGTCCAATATGCCTCACTTGTCTATATATCAAACTCTTCCCCTATGTTTGAGAAGTTTTCTGTCATTAATTCTGTGAACAGTTTTTTCATGGCATTTGTACTTTTTCCTGCTACTTCATGAATTCCTATCAGTCTTGTATTACTCCTCTTTGCATCATGTAAGAGTTGTTGGATTGATATCTCATGATCCCTTACTGTTTTTAAGAGATCTCTATTTTCAAGGTCACTGACTAAAATCCTATCTTCACATTCATCCATCCTAATGTTTCACTGTCAGACTTTTCCTCCTCATTTCCCCCAGAGCTTACCTTTGGTGAGGTGGAAGTCTGTGCTTGTGCCTTGTTTAAATATCTTCTCATTTCTATTTTTGTTGTGGTACTGTCCTTTGTTTAATTCCTGGGTTAATACTTTGATCTTCCAGATATAGCTCCTCTTTAGGTTTTGAGTCTCTAATGACTCTGAGAAAATCTCATTTTCATTATACCAGGAAGGACAACTGATTAAATCAGTCAAACACCTTACCCCAAGTAATACAATCAGCAACACAATAGCATCAAGCACAGCTTAGAAAAATGACAATTTGTGGTAGTTATTAATCTATCCCCTTTAACTGTGTGAATTAAATCAAAATTGAGGACCACCCTGAAACATGTTTATAGTGAATAAACTCTTCAATATAGCAACTTTACCCTTCAGGGTGGGGACTTTGAAGGAGTTGGGAAGGGAGAGACAGATAGGATAGAGAAAGGTTAAAAGTGAGGTCAGAGGACACAGGAAGATCACACAAAGTCTAGAGGCTGTTGAAGAGAAGAGGAGAAGACAGAACAAAATATATCCAGGAATAGAACAAACTAACAGCAATAGGGTAGAGACTGTAATCACTTTCTTTTATAACTAATGGAACTTGAGAGAAGGAAAAAGAGAAGAAAAGAAAAAAACAAATTCAAATTAGGATAGGAATACGAACAAGGGGAAGAAATGAAGATCAAGGTGGGAGAGAGAGAGAGAGTGAGATCAAGAGAGAAGGAAAAGAAGATAAGAAAATTAAGATTAAAAATAAAAAAATTGAGAAAAGAAAGAGATAGATAAAAAATTTAAAATCTTTAACGATAAGAGAAAAACATTACATTGAAAATAAAAAATACTGAGTGAAGTATAGAAACATTTCCATTGAGGTCCACTTACCTTCTTCTTACTTGTAACTACACCTGTTTGCTATATCAGATGGTGTAGATAAAATTCTTTGATATCATTATCTTCAAGAGGTTATGTCAAACTCCTGTTCTTTTGAGTATAGAACATGTTTAGTGACACAGAGAATCACAGAAAGCAATGGTATGTGACTTCAGAGACCAGTTTGTAGAAGGCCTCTCTTTTTCTCCCTCCCCTTTCCCTCTTCATGTACCCTCCATCCCCACTAACTTGGGTGGAAATCAGATGCTATGTTGTGAGCAGCCAGATGCAAACACATATATGACAAAGAACTGAGCTTCCTGCAGATAATCAGGTGAGTTAACCATCTGTAGAGTAAATCCTTTTGCTTCTGGCAGTCACACTTTTTGTTTTGATTTGGATTTTATTTTCTTGAGACAGAGGTTTCACTGTGCAGTCCAGGCTGGCCTCAAACACCTAGGGTCAAACAAACTCCTTCCTCAACCTCCCCCAGGGCTGAGAATTCAGGTAAACTCCAACACACCTGGCCCTTCAATTCAGCTTTGGCTGACATCTTGATGTTGATCTCATGAGAAGCTTACCTAGCCAAGCTATTCCTTAATTCCTGATCCCCAAAACCACATCAGATAATAAATGTAGTTCCCTTGAACCACTAACTTTTGCAGTAAATTTTCACACAACACTGAATAACTTATGCAAATATCAAATATGTAGGCAGTCCTATTAAATATACTAGAAAATCAGGAGACTATTTTTACTCATTTGAAAAAATCCTACAGGTTACCTTTGCTTTTATAATTACAGCAATTAAGATGAAGCCAAGAGATAGATCACTGAGTTGCCTAACTTGTGAAGGATGTTTGGTCTTGTTTTTTTGTAATTAGAGTAAAGGAGACTCTAGGACATGAGACTGTAGAAGTTCATTCATCTTTTGCTCCCACACACTCCTTTGCTTCTCCACCCACCCTTCCCTGAAGCTACTGGGTGTATACTGGTTTTATGATGTTTGTTTCCAAAGACTGACCTTGATCACACATGAAAGCATCCCAAAATCTGTGTGCCAAGACAGGTTGCTAAGTAATTAGCCAATATCCAGCATCTATGAAGATTTATTGTTAAAATCTTAAGCCATCTGGCATATCTTTTGAATATATTATTTGCTCAGTGCTTCCATTCAGTTATACAAAAGAAATCAGGAAAAGATTTGGATATGTGAGATAAAACAAAAGCAAAATAAGATACACTAGAAAACCCAAACAAATCAAAACAAAATTAAACATATTTGTCAACTATACTATTTGGTTTCCACAGTATCTATGCTCAAGTACCTTAGTCTTACTTTGTATCTGTCTTTAACATTTATTTTCTGACCTGTCATTGTGACAAAATACATGAAAAATCAACTTGGGCTTACTTCAGTCCAGAGTTCCAGTTTTAGTCAGTGGTTGCTTGGCCCTGTTGCTTTGGGCTGCACGTCACGGCAGGAGTATGTGGCAGAGGCACATCTCATGGTGGCTGGAGAGGAATAGATAGAAGCAGGAGCCAATATTGCAATGTTCTCTCCAGAGGCCTGACTCCACCAGGCCCCACTTCCTAAGGGTTCGACCACCTCCCATAAGACCACAGGCTGGAGACCAACCTGCAAGATAGGCCTTTCGGGGGGCATTCCAGATCCACATTCTATCACTAAGCATAATATGTCACAAATGTATTTAATAGCTAAAGCCATACTACAGCAATCAGTGTAAGCTTCAGACTTTTTAATAAAAGCACTCAGTGGAGGAGTGTGACAGTCCAGTGGAAACTGAGGGGAGGAACGTTTGTGTTGAAGCTATGCTGTGAACAGACCAAGAGATCACAAAATCATTGTTTTGATTTTCTAGTACATTTAATATACTTTCCTACATAGTTGGAGTAGCATGAAACATTACTGCAAAATTTAGTAGTTGAAGACAGCTAACGTTTATTATCTGATATGATTTCTGGAATCAGGAATTGAGGAATAGCTCAGGTTTTGTCATGAAGTTAACACTAAGACATCAGTCAAAGCTGAATCAAAGGGCCAGGTGTGACAGATGTAAATCGCACCTTTTTAGGAGGTTGAGAAAGGAGGATTACTTGAGCCCAGGAGCTGGAGGCCAGCCTGAACATGAACAGCATAGTGAGACCTGTCTTGAAAAAGAGCCTTTGGTAGTGGTGGCTCAAATCCTCCTTCTTTGTTGCCATTTGTTGGCACTGCCACTGAAAGCAGTGTTCTCCTGTGGAAATTTTCCTCCTCTTCCTGTATCAGTTCTTCCTTAATCTGTTATTCCCTCACACAGTGTTTGTCAAACTTTAGTATGTTCAGAACCACCTCCGGCGGAAGTCTAATGACCATAGATCTCTGGGTCCATTACTGAAGTTTCTGAGGCAGCAGCACAACTGCACTGAAGCCTGAGATACTGTTTGCTATCAGTAAGTTCCTGGGCAGTGATGTTGCTGTACTCCAGACAACACTAAGAACCACTGCCCTAAAGTTTTAAGCTTGGTTGGAGATCCCAAGGATTAAGAATGAACATTTAATACAAGGTTCTTAAGGTGAGAATAAGAACCAAGGCAGCTAAAACCACCAAACCGCTGTGCATGGCTGTAAAAGAGATCTGTTTTAGCACATAAGAAAGAAAAAGATAGAGAAGTGAGTGAGTAAGAGGGCCTGAGGCTGTAGGGTCAAATAAAGATTAAGATAGTTGCTAAAATATACCTGGTAAAACACCCTTGGAGAGCTTTAAAAATCTCTCCTGTATATCTACATAAACATTAAAATGTAAGGGAGAGAGGGAGAGAGAGAGAGAATAGAATGTGAATGCGCATGTGCATATGTGAGATTTAGGCAGATGCTGAATTTTGTTACAGTGTGAAGCCATTCGGAACAGAGGCAGCGTGTCTGAGAGTACTCAGCAGTCAGCTATAGCTAGAGGTGATCTAAGACACATGAGTCCCTATACCAGGGATGTCTTGTCATCTCACTGGCATTTATAACTAGTTATCTTAGAGAAGGATTTGGACTTGTACAGGACGTGGTAATGGAGGTTGACATCAGTCATATCTAGTTCTCTAGGAGATAGAGACGCTTCAGCCAACAAATCAGTTACTGTTTATGTATGGTTCCCATATACTTTGTGCTTATTTTTACGCCTTTGCTTTGGGTAAGCACATGTAATACCTCTCTTCAAACCGTAACATTGAGAGACTTCTGTCTTTTTCACAAATTCATTGGGTGTTGTTTGGAGGTGGCACTTACATCAAATTTTGATTTTGACCTCCAGATGAGGGTTGAATGTTCTTAGGATTCTGGAAATGAAGGAGCACCTATCTGCCTGAGGAAGACCAGAAGGACTGCACCTCGACAGTTCCATTCTGACTGAGGGATGTTGTGGGGCCCTCTGAATATTATGCCTATGACTTCCTAACATAATCTCTATCCTAGGAGTTCAAATATTTAGGGGTTTATCTGCCTTACCCCCTTACAAATATCTGCTTATCGTTTTTGTCCAAAAAAGCCTTTGAGTGTGTGAGACAACAAAGGAAAGAGGAAAATCTACTTTGGGATTTAAGACCAGCAGCCCTGTTTTCTGGCCCTCTTCCATGACTTCCTGAGATCGCTATGCTGAAGTATTTCCTTATTAATTTATTTGTCATTTCCAGCCCTGATGAGTTCAGAAGGTTGAACCTCAGAAAAACAACCAATTGCTTAAAGTATTTTATTTGAGGCTAACGCCATACTTCAATCTGGTAATAATTAAAAGCACGGGGAAGCTTTGTTTCTTAACATCTTATTCAACTAGATGGCATTAGCTGTAAAGGTCAAATATTTTAAATGTGGAAACCTTTGAAGGTGATGATGGTTAATCAGACCAATCCTGCCTTCAGGAATCCTTTGTACAGTCTATTGAAACTCCCAACTTTAGTTTCCATTGCAGTTTCATATACGGAATTCCTACTGAGGATGAGGATTTTTAACTAAACATCAAAACTCTTGTAAAAGATGGAGTCTTGACATGTTAAGAGCAAGGCCCTCTTCTTCCTGCTCCTGATATACCCTGCCTTTTCTCCTCCCCGTGGATTTTCATACTGTTCTTTCTACTCTCGAGGGTAACTTTCCTGCGTGCTTATCTCTGTCCTCTGCCCACAAAAGGGCCTTACAGTTTCTGTTCGTGCCATAAATTTTGTCAACACCAACAGAATCCCACCTGGGCTCTTCTCAGAGTGTGTGCCATCTTTGTTCAGCAGATGATAAACAACAGGGAGCAAGCATGATAACCATTGAAACTGCAAAGGAGATGCCTGTTTTCATTGTTTATGTTCTGCAGCACACACTCACGGCTCCTTTATTCAGACATTAATGGATAACCAAAAAAGTGTTCATGGAAAAAAAAAGTTCTTTTAAAAATTGATGAATTAAAACTTTTTGTGCTAATTTTTCAAAACTGCAGAATAACTTTTTGGGAAAATATTGACAGCTCACCAGATTGATGGAAGAACTAAGCAATGGGGCCCGGGGAAGGACAAGAAATAGAGGCTGTGTTTTGAGACTAAAAAGGTCACTATACAAGAGAAAACTCCAAGAAAAAGATAACAATCATAAATATATGTGCACCAAACACCAGTGCACCCAACTATATAAAACAAGCATTAATGGACACACAAAATCAAATAAGCACTAATACAGTTATAATGAGATCTCAATACCCCACTGTCACAAATAGATCAACTAGACAAAAAATTGACAAAGAAACATCAATTTTTCAAATACCTGGATGAAAGAATTTGATTAGACCAGTCAGAGTATGTGGTCTCCACTTTGGTTCCAATCATCTATATTACTAGGAGACAGGACACCAGCCGTGACTGGAGTCAATCATTCAATGTAGTGAACGAAACTAAGGTTCTTGCAATTTACCATCTTGCTTGAAGTATGAATAATATGTAACTGAAGTAGAGGGAACACACCATCCTATAGGTGAGAGTAAAGGTTCTCAAATGAGGGATCTCGGGACCATTAGTATGGAAGTCAATGGAAATTTGTTAGAAATGCAAATTATTTTTCCAGACCCCCAAATCCCCAGCTTAGGACCAGGAATCATATTCTAACTAATATTCTAAATGATTCTGATATAAGGAAAATTTAGCATATACACGAATAACTCAAGTATGTTGTAAAAGTACACATTTTCATTTATTAAACCCGAAATTCTGCATTTTTAACAAATTACAGGGAATCATATGGTTGCTGGTGCCAGGCCAGATGGTGAACAACAAAGCTTTGGAGACACTGAAGGATAAAGCATATCACTACTTCAAACTGTGGAAAATCTGTAGACAAAAGTCCACTGAAAACCACAAAATTCTTGTAAAAACATACATTTACATACATCTTCAGGAAGTTTTATATTTTGGGAGGAGGGGACTTCTTACTTCTACAGGCAGGCTTAAAACAGGATTGGTTATGTAATTTACATAATGTCACCTTGAAGTCAAGGATGTGAGCGTTTACTTGTCTTAATCTCAACATGTAAAAAGCATGAAATAAGAGTGGACTCTTTCCAGCTGCCTTTTATTTTCACTTGTTCATGGCAGATGCATCATATTCCATACCATTTAATATTATAACTCAAAGCTTAATGCTAATTAATTAAGTTGATAAACTGTGACCTAAAAGAGGGTTGTTGGGTCTTTCTTTCTTGGGCAAATAAATCATATGTAGTGTTTTATGTACCTGGGTATTTGATAAATAATTGATAAAGCTTTTGAGAATCTAGTCCAAGCTTTTACTTACAATGAGTTGTATATGGATGTAAGATAATGGTCCAGTTTCATTCTTTACATAAAGAGAGCCATTTTTCACACTCAATTTATTGGAGATTCTCCTTTCCCTATTTCATATTTGGAATACTTTGTTGAAGATCAATTAGCCATAGACATGTGGGTTTACTTCTGGGCTGTGTTTTTCATTGGTCTATATGTCTGCTTTTATCCCTGAACCAAATTGTATCTTTGTAATATAATTTTATGGGGCGGTGTGATATCTCCAGTTTTGCTCTTGCTGAGATTGTTTGGCTATTCTGGCATTTTGTGATCCCCTATGAATTTTAGGATCTGTGTATCACTTTGGATAGTGCGAACATGTGGTGAATTGACTAATGGTCAACTTGTAACACCCAGCTGTTCTGAATCAGGGTGGTCTGGGCGTGGAGGATCCACCTGAGGATTGTTACTATAGCCATAAAAAGAGAACTGGAGGGGAAGAAGTGGGCTGTTGATTTTCTAGGAGAAGCTTGCTGTGGATGGGTTTCCTGATGTGAAGGAGGCTGTTCTCATTAGAGGAGGAGCTCAGGATCTTGCTGTCCCTGGGAATGGCTGCTGCTTTCATCAGGGGAGCTCTGATCTTTACCATGAGCATCACTTCCTGACTCCAATGTGGAGCCTCATGTAAGTAGAAGCCCTCAGGCTCAGCTTTGTGGCATAAATCCTTCATGTTACCGAGTAGGTTTTCTGGCTTCCACCACTGACCTTTGGGCCCTCCAGGTGCAGATCCTCAATACGGACAAGGGTGAGACATTGCCACGGGCTCTAGGCCTTTAGCAGGACTTGTGTAGGAAACTGCTGGAATCCAGGCCCTCAACTGGATTCTTTGGGCCTGTACTGTGTGGGTAATCTCTCTTGCACTCCTTTGCATTTGGTTATTTGGGTAATTATCATAAAATAATACTATAAACTATGTGTCCTATATTTAATGTATTCCCTTGCTAAACCTTGACTACAACAGAACATTTTAAGGATTATTATTCCAACCCATGAATGTAGGATGCTTATTTACTCATCTATTTACTTCCTAAGTGCTAATTTCCTTTACTGATTTTGTATAAATTTAGATAAGTTTATTCTCAACTATTTTCACCTTTTTGCTGCTATTATGAATGTGATATTTTTCTTAATTTTATTTTCAGATCATTATTGGTGAGTTGGAGGACAATTAAGATTTGCATGTTGATGCTGTGTCCTGCAAGTTTACTGAATTTATTATTCTAAGAGTTTAGTCTTGTTTTTGTTCAGTCTTTAATGTTTTCTACTTATATGATCATGTTGTAGGTAAAGATGTAATTTTACTTCTTTTCCAATTTGCATGTCTTTGATTTCTTTCTAATCTAATTGCTCAGAACAGGACTTTTCATACAGTACTGTGTTATAAAGAAGTGGCAAGAGTAAGCAATCTCACCTTGTACCAGATCTAAGAGTAACAGGGAAAGTGTTTAGTTTTCCCTTATGATTACAATACTAGCTGTGGGTTGTTCACATATGGCCTTTATTGTATTGGGGTAAGATCTATCTACAGCTTCTTTCTTTCTTTCTTTCTTTCTTTCTTTCTTTCTTTCTTTCTTTCTTTCTTTCTTTCCCCTCCTCCTTCTCCTTCTCCTTCTCCTTCTCCTCCTCCTCCTCCTTCTTCTTCTCCTTCTCTCTCTCTCTCTCTCT
>NW_022900950.1:66425577-66442609 GCF_012274545.1 Fukomys damarensis | reverse complement strand
CCTCTCCCTCTTTTTGCCATTTGTCCCAGGCTGATGTCAAACTTGTGGGGTCAGGATTCTCATGCATTAGTCTCACAAGTAACTGGGACTGTAGGTGCATACCACATACCACAGCACCTGGCTGCTTCTATAGATATTTTGTTAAGAGGTGTAGTAATGAATGAATGTTGAACTTTGCCACTTTTTTTGTGCCTAAAGAAATGATCATTTTTTTCTTTCCTTTTCTTAACATGTTATACAATACTGATTGATTTGTGTACACTGAGCCATCTTTGTATCCCTGTGACAGGGATATCTATCTATCTGTCTATCTATATACATATTTCTTTAATGTGTAGTTGAATTTGGTTTGCCAATATCTTATTCAAAATTTTGCATCCATGCTTATTAGGGAAATTAGCTCATAGGTTTCTTCTTTTGTAGTGTCTGCTGTTTTGGGTATCAAGGCAATACTGAACGGTTGAAATGAATTTGAAAGTGTTTTCTTTTCATCGATTTTTGGAAGAGTTTGAGGATTCGTACTGATTTCTTGAGTGCTTGGTAGAATGATCTTTGAGGTCATCAGGTCATAGGCCTTTCTTTGTTGGAAACTTTTGATTACTCATCCAATTGGTCTCTATATTTCATATTTGATTAAATTGTATGTTTCAAGGAATTTATCTACTCATAGATTATTGAGTTGGTTGGCATGTAAATTTTAGACTTTTTTTGAAGTATATTGTTACATATTTTCACTATGATTTCAGATTTTATTTATGAAAGTCTTTGCTCTCTGTCTTAGTTTATCCTAGCTAAAGAATCATTAAGTTGGTCTATCTTATAAAAAAAGCTTGAAAGTTTGAAGATCCTTTTATTTTTTTTTTCTGTTTGACCTCTTTCTTTTCAAATATTTTTTTTCCAACTGCTGAATGGGCTTAGGTTTTCTTATTCTATTTCATTTATGTGTAAAATTAGGTTGCTTATTTGGAATCTTCTTTTTTACTGAAGGCACTCAGTACTATAAATGTCTCTTTTATTATTGATTTTTTTTTTTTGGTACCAGGGTTCAAACTCAGGTCCTTGCACTTGTGAGGCAGGTGGTGGCACCTCTGAGATAAATGCCTGGTTCATATTATTGATTTTTCTATACTGTAACTTTTGATACATTGTGTTTTTATATTTTTTCCTTCAAGATAGTTTTTCAATTCCCCCAACTTCCATTTTAAGGATAAATGATTGTTAAAGAGTGTATGGGTTAGTTTCCACATGTATGAATCTTCCCATGTTATTTTTGTTTTGTTTTGTTTTTTCTTTCGTTGAGTTTATTGGTACATTTTAGGTATACAGTACAGTTACTTTCATCATTGGGATCTTGTACCTTTACTTGACAGGTCTTGGTTCTGATTTTTTCTCCTTTTCTCTGCCCTTCCTTCACCCCCTCCTCCCCTCCCCATTTACAAAAACTTTATTTCCACTTTTTCATTTTCTCATATTTTTTTCTTTTCCCTTATTACCTTTCCCCTACCCTTCCCACTTTCCCTATACCTTTAGCCCTTTTCTCCCTATTTCACATTGTTAGTTATATCATTAGGATCTTATATACTATTATAGTTTTTCACACCAGGGAAACTATCCAGTATTTACACATGTGTGACTTATTTATTTCACTTAGGAGTACATCTTCAATATGTATCCATTTTCCTATGAATGCCTCTAATTTCTCATTCTTTGTGGCTGAGTAGTATTCCATTTTATAGAAAAACCACATCTTCTTTATCCAGTCTCCAACTGATGGGCAAATGGGCTGTTTCCAAGTTGTAGCTATTACAAACTGTGCCACTATAAACATAGGTGTGTGTATATCTCTGTGATATGATTCTTCTGATTCTTTTGGAAAGATACGCAGCAGAGGGATGGCTGGGTCAAATGGAACCTCTAGTCCCAGCTCTTTGAGGTATCTCCATATTGATTTCCATAGTGGTTGTACCAGTCTGCACTCCCACCAACAATGGAGAAGGGTTCCTTTCTCCCCACATCCACACCAACATTTGTTATTGTTTGATTTCTTGATAGCAGCCATTCTTTGTGGGGTGAGGTGGAATCTCAGTGTTGTTTTCATCTGCATCTCTTGAATGCCCAGTGATGTGGAACATTTTTTCATATATTTGCTTGCTGCTTTTACTTCTTTGTCTGAGAAATGTCTGTTCATTTCAGATGCCCATTTTTGAATCAGGTCTTTATATTTGGGGGGTTGATTGTTTTGAATTCTTTATATATTCTAGATAAGAGTCCTTTGTCTGAGGAGCAGCTGGTAAAATTTTTTTCCCACATTGTAGGTTGTCTTTTAGTTCAGCCTAGGAATCAATGTAATGAAAGAAGCAAAAGACATCTACACTGAAAACTTCAGCACTCTGAAAAAAGAGATCAAAGAGGATATAAGAAAATGGAAAGGTATCCCCTACTCCTGGATAGGAAGAATCAACATAGTGAAAATGTCCATACTACCAAAACTGCTATACAGATTCAATGTAATGCCAATTGAAATTCAAACACTATATTTCACAGAACTAGAAAAAAGAATCCAAAAATTCATTTGGAACCATAAGAGACCTAGAATAGCAAAAGCCCTTCTAGGCAACAGAGACATGGCAGCGGGTATAACAATTCCCAATTTGAAACTATACTACCAAGCCACTGTGATAAAAACAGCATGGTACTGCCAAAGAAACAGACCTGAGGATCAGTGGAACAGACTGGAAGACACAAAAACAACTCCAGATGTACTCAGCTACCTCATCTTTGACAAAGGAGTTGAGTATCCTCACTGGAGACAAGATAGTACCTTTAAGAAATGGTGTTGGAAAAGCTGGATTTCAATCTGCCAAAGATTAAAACTAGACCTTTATTTTTCACCATGCACTAAACTAAAATCCAAGTGGATTAAAGATCTAAATATTAAAAAAGAAACACTAAACTTGCTGGAAGATAAGTTAAACATAACTCTTGAAGGCATTGTCATAGGAAAAGACTTTATGAACAAATCCTCAGTAGCATGGGAACTAGCAGAAAGAATCAACAACTGGGATCTCATCTTGTTAAAAAGCTTCTGCACTTCCCATGTTATTTTATTGACATTCAGTTCTATTTCATTATATTTGGAACATATATTAGAAATAATTTTGATTTCTATTCCTTAACATGTTCTCTCTGCTGGAAAATGCTTTGTGTATACTTAAGAAGAATGCATAGTTCTCAACTATTAGATGAAAAGATCCCTATTGGTTAACCTGTTAGTCACATCTATTTGGTCTCCTGTGTTGTTCAGGTCAACATGCTTCTTTATTGATTTATTCTATACATTATTATAATTGAGATATTGAAGTTTCTTACTATAATTTTACTGTCAAATTCCACCTTCAGATCTGTTGATAGTTGTTTTATACAGTAGATGCTGTATTATTGGGAGCATATATATTTATAATTCTTATATCTTCTCATTGGATTTACCCTTTTATCATTATATATGACTTTCCTTGACTCTAGAGACAGTTTTAGATATATGTTAGCTTTGTCTGACATAAGTATAGCCATGCTTGTTTCCTGTTGGCTAATATTTGTATAAAATATCTTTTAGTATCCCTTTACTTTCATGTTTTGTGTGTCTTCTTCCAAAAATGGGCAATAAAATAAAGGCATAAAAAAACCACAAACCCAAGATCCAAAGGTTCACCACAAAATTCTACCTGAACTGGAGGGAAATTCTAATGCTAATACTTCTCAAGTTGTTCAATATAATTGAAAGGAAAGGAGTAATCCCAAAGGCATTCCTAGAAGTTAGTATTGCCCTGATACCAAACTGTAGAAGCATTTAAGAAAGAAATAATTGAGGCTAATATCCTCAATGAACCTAGATGTAAAAATCATCAACAAGATATTGATAGACAGACTGCAACAAATCCTGAAAATGACTGTATATCATAAACAACTGGCTTCAGCCTAGGGATACAAGGATGGTTCAACATACATAACTCAATGAAAGTAATATATCACATAAATAAAGCAAAGAATTACAAGACCATCTTAATAGACACAGAAAAATCCTTTGGCAAAATTCAAAACCCACTCATGATAAAAGAGGTGATGAGAATAGAAATAGAAGGAATTTATTTTAACCTGAGAAGCCATTTCTGATAAACCTACTGCCAACATAATAGTAAGTGGGGATAACCTGAAAGCTTTCTCTCTGAAATCATGGACAAGACAAAGGGATACATCCTCATCACTCCTGTTCAATACAGTATGTACTTGAAACCTTAGCTAGAGTAATGAAGCAGGATAAAAAAAGACTCCTGGAACTAGCACACTATTTCAGTAGAAAAGTAAGATAAATATTCAAAAATCAGTAGCTTTTTTGTACTCCATCAAATCTACTGGGAGGAAGTTAAGAAAACAATCCCATTCACAATAGTTTGAAAAATTTAAATACTTAAGCATTAACCTAGCCAAATATGTGAAAAGCTTACATATTGAAACGTATAGGAGAGAGAGAGAGAGAGAGAGAGAGAGAGAGAGAGAGGTAGAGATCCCCTATTTTTGGATAGGTGGAAACCAATATTATCAAAAGTGGTTATATTAACAAAACTGATATATAGATGTAAATAAATACCAATCAAAATTCTAATAACATTCCTCATAGAACTAAAAAGACAAAACAAAACAAAAAAACCCTAAAGTTTACATGGAACCATAACAGACCAGAATAGCAAAAGCTATCCTGAGTAATAAGAACAAAGCAGAAGCCATCACAATCCCAGATATTAAATTATATTACAGTGTTACAGTGATTTAAAAAAGAAAGAAACTGCATAGTACTGGTTAAAAAAGACATGGAAGAGAACAGAGAATGTGGAAGTAAAAATAAGTACATTCATCCATCTGAACTTTGATTCAGGGACCAAAAACATATGATGGATAACAGATAGCTGCTTTAATAAATGGTGCTGGGAAAACTGGCTATCCACATGCAGAAAATTGATTCTAGACCCTTAAGTCTCACTCTTTACTAAAATAAAATAAAAATGGATAAAAACCTAGATGTTAAAACAAAAACAATATACTGGGAGATAAAGTAGGCAAAACTCTTGAAGATATAGGCATAGGCAAGGACTTTCTGAAGAGAATCCTTATTACACAAGAAGCAACATCAAGAATCAACAAATGGGATAATATCAAATTAAATAGCTTCTGCATAACAAAAGAAATGACCACCAAAGTGAAGAATTAATCTATAGAATGGAGAAGAAAGAGAAATTGCCACTTACTCTTCAGACAGAGGATTATTATATAGAATACATAAAGAACTAAAAAAAAATCCCTCCAAAACGAAAAACTCAACATGAAAATAGTTATTAGAAATGAATAGTCATTTTCAGAAGAAATACAAATGACCAATACGTACATGAAAAATGTTCACCATCTTTGAACATTAGAGAAATGCAAAGCAAAACAACACTGACATTCCATCTTACTCCAACAAAGATAGCTATCAACAAGAAGTTAAAATATAAATATCGCAACGGTTGGGCAAGGGGAGGAACACTTACACACTGTTGGTAAAAATGTAAACTAGTAAAACCAGTTATGGAAATCAGTACTGAGATTCCTTAAAAAGATAAAAATAAGAAATTTTATTTGACCCACCTATATCCCTTCTGAGTATCTTCCCAAAAGAGTTAAAGAGCTTATGTTACAGAGATACAGGTTCTGCAGTCATCTGAACAAAATTATAGACATCCAGCACACTCCATTAAAAAACAGACAAACAAACAACAACAAAAAAAAAACAAAGAAAAGAATAATACCCAGAAAACAGCAAAGTTCTGTTACTGTTGTGGTACCTGGCACCATTTTTTTATTAGCATCTTAGTCATCATCAGGAAAGAAAACATTCTAGAGTAACATCATTTAAAAACAGCTCTGATAAAGCATGGTCACTACGACGTATCATAAAGCAGGTACAAGATATTTTACATTCACAGAGGTATGATACAGTACTGTCCTACATCTATAATACTAGAGGATACAATTAAAAAGGCATTATTTCAGACTTGATTCTACTTTTTCCAGCAGAGGGCCCAAACGATGATATGACACAGCTCTGTAAAGAAATGTACTTTCTTAGATAGGGTTTCCTTTCATTAATGGCACAGTTTAATTTCTCTTCATGAACATCAGCTAAAAACCATTTTTAAAAAAACCTGGGGTAAACACAATACAACAGAAGAAGAAAAAGAAAAGGATTCATACAAAGATGATTGAGTGAAGGCAAGCAATACTCAACCTAACTAGTATTTTATCAAATCTGTCATGTTTGAAAGCTAAGAGCTCCACTGAAGAGAGAGACTCCAAGTAGTAGTGCTTCAAAGCTTCAGACCACAACCAAAACTGCATCCTTTCAGAAAGAAGTTGTAGGCAAACATCACTCATTTGGGTATGTTCAAGGACACTAACATCAATATTTAATCCTTGCTCACACATCCATGAAGAAGGGGAGATCAGTTATTACTGTACTTAGATTTTTTCAAACCAATCACCATGTTACAAAAATAGCAAGCTGCCATAGAAAAAAATAAGGCTTCTCTATCCTGCACCAGTTATCTGCAGTTCTTCACCTCCAGGCCTTTAAACACTATAACTGCTATAACTGTACCCAAAGAACATAAGGAAGCAAAGAAACCCTATCTGATGCATTAGCTGGGACCACAACGTTGTTCAGGCTGAGCTATTCCTGTGTGGTGCTATTTTCCTCCTATTTTTGGTGATTCATCTAGCCATAAAGATTTTTGGGTCTAAATTATAAGCACTTAAGGAGTGTGTGCACATATCTGTTTATAGAATTCTGACTGAAGATGCGTGGCCATCAACCAAGCAAATGTTCTATAGTAGATGCAAGTTTGCAAAGCCTAGTGTAACTGGTGCAGCAGCTGTGTGCCAGTGTAATTTGTTCCTATGTCCCTTGTGCATCCCTAAGCTCTACCCAGGATAATGTCATAAACCATTTTAGCCCCGTGTCTGCTGGCGTTATCTGACTTCAGAAAAACTACATCTTCTTAATCCATTTTCCAACTGATGGGCAATTGGGCTGTTTCCAAGTTTTAGCTATTACAAACTGTGGCACTATAAACAGCCTGAGGTTTGATTGGTCCAGTCCTGACAGGTTTGGTGGCTATGGCAGACGCGGGGGGTGGCTTCTCTTCTACTTTTTCCTGACAGACACCAGGAGGGTCTGTCAGTGTTTCAGGAGGTTTACTTGAATCACTGTCCACTTTCTGGGCTTTGCCTCCTATCTGTTTGCTCTGCTGCTGTTCAGAGAAGAACCATTGCGAGGATTGAAGAACCTCTGCTCTCTGCTTTTACCAACAACATTTTGTGTTCTTATAGTCAGAAGTTACTTTTTATATTGTGTATACATAAACAAATTTCTAACTATTACTTTTTATGCTGAGTTTAACAGTAATTTTTGTACCACTATAGAGTGTTAAATTAATTTGTACAGATTTATATAGCACACTGCTTTGAAAAGAAAACCTACCTGGAAAACAAGTTATGGCCTGATTTTAGAAGAGAAAGTCTTTTTTCTTTCTTTCTTTTTTTTGAGACAGGGTCTCGCTATATAATTGAGACTGAACTGGAACTCACTATGTACCTCAGGCTGGTCTCGAGCTAACAGTGATCCTTCTGCCTCAGCCTCCTGAGTGCTGGGATTACAGGAGTGCACCACCATGCCTGGTGAGAAGGTCTTATTTTCAGAGAAATGGGTATTTACCTTTGCCTGTTTGATTGGTGCTTTCATATTTCTGCTTTTCTTTTAGTTTAAAGTACTTCTTTAAACATTTCTTGTCTACTGTGGATAAATTTCTTCCGTTTTTGTCTGCCTGGGGGAAATCTGTCTGTCCATACAGATTAAGTGATGATTATGCTGAATATAATATTCTTGATTGGCAATTTTTCTACCTTCAGTACTTTGAATATATTATTTCATTCTCTCTTATGAGGATTTTAAGAAATTCTTTGATAGCATAATGGGGGTTCCCTTGTATATAGCAAGTTACCTTTGTCACGTTGCTTTCAAAATTGTCAACTTTTGACATTTTGCTGGTAATGTGTCTTGGTACAATATACCCTTTGCGTTAAGCTCTTTGAATATCTTTGAATTCAGTGAATCTCAATGTATCTTTCTCTACCAAGATTGGATAGGTTTATAGCCACTAATTTTAAAATGGTGTCCTCTTTAAATAGCTTTCATTCTCCTTCCTCCTCTCTTCTCTTCCTTGCAATCCCAAAATGTATTCAGTTCTCTTCGTGAGTGTCCCATAAAACCCTATAAAGTATATTGCTGTTCCAATTTTTTGCCTTCCTATGACTGGATAATTTGAAATGGGCTTTCTCTGAGTATTCAGAGTCTTTCTTCTGCTTGAGTGAACCTATTTTTGCAGCTCTCAATTGAATGTTTCACTTTATTCATTGTATTTTTCAGGTCCAGAATTTCAGTTTGGTTCTTTTTTATGTCCTCTTTGTTGAACTTCTTTTTGATAATGTTTTGCTTTTCTGAATTTGATGGGTTGTATATTTGTGTTCTCTTAATTTGTGGAACTTCCTTACAACAATTATTTTGAATTCTTTATCAGTTCATATATCTCCTCTTTGTTGGTACCAGTAATTATTACATTCCTTTTATAGTGTCCTGTTTTCTTCATTTTTTATATTTCCTGTAGGCTTACAGAGATGTCTGTATATTTTAGGTAGCACTCACTTCTTTCAGAATTTAAATGCTGGCTTCAGTGGGGAAAAATCTTCACCTATGTGTAGTTATGCCGGCACCGGATGGGTGAGGTGGCATGATGCTTTCTCAAGGAAGAGTATGTACAATGGCAGTTCTGGCTTTGGAGAAGGCAAAGTATTGCAGTTCTTCATCAGCTGAAGTCAATATTATTGAAGAATTCATGGACACGTAGTCACAGTAGTAGTGAGCTGTTCAAATCCTTGTTGGTGAAAGTTTCTGGTATCCCCAATGTTCTCCTTTGCCTCACAGGATGGAAATTGTGGCTAAGAGGATCCTTCTTGGGCCTTAGTCCAGTACATGGGAGCAACTACTTTAGTAGCAGGGATCTGGGTTGAACCCAGGGAATGGGGACATTCACTGTTTTGGTATAGTAAGTACCTAAGTTTCAGGGGCCCTTCAAGTGGCCATAAAAACAACCAAGAGCATGGTGGTACATACATGGGTGCAGTGTCTGGAATGGGGCATAAACACACTTGGTGAAATAGTAGAACGGGTATGCAAGATGCAGGTGTTTATCAAATGTCCCTAAATTCAGGATTTGTGACTTGTGTGCAGTTGTAAAAGGTATGTGGCAATTCTGAGGGGTGGAAAAGTGGGAGGGGCCTCAGCCATCATAGGTGGAGTGGGAAACAGCAATGGCAACTTTGTTGGGAAGGGGGAACCCCCTATCTGGTGGAGGTACGATACTGCCTGCATTTCAGGGAGGATGCAGTGATGTCTCCTTGGGGTGAATGGGTGCTGTGATGGCTCTTGTGGAGGACACTGTGGTTACCCCTAGTGTTGGGGGAGTGCTCCAATATGGACTCTGTTGATTGAGTTCTATGATGATGACAACCTTGGCGGCCTCCATGGTGAAAGCTATAAGTTGTCGGTGACAGTGATGAGGGATGCTATAGTCTCCCTAGTCTTTCTTAATCCATAGAAGAAGGGCAGGTGATGTTAAATGGGTCCCTTGAGATGCCAATCTATGCTTGAATGGAAAATAGAGAGAGATAAGTAAATGCTTTCTATGTTTTTCTGTGCAGCTTTGTTGAGTCCCTTTCTCTTTAGAGTTTCTGAAGCTTATTATACATACTCTGGAGCTCTCTCAGAGCCAGCTATTCTTGTCACTATTTAGTTGTGTATGGGAACAACCAATCTGCCATCTTCCTCATATCACTCCAGTGGGAAAATTGAGGATATAGTTCTCATAAAATTGTTTTTCTGATTATAAATTCTATATATATTTATCATAAGAAACTTAGAACAATATGAGGCATTCAGTTAAAAAAAACTCCTCCATTCCAACCTCATCATTGTTAATACATTGTTATTGTTTCAGTTTTACTATCTGCATATACAGGAAGATTTTAACAAGATTGTATACAATTTTTTGTGTATTTAAATGTACTTTCTTGTTCAATGTATACACTACAATTGCTTTAGTAGGTTTTTCACAGTTACCGTTGATTAAACTATAACATTTCATTATTGTGAAAAGATTATTCAGTAAGGCACAAAAGTCCTGTTTTTTCACATTTTCATCGCAAGATATCACTGATGAAACATAAGGTGACATTTAAGGAGAAAATGGCATTATTTCCTAGTTTATGTAACCTCTAATGAAGCTGAACTTTAATCCAGTGTTCACTAGACATTTAAATTCATTGGACTATGTGTTTTTATGGTTATACTCCTAGTGTCTAATACAGTATCTGCCATCTATAACTACCAACATAATTGTTTTTATTGTTATATTCCAACTCTAAGAATAGGACCATTTATTTAGTTGGGAGGTTTTTATTAATTATCAAATTATTATACGGAAATGACCCAACGTAGTGCTATGAAAGATGCGAGTAGAGTTTGGGAATGACGGAGGGTTTGCAGTTTGAACAGTGCCTACACAAGGAGAATTTATCCAGGCCCATAGAAGTTGAAGGAGTGAGAAGTATTCTAAAAGGGGAGGAAGCAAAGAGCAAGATTCTGGGTCCAGATGAAGTATATTGTTTGTGGCTTCTTCATCCTGTTGGATTTGATGTGCATGTGTCTTACTTAAGTTGGCCAATTAAATAGAACTTATTTTTTTCAGTCATAATGAGGCTTTAAAAATATCTACATGGGAAAAGCTTCAACTTATCACTTTTCTTACCCTTCCCTAACACCTCCCTCATATGACCTCTAGAATCTGAGTGAGACTTCCGGTTGGCTGAAGAGGGAAGCTATAACTATGTTTGTGGATGTGATGTCCTTGGATAGTGCCCTAAACTGCTTTCATCTAGTTGTTGATAGATTTCAGCCTATTGTCTTTGGTGATGGCCCTTTTGTGAAAAGGTGCTTGGCTTTGCTTGGTCTTCAGTCCTGTGATGCCATCTGATATTGTTGGCCACGGACTTTGCTCTTGCCTCTCCCTGGAAGTCCTATCCCTAAGATACATCTACTTCTTACTTAAATGTCTATTTTATGGCTTACTCTTATGAGAATGAATTCCCTCTATGTTTATTTAAAATTTTATGTAACCACATAGGCATATTGAAAGTGAAAAGGTGGAAAAATATATAATTTAGTAAAGGAAAAGTATAGTGGCCATATAAATAACATGCAAGATTAAATTTAGAAGAAATAAAACTACCAGAGATAGAAATAAATGTTATATAATAATAAAAGATCAATACAACAAGAAGACATAGCAGGATCCAGGGATTTAGCTCAGTGCTGCTTTTGCCTGCCTCGGAAGCATAAGATCCTGAATTTTATCCCTGGTACCAAAAAAATAAAAAATAAAAAATGAAAAGTAAAAAATAAAATAAAATACAGCAATGCTAAGTGCACATACAATGTAGCAGTAGCGCTGTAAAATATGTGAAGTAAAACTGACACAACATAAAGGAGAAGTAGACAAATGTAAAATAGGCAGAGACTTTGAAAACTTCTGAAAAACAATTGATGAAAAGCTAGCCATGGAAATTCTATCATTTGTGACAACATGAATTAATCTAGAGGACATTTTGCTAAGTGAAATAAACCAGACACCAAAGGATAAATATGGAGTGACCTCTCCTACTTGTAGAATCTGAGAAAGTTATACTCATCCAAGTTGAGAGGATAACAGTGGTCACCAGAGGCTAAGGAGGTGGTCGTTCACCAGACAGAAGGAACAGCTAAACTGGTGTAGAGACAATTGAAATGCATGCATACAAAGGGAAACATTGAACTGATTTCTTAAAAAATACAAACTACTATAACTCACCCAGTATAAAAAAAAATAGTCTGAATAGGTTTTTTACTATTAAGGAAATGAAATGTACAATTTAAATTCTTTCTAAAGAGAGATCACTTGACCACTGGAGAAGTCTATCAAAGGCCTAAAGAATTAACATCAATGCTATACAATCTTTACAAAGAAGAAAGAAAGACAGAAAGAAAGAAAGAAAGAAAGAAAGAAAGAAAGAGGAAAATATTTCCTTACTTAATTTATGAGCTAATATTATTTTTAGGTAGTCTCCCAGTTTGCTTTCTGAAGTTACCATTATGAAGTCAGTAAAGTAGAACCAAAAATAGGAAAAAAATAGTATAAAAGAGTGCTAAAAACATGTGTCCTTCATGAATACAAATATAGCCAGGTGTGGTGGTTCATGCCTGTAATCCCAGCACTCGGGAGGCTGAGGCAGGAGGATCACTGTGAGTTCGAAACCAGCCTGGGCTACATAGTGAGCTTCAGGTCAGTCTCAAGTACATAGTGAGACTCTGTCTCAAAAAAACCAAAAACCAGAACAAAACAAAACAAAAAACCAAAACAAACAAAAACAAATCATGAATACAGATATAAATTCCTTTATAAAACATTAGCAATATATGATTAAGTAGTGTTTATTATACAGCTATAAGCCTTTTTATATCTTAGAAGATAAGTCCACAATATTAATAGGTAAGACATCAGTTTATAATATAGATCTATGCAGAAAAGCATTTGATAAAATTCAACACCCATTCATTATAAAAACTGTCAGAAAAATATGGATAGGTGAAGACTACTACTTGACAAAGAATACCTGAAAAATTTCTATAGATAATACTATGCATAACATGAAAGGCTGAGTTCTCTTCTAAGATCAAGAACAAGATAAGAATGCTCATTCTACCAATATTATTCAATATAACATTATAATTTCTATCAAGTGGGATAAAGCAAGAAAAAGAAATAGAAGTCATACATATTGGGAAGGAAGAAATGAAAAAAATCCTTTTTCTAATGGTAATCATTGAAAATCTAAGGGAATCTATAAAACAAAACTCAAATTACTCTAGAATAATTGAACTCAGCAGGGTCACAGGATATATGATAACCATGTAAAAATCAACTCTGGGTGTACTAGCAATGAACGTACAAATGCTAAACTTCAATGTAATTATTTTAGAAAATGCGACATGTCACACCCACAATGATAGCTGATGTTTAATAGGTAATAATAAGTGTTGGTGAGGATGTGGAGAAATTTGAACTATTTTTTTTATCATTGGTGTGAATGTAAAATAGTGCACCCATTTTGGAAAACAACCTTGCAGTTCTTTAAAATGTTAAACGTAGAATTTCTATATAATCCAGCTATTCTACTCCAGAATGACATAAATAGATCCCTGGAAAAATATGTACATTAATTTTTATAGAAGCATTATTATAATAGCTCAAAAGTGGAAATAATAAAAATATCCATCAATTGGTGAATATGTATATACTTATAATGGAATATTATTTGGTAATAAGAAGGAATAAAAGTCTGATAGATGCCTCAAAATTGATCAAACTTGAAAAATTGTGCTGAGTGAAAAAAGACATCATAAAAATATGTGATTCCATTTATAAGAAGTATCCATAATGAGCAATCCTACAGAGACTACTTAATGGTGCATGATTTCTTTTGGAAATTCTGAAGTTTTAATATTGATTGTGGATGATTGAACTATTCTGAAGGCACTAAAAACATTGCACTGTACACTTTAAATGTGTGAGCTATGTCTTGATAAGACTGAACACGCTCAAGTGTCAACCTACAAAAATATGTATAGCATTTATATGCTGAAAGCTATAGAATCCTGATGACAGAAGCTAAAGAAGATCTAAATAAATGGAGAGACATACTGTATTCATTAATTAAAATATATAGAACAATAAAGATGCTCCCCAGATTGATATTATGATTTCTATCAAAATCTCAGTCTATGTTTTTTTAGATATAGAGAAGACAATGCTAAAATTTAGGAAGGAAAGATAAAACAACTACAGCAGATGAAACAATTTTTCAAAAGAATGTGTCAGAAGGAATCATTCTATTTGATTTCAAGACTTGCTATGCGTACACTAACCAGGACCATGAAGAAAAAAAAAAAAAAGACATAGATCAATGGAACAGAATGGATAGCCCAATAATAGACCTGAGGAAAAGTCCAAATTTTTTACAAAAGCACTGAAATGGCAATGCAATTTAGCACAGTGTTAGATCAATTAGGGATCTATAAAAAAATTAATTGGTACACATGTCTCATACCTCAGATAAAACTTAGCTCAATTAACAGAATTATTCTAAGTGAAAACCAATTCATATTGTTTTGGGCATGAAGGGCTGACTTTCTTCTCACAGGACAAGTTTGCTAGTGAGGAATTCTTTTAGCAGAATTCTTTTGATACCACATTATATGGTAAAATGTAGATTATTCCTTCAGTTTTAAGCTTTACTGGGTACAGAATTCTCAGTTGACACTTTCCACACTTTTAATATGCTTTTGCTTATAAACTTTATGGCTTCTGATCAGAAATTGCCTACTAACCTCACTGAGGATCTCTTGTATATGATGAATCAGTTTGCTCTTGGATCTTTTCTATCTTTCAACAACTTGATTATGTTATGCCTTGGTGTGAATCTCTGAGTTTATTCTATTTGTATTTATTAATACTCAGATGTGTAGATTCATTTATCTTGATAAATTTTGGGAGTTTCTTGTCACCCTTTCAAATAATTCTTTTTGGCTCTCCTCACCTTCTCATACTGTCAGCAGGTCTCTAAGTTTATATGTTACAGGTGTCTAAGATTCTGTCCACCACTCCTCATTCTTGTTTCTTGTTCCCCATACTGAGTGATATTACCTTCAACTGAGTGACATACCTTTAACTTCATTGATTCTTTCTTCCCTTAGCCAGATTTGCTAGCTGAACCACATTAGTACAGTTTTTTTGGTTCAGTAACATTATTCTCTGCTCCAGAATTTGTATATTTATAATAATTTTTTATTTTTATTGATATCAGATGAGATATTATTATACTTGCATTCTTTAGGCAAGATTTCTTTCACTTCTTGGAACATATTTAAAGCATACTATTTAAAATCTTTTATCTTACACATGTGTAAATATTGAATAGTTTTTCTGGTATGAAAAACTAAAAGTGTAAATAATTTCCAAATTGTATACTGACAATGTGAAATAGGAAGAAAGGGGCTAAAGCTGTAGGGGAAGTGGGAAGTGTAGAGGAAAAGAAATGAGAAAAAAGGAAAAATAAGAGAAAATGAAAAAATGGAAATAAAGTGTTTGTTAATGTGGAGGGGGAGGGATGAAGGGGGGGCAAGGAAAAGATGAGAACCAAGACCCATCATGTAAAAGTATAAGATCCCAGTAATGAATGTAATTGTATTGTGTACCTAGAATGTACCAATAAACTCAATAAAAATAAGAAAATAAAAAAGCTGTAAATTCAAATGACAAAAAAAAATTTAAATAAATACACAGATTTTAGTGGTTGGAAATTAATTTTGCCCTTTTCACTTAATTTTGGTCACTTGATTTCCTGTTTTCTATTATTGTATGTATGTATGTATGTTTTTTTGTTTTTTTGTTTTTTTTTTTGTACTGGGGATGGAACTTGGGACCTTGCCCTGGTGAGGCAGGAGGGGGCACCACCAAGCTAAATTCCTGGCCCTTGTGAATGTATCTCAAGGGGAAAAAAAACCAACCTAGAGACTTTATTGTTGTTGTTGTTTAAACCACCAGATCCTCCAAATTGGGAGTTCCAAAACAAACTGAAGTCAGTATTAAGGGGGAAAATGTAATGGGTTATTTAGTTCAATTGTAGTATGTACAGGGTGTAAATAGTTTAAATTATTTATTAAGCAGCAAGACAGGAAACAGACTTTACCACGTGCACCACCCCAGACATATGTGGCAGCCTATTTGGAGGGATGCGCATTCTGGAAACCTGGACTGGGCTAGTGTCAGTGAAGGCAAATAGAAATGAAGGCATGAAAGATGTCTACTAATGAAAAAAAAATAAAGCAACATTTCGCACTTTATTCCCACTTTACTTAAGTTAGTCTACATGGAATGTAAAATGATATGACTCTAAACATTCCATTACCTTTCAGGAAAATTAATTTTCCTCCATATCAGTCTTACTCAGAAAAAATGTTGTGTGTGCCTTCTATGTATTTGAAAAATACTTCTAAAATAATTTAGGGAAAAAAATCTTCACATAGAGAAACAGTAATAAAAATAAGCCCATAATCATTTTCATTTGGGCTGAACTGAATTAATTTGCAATCTTTAAATGTAGGAAATTTCTTCATATAAAAATACATATTTTAAAGGTTTCCTTTAAATGTGGGTGATCTGGCCACATGTCTTTCTTTGCTTGAAGCAACCCGTGGGCAGCTCAGAGACCATATGTTCTCCAGATTTCAGCAATCCCCACTCCTTTGCAGGAATTCCTGCTCCCCCTGGAGGCATTGAAATTTACAACTTCTAATCAAGGTTTAAAAATAAAAATCCTCTCTGTTATAGGTAGGTAGTTTTGAAAATACCTCTTCCTAAGTTGGCCAAGAGTAACCAAGAAGAACTTTGCGTCTCTGATGTTTATCCTATGAAAATGTTAAGTTCTAAAATATTAGCTTGATCTCTCTGGGTCATGTGAAGAGTGTGAAGATGGGAATCCCAGGTATGCAGTGCCACAGAAAGGGAAGACAAAGAGAGCCAAAGAGAATCCAGGAAATGGGAGGCCTGGAGATTTCAAAACTGACCTTGAGTGGCTGCAGAGGGTAACTTAAAAAATGTTTTTTCAAGTTAAGGCTTAGGAGAGGGGAAGGTTTAGCATGAGTTGTTGACAAGAAGTTTGGAGTTCCTAAAGCCGAGAAACTAGTAGAAGGAAATTTCTATAATGGGGTATTTCTTTTTTTTTTTTTTTTTTA
>NW_022900950.1:66423702-66424326 GCF_012274545.1 Fukomys damarensis | reverse complement strand
TTTCAAATTGGGAATTGTTACACCTGGTGCCATGTGACTGTTGCCTATAATGGCTTTTGCTATTCTAGGTCTCTTGTGGTTCCAAATGAATTTTTGAATTCTTTTTTCTAGTTCTGTGAAATATAGTGTTGGAATTTCAATTGGCATTGCATTGAATGTATATAGCAGTTTTGGTAGTATGGCCATTTTCACTATGTTGATTCTTCCTACCCAGGAGCAGGGGATATCTTTCCATTTTTTTATATCCTCTTCGATTTCTTTTTTCAGAGTGGTGTAGTTTTCAGTGTAGAGATCTTTTGTTTCTTTTGTTAGATTGATTCCTAGATACTTCATTTTTTTGGATGCTATTGTAAAAGGAATTTTTTCCCTTATTTCTCTTTCTGTCTATAATGGGGTATTTCTTATTGGACATTTTTATAATTTAGGGATAAAGCTAATTCTATCTGAGGATAGAATTGGGATGCAGAAGGAAAGAAGAAAACAGGAAAGAAATAATTTGTACTTCTGAAAGAGAAAATCTTCCTTTCCCTTCTTTCCCCCCTTTCTCTTCTCCTGCGCAGCCCCACCCCTTCACTCTCTTCATCCACTATCTCCTCCACTGTCCAGTCCCTCCCTCCCCCTCCC
>NW_022900950.1:66411075-66423580 GCF_012274545.1 Fukomys damarensis | reverse complement strand
TCTCTCTCTCTCTCTCTCTCTCTCTCTCTCCTCTCTCTCCCCTTTCCTCCCTTCTCACCACGCCTTTCTCTCAGTAATTTAAGCACTGTCCTGGTGGTGTACTTGCGCATAACTGACTGTCAAATGAGGTAACAAATACTGAATACGTTGTACAAATTGACATTACAATAGGAAAGGGATCAGGATTAACTGGGGAGAGGTCTTGTGATGTCAATAAATGAAAGAGGCTGATATCAGATGCTATTTGGATCACACTAGATTCTACAACTTCCTAGCTATGTAGCTTTGAAGAACTTATCTCTAAATCCTACTTATCTGTTAACTCAGAGCATTAGTATTTATTGGGTAGTCACTGAAGTACATGACATATGTTAGATTAGCTGATACTCACAAGGGCTCTATGAGAAAAATAATACCCTCGTTTACTGATGAAGAAATGGAGGCAGGTATTGTGTCTTCTCTCCAAAGTTAAGCTGCTGTTTTAATATAGATTTTACTATTATTTAGGTATGGTGAAACCCAAAAACTGGGGGCTGGCAGTTTGTAGCACTCAAAGATCTCAAAGGAGGGGTCATATTAGCACAGGGATTAGTCAAGAAACTGAGAGGGGAAAGGTGGGCCATTGTTTCTGCAAGAAGGAATGGATGACGTGGGCTAAATCAGTTTAGAGTTGTCTAGTTTGTATGATTTTGGTGGGCTGTGGTTGTAGAGGCTGCCCCCTACTTGTCTGGTTTTTGTCCTAGAGTTGGTCTGAGCCAGTCTATGGGTCCCTGGAGCATGAGCTCAATGAAGCGGGTACAGATTAGGTAGTTTGTATTTTTTTCCATTAAGTTTATTAGTACATTTAAAGCAAACAATACAGTTGCATTTATCATTGAGATCTTGTATCTTTTCATGATACATCTTGGTTCTTGTTTTTTTCCCATACCCCTGCCCTCTCTTTACCCACTTCACCCTTCCCTATTTAAAAAGACTTTGTTTCCATTTTTTCACATTTTTTTCTTTTCCCTTATTTTCTTTCCCCTACCTTCCCATTTCCCCTTTAGCCATTTTCTTCCTCTCAATTATACCATTTGAAACTTATTTACACTTTTAGTTTTTCACACCAGAGACACTATTCAGTATTTACTTAAGTGTGTTCTATTTATTTCACTTGAGTATAGCCTCAACATGTATCCATTTAGCTATAAATGTCTCTAGTTTCTCACTGTTTATGGCTGAGTAGTACTCCATTTTATGAAAATCTTCTTTATCCAATCTCCAGTCGATGGGCATTTGGTTGTTTCCAAATTTTAGCTATTACAAATTGTGCCACTATAAACATGGGTGCACATACATCACTGTGGTAAGATTCTTTTAATTCTTTTGGAAAGATACCCAGCAGAGGGGTAGCTGGGGCAAATGAGAGCTCTAATGCTAGTTCTTTCATGTATCTCCATATTGATTTCCACAGTGGTTACACCAGTCTGCACTCCCACCAACAATAGAGCAGGGTTCCTTTCTCCCCACAGCCCTGCCAGCATTTGTTATTGGCTGATTTTTTTCCTCATTGAGTTTATTGGCACACTTTAGGTATACAGTACAGTTACATTCATTATTGGGATCTTGTACCTCTACATGACAGGTCTTTGTGCTCATTTTTTCCCCTTGTCTTTTCCCTCCCTTCACCCCTTTCTACCCTCCCCCTTTGTGAACACTTCATTTCCATTTTTTCTTTTCCCTTATTACCTTTCCCCTACCCTTCCCACTTTTCCTATACCTTTAGCCCCTTTCTTCCTACTTCACATTGTCTATTATCTCATTAGGATCTTATGTACTATTATAGTTTATTCACACCAGAGAAACTATTCGGTATTTACACATGTGTGACTTATTTATTTCACTTAGGAGTATATCCTCAATATCTATCCATTTTCCTATGAATGAATCTAACTTCTCATTCTTTATGGCTGAGTAGTATTCCATTTTATAGAAAAACTATTTCTTCTTTATCCAGTCTCCAACTGATGGGGAAATGGGCTGTTTCCAAGTTTTAGCTATTACAAACTGTGCTGCTATAAACATAGGTGTGTGTATACCTCTGTGATATGATTCTTCTGATTCTTTTGGAAAGATACGCAGCAGAGGGATGGCTGGGTCAAATGGAACCTCTAGTCCCAGCTCTTTGAGGTATCTCCATATTGATTTCCATAGTGGTTGCACCAGTCTGCACTCCCACCAACAATGGAGAAGGGTTCCTTTCTCCCCACATCCCCACCACCATTTGTTATTGTTTGATTTCTTGATAGCAGCCATTCTTTGTGGGGGTGAGGTGAAATCTCAGTGTTGTTTTCATCTGCATCTCTCTAATGCCCAGTGATGTGGAACATTTTTTCATATATTTACTTGCTGCTTTTACTTCTTTGTCTAAGAAATGTCTGTTCATTTCAGATGCCCATTTTTGAATCAGGTCTTTATATTTTGGGGGTGCTGATTGTTTTGAGTTCTTTATATATTCTAGATAAGAGTCCTTTGTCTGAGGAGCAGATGGTAAAAATTTTTTCCCACATTGTAGATTGTCTCTTAGTTCTGTTGATGGTTTCTTTTGCAGTGCAGAAGCTTTTTAATAAGATGAGATCCCAGTTGCTGATTATTTCTCCTAGTTCCTGTGCTACTGAGGATTTGTTCATAAAGTCTTTTCCTATGCCAGTGTCAAGGGTTCTGCCTAACTCGTCTTCCAGCAAGTTTAGTTTTTCTTTTTTAATATTTAGATCTTTAATCCACATTGATTTTAGTTTAGTGCATGATGAAAGATAAAGGTCTAGTTTTAATCTGTGGCAAGTTGAAATCCAGTTTTTCCAACACCATTTATTAAACAGACTATCTTGTCTCCAGTGAGGATGGTCAGCTCCTTTGTCAAGGATGAGGTAGCTGAGTTCATTTGGAGTTGTTTCTGTGTCTTCCAATCTGTTCCACTTATCCTCAGGTTGTTTCTTTGCCAGTATCATGATGTTTTTATCACAGTGCCTTTGTAGTACAGTTTCAAATTGGGAATTGTTATATCTGTTGCCATATCTCTGTTGCCTAGGATGGCTTTTGCTATTCTAGGCCTTTTCTGAAGAACATGCATCTTGAACTTCATTGCCAAGGCAAGCAAAGAAGATGGAAGTCTCAAAACATGTGATGATATCTCTTCCCATAATCACAGCCTGTCAGGGAAAGGTGTGGGTCTTGTTGGTGTTCAGGAGGAAGGGGCCAGCGAAGTGTTGACTGTCTAGGAAAACTAGCTCAAGGTTTCCATGAGTGAGTATGGCCTAGCTGACTGTACTGACCATACTGGCCAGACTTCTGCCTGGCTCCCTGTGAAGTTATTTCCAATAGTGGTGGCTAGCGTTGGGTGGATATACACTAGGCTTCTCAGTGTCTCTCAGGGACTGGTGGCTATGACTTCACTCTCCCACCCTGGACTTCTTTAACTCTTTGGGGTTTTTGTACTTGGCTCTTGGGATACCTGCCCAGAGTTACTGGGTGTTTCTGGGCCTGGTAGAACTTGCCCTGGGCTCTTTCCCATTTCTGTGCTCTTGGTATTTGGGCTTAGGGGAACTTCACATGGGTACTTTTCTTTTTTTAGGTCACTGGAGGTCAGTCCTGGGAGCTCTTCTCTAGGGTGTCTGTGACAGTTGAGTGGCTGCTGCAGTGCGACCTACAACATCTGGATGTAGTCAACCTTCTCATTCTTTCACAGATTCTTTCTGTATCTGGGTTCTTAATGCTGCAGCCTCTCAAAGTGGAGAAGCAGCTAAGTGGTGTTCACTGTTGATCCTCATTGGCCAAGTGAGCTTGGGAGATGGCTGTTATTAGAGTGTGATGGCTTTAACCATGGTTCCCAGGGTTCTGTTTGGACATGTTGCCAAAGAAATGAGTCACGTCTTCGGGTTCTGTAACCTGAGTTCCTCCTATTATAAGAAGAACCTATGGCCCATCTTTTTCTTCATATTAAATAAATCAGTGGCTACTTAATTATTTTTATATATTTAAGTATCTATGTATCTTTTAATCTAAGTTATCTATCTAATTAATGCATTAACCTTTTACTTTTGCAGTACTGGGTATTGAGCCCTGCATCCTCACACTGAACTGTATCCTCTGACATTTTTTCCAGATATCCAGTGGTGTCTTACTAAGTCACTAAATTTGTTATGTTGGACTGTACCTTGTGATCTTCTTGCCTCAGCAGCCCAGAATGCTGGAGCTGTGCTCAGCCACCGTCTTGTCTGATTAAGTGTGTGATTTAGAAACAGCAAAAGAAAAACTAGGAAAGCTTTCCATGATATTAGGAATTACTGATATTTTCACTTTTAAAGCAACATGTTGATACTCTGCATGTGGTAGGCACAGTACTGAGGGGTCTTTTCCACACAAAAGAGCAATTTTCTCTGAAGATGCAGTCCTGGGTATTTATTCTTAGAGAACTATTTTAGGATACTTTTCCTTCTGGATTGATTGTCATCATTTTCATTGGGGGAGCAATGAGACATTCTAGAAATTTCTAGAATAATTTTCCTTAAGAGCTAGAAATGTTGGTTTCAAATTGTAACCTTTGGGGTAGTGGTGGTGGATACATAACAGGATATGGTGTTGAGGTGTGCAAAATTATTCATTGTCAGCTAATGAATTTGATACCAAAATGTAGTATTCAGTATTGTGACATATAATGAGGTAGAAGAGCATGTGGATTCGGGAAAGCTGTAACCTTTCAGTATGTAGGTTTTTTCTTTTCTTTCAGTTTTTCAGAGCATATCAATCAATATAACCCTGCTGCATTTTAAAAAAAATTATTTTATTGGTGCATTTTAAATAGTGATCATATTCATTACAGGGAATTTGTACTGGTACGTGATATATCTTGATTCTTCTGTTTTCCCCAATCGCCTTCTCTCCCTTTAACCCCTCTTTCCCTCCTTATTTACAATAATTTTGTTCCCGCTTTTTTCCTTTTATTCCCTTTCTTTCTTTTCTCTTCCCCCTCATTCCTCCTCCCTCCTTCCTTATTCCCATTCTCATTTGAACAGTTTCTTCCTATTTCACAATATCTATCGTACATTTGGGTCCTTATTTATACTTTCAGTTTCTCCCGGAGAAACAATGTGATATTTAAACATGTGTATCTAATTTATTCCACTTAAAAATATGGTTTGGAGGTGCATTTGTTTAGCTACAAATGTTTCAGGTTTAGCCTTCTTTATCAGAGTAGTGCTCCATTGTATAAAAAAAAATGCATTGACTGGCAATTGAGCTATTTCCAAGATTTAGCTAGACAAACTACTATAAACATAGGTGTGTGTATATATCACTGTGGTATTATGCTTTTAATTCTTTTGGGAAGATACCAAGAAGGGAAATACCTGGGTCAAATGGAACTTCTGGTTTCAGTTTTTTTGAGGAATCTCCACACTAATTTCCACAGTAGTTGAATCTGTCTAGACTTCCACCAACAGTGGATAAGTGTGCCTTTTCTCCCACAACTCTGCCAGCATTTGTTGTTGGTTGATTTCCTAATAACAGCCATTCTTTCTGGAGTGAGATAGCATCTCAGTGTTATTGTAATTTGCATCTTTTGAATGACCAGTTATGCTGAACATTTTTTTTTTCATATTTTTGTTGTCACTTATACTGCTTTATTTGAAAGTGTCTATTCATTTCAGATTCCCATTTTGGGATTGAGCCTTTAAATTTGTTGTTCTGATTTTTTAAAGTTCATTACATATTATAGATATTAGTCCTTCATCTGAGGAACAGCAGGAAATTCTTTTCTTCTCACTCTGTGAGTTGTCTGTTTACTCTGTTCGTGTCTTCTTTTGCTGTGTAAAAGATTTTTTAAAAAATGAGATACCAGTTGTTGATTCTTTGGAATATTTCCCGTGGGATTAGGAATTTGTTTATAAAGTCTTTATGACTATATCTTCAGGAGATCTATGTGAAATAGGAAGAAAAAAGTCCAAAAGGGAAAGGGGATGTGGGAAGGTATGGGAAAGGAAACAAGGGAAAGGAGTAAATATGAGAAAAGTAAAAAAAAAAAAAAAGAAAAAAGAAAGAAAGAAACAAAGACTGTAAATAGGGAGGTGTGGAAGGGTTTAAGGGAGGGCAGGAGAATGGGGAAAAAAATAAGAACCAAAATAAATTCCCAATGATGAATGGCATGATATTGTATTCCTAAAATGTACCAATAAACTTAATTAATAAAAAAGAGTTCTCTGTTATCCACTAGAATTCTCTCCTCCAGCAGATTTACTATTTCTGTTTTAATACTTACCTCTGTGGTGCATTTTGATTTTAGTTTAGTGCCTTGTGAGAGATATGGGTCTAGGTTTAATCTTTAGCATGTGGAAAGCCAGCTTTTCCAGCACTATTTATTAAAGAAGCTATCTTTCTTTCAGTGAAAGTGTTTAGCTCTTTTGCTAAAGATAAGGTGGTTGTGTGCATTTGGAGTTGTTTCTGCATCTTCTAATCTTTCTAATCTGCTCCACTGATCCTCAGGTCTGGCTCTCTTCTTCCCAGTACCATGCTGTTTTTATCATGGTGTCTTTGTAGGTATTGATGATCTTCTCAGTTTCTGCAGGAACTGTCATGATTTCATCCTTTTCATTCCTAATTGCATGGATTTGAATCTTTCCTTCTTTTGCATAAGGTTGGCTAAAGGTTTATCAATTTTATTTAATCTTTCAAAGAACCAACTCTTTGATTCATTGATTCTTTGTATTGTTTTCTTAGCCTTAAATGGATTAATTTCTACTCTGATCTTTATAGCTTTCTCCTTCATACATATGAATGTTTGCCTGCTTTTTCCAGAAGCTTAAGGTTAGGCATTAGGTTGTTTATTTGATCTTGCTCTGTTTTTCTAATGTTGGAATTCACAGACATAAATTTTCCTGTTGGATTGCATTCATTGTGTCCCATAAATTCCAGTATGTTGTATCAGCATTATCATTTAACTGTAGAAACTGCCTAATTTGTTCTTTAATTTCATCTGTGAGCCATTGGTTCTTCAGGAGAGTGTTAATTTCCATGTGTTTATGAAATTTTTGTGGTTTCTTTTGCCCTTGATCTCCAATTTTATTGTACTATTGTCTGATGATATGCTTGGGATAGTTTCCTTTGCATTTACTTAAGCATGTTCTATGAGGTAGTATGTGGTCTATTTTGGAGAATGTCCCATACACTGCTGAGAAGAATGTGTATGCTGAGGTTGTGGAGTGGAACACCCTGTAGACATCTACTACATCCATTTGTTCAAAGGTTTGGTTCAGTTCTGATATTTCTTTTTGATATTTTGCCTAGTTGATCTGTCTATTTGTGACAGTGGGCTATTGAGGTCCCCATTACAACTGTAGTAGTGTTTATTTGATTTCTCATGTCCATTAATATTTGTTTTATATAGTTGTATAAGCTGGTATTTGGTGCACATATATTCATGATTGGTGTCACTTTCTCTTGGACTGTTCCTTTAACAAATATGTAGTTACCTTCTTTGTCTCTCTTGATCAGTCTTGGCTTGAAATTCACTTTGTCTGCAAATTGAATTTTGCTTTTTTTCCAGGTTCCTGTTGATGGAGTGTTGTTTTCCATCTTTGATTTTTAGTCTATGAAATTCTTTCTAAAATTCATAAATGTGTTCCACGTATGCAGCATATTGTTGGATCTTGTTTCTTGATCCATTCTGCCAGTTTGTTTTTCAATTGGTGAATTGAGACCATTTACATTGATAGTTACAAATGATATATATTGAATTATCCTTGTCATACAATTTTCCTGTTGTTGGGTCCCTTTCTTTTTCCTCTGCTTAATTGCTTGTCTTGCCTGCTGGATTCCTTCTACTGGGATTCTTAGAATTATAGTCTTCTTTATCTCATTCCAGAGTATCCTTCAGAACATTTTGAAATGTTAGATTGCTGATCATGGATTTCTTCAGGTGTTCTTTGTCATGAAAGTATATTATTTCTCCATCAATTTTGAAATACAATTTTGTTGGCTACATGAATCTAGGTTGGAGATTGTTTTCTTTTAGGGCTTGAGATACTTCACTCTAAGCTTTCTTGACTTAATGATTTGTGTTGAGAAGTCTGCTGTGAATCTGATAGGCTTTCCTTTATAGGGTTGTTTCTTTTTCTCTAACAGCTTTTAACATTCTGTCCTTATGTTTAATTTCTGGAACCTTGACTATTATATGCCTCAATGTAAATTTTTTGATCATGACTAATTGGAATTCTATATGCCTCAGTTATCTGTATGTCAAATTTTTTTTCTATGCTTTGGAAGTTTTCTGCCATTACTTCTATGAACTGTTTTTTATGTCATTTGCACTATTTTCTGCTTTTTTATTGACTCTAATAAATTCTAGGTTCTTCTTTACATCATCTAGTAGCTGCTGGATTGATTTTTTATTTTTCTGCTCCCTGGCTATTTTTAAAGATTTTTTTTTCAGCTTTAATTGAGTTTATTGGTACATTTCAGGGATACAGTACAGTTACATTCATTGTTGGGATCTTGTACCTCTACATGACAAGTCTTGATTCTCATTTTTTTCCCTTACCTCTGCCCTCCCTTCACCCCCTCCTCCCCTCCCCATCTACAAACACTTTATTTTCATCTTTTCATTCCCTCACATTTTTTTCTTTTCCCTTTTTACTCTTCCCCTACCCATCCAACCTTCCCTACACCTTTAGCTCCTTTCTTCATTTCTAAATGTCAGTAATCTTATTACAACCTTATGCATTGTTGCAGATTGTTTACACCAGGGAAACTATTCGGTATTTACACATGTGTGATTTATTTATTTCACTTAGGAGTATATCTTCAATATGTATCCATTTTCCTATGAATGAATCTATTTTCTCATTCTTTATGGATAAGTAATATTCCATTTTATAGAAAAACCACAACTTCTTTATCCAGTTTCCAATGGATGGGCAAATAGGCTGTTTCCAAGATTTAGCTATTACAAACTATGCTGCTATAAACATGGGTGCACATACTTCTCTGTGATATGATTCTTTTAGTTCTTTTGGAAAGATACCCAGCAGAGGGATGGCTGGGTCAAACAGAACCTCTACTCCAAGCTCTTTGAGGTATCTCCATATTGATTTCCATAGTGGTTGCACTAGTCTGCACTCCCACATACAATGGAGAAGGGTTCCTTTCTCCCCACAACCCCACCAACATTTGTTATTGTTTGATTTCTTGATAGCAGCCATTCTTTGTGGGGTGAGGTGGAATCTCAGTGTTGTTTTCATCTGCGTCTCTCGAATGACCAGTGATGTGGAACATTTTTTCAAATATTTTCTTGCTGCTTTTCCTTCTTTGTCTGAGAAATGTCTGTTCATTTCGGATGCCCATTTTTGAATCGGGTCTTTATATTTGGGGGGACTGATTGTTTTGAGTTCTTTATATATCCTTGATAATAGTCCTTTGTCTGAGGTACAGCTGGTAAAAATTTTTTCCCACATTGTAGATTGTCTCTTAGTTCTGCTAATGGTTTCTTTTGAAGTACAGAAGCTTTTTAGTAAGATGAGATCCCAGTTGTTGATTCTTTCTGCTAGTTCCCGTGCTACTGAGGATTTGTTCATAAAGTCTTTTCCTATACCAATGTCTTCCAGAGTTCTGCCTAACTTACTTTCCAGCAAGTTTAATGTTTCTGTTTTAATATTTAGATCTTTAATCCATTTGGATTTTAATTTAGTGCATGGCGAAAGATAAGGGTCTAATTTTAATCTGTGACAGGTTGATATCCAGTTTTTCCAACACCATTTATTAAAGAGGCTATCTTTCCTCCACTGAGGATGGTGAGCTCCTTTGTCGAAGATGAGGTAGCTGAGTACATCTGCATTTGTTTTTGTGTCTTCCAGTCTGTTCCATTGATCCTCAGGCCTATTTCTTTGCCAGTACCATGCTGATTTTATCACAGTGGCTTTGTAGTATAGTTTCAAATTGGGAATTGTTACACCTGGTGCCATGTGACTGTTGCCTATAATGGCTTTTGCTATTCTAGGTCTCTTGTGGTTCCAAATGAATTTTTGGATTCTTTTTTCTAGTTCTGTGAAATATAGTGTTGGAATTTCAATTGGCATTGCATTGAATGTATATAGCAGTTTCGGTAGTATGGCCATTTTCACTATGTTGATTCTTCCTACCCAGGAGCAGGGGATATCTTTCCATTTTTTTATATCCTCTTCGATTTCTTTTTTCAGAGTGCTGTAGTTTTCAGTGTAGAGATCTTTTGTTTCTTTTGTTAGATTGATTCCTAGATACTTCATTTTTTTGGATGCTATTGTAAAAGGAATTTTTTCCCTTATTTCTCTTTCTGTCTGTCTGTTATTTGTGTATAGAAAGGCTATTGATTTTTGGGTATTCACCTTGTATCCAGATACTTTACTGAATCTGTCAATTAAGTCTAGAAGTTTTTTGGTGGAGTTTTTTGGATCTTCAATGTAGAGTATCATATCATCAGCAAATAATGATAGTTTAACTTCTTCCTTTCCTATCTTTATTGCTTTAATTTCTTTCTCTTGTCTAATTGCTGTGGCTAATGTTTCCAGAACTATATTGAAGAGAAGTGGCGATAGTGGGCATCCTTGTCTTGTTCCTGATTTTAACATGAAGGTTTTCAGTTTTTGGCCATTCAATATGATGTTGGCTGATGGTTTTTCATAAATAGCCTTTATTAAATTGAGGTATAGACCATCTATTCCAATTTTTTGCAGGGTTTTTATCATGAATGGGTGTTGAATTTTATCAAATGCTTTTTCTGCATCTATTGAGAGGATCATATGGTTTTTGTCCTTGACTTTGTTAATATAATGTATTACATTCACTGACTTTCGTATGTTGAACCACCCTTGCATCTCTGGAATAAATCCGACTTGGTCATGATGGATGATCTTCTTAATAATCCTCTGTATTCTGTTTGCTAGTATCTTATTAAGGATTTTTGCATCTATATTCATTAAGGAGATTGGTCTGTAGTTCTCCTTTTTGGTTGTATCTTTCTCTGGTTTGGGAATCAGAGTGATACTTGCTTCCAGGAATGAATTTGGAAGTATAGCTTCTCTTTCAATTTCATTGAAAAGTTTGAAGAGTAATGGTAGTAGTTCTTCTCTAAATGTCTTGTAAAATTCAGCAGTGAATCCATCAGGGCCTGGGCTTTTCTTTGTTGGTAAGTTTTTAATTACATTTTCAATTTCACTGATTGTGATTGGGGTGTTTAAAATGTTTTTATCTTCTTCGTTCAACTTTGGTAATTCATAAGTATCTAGAAATCTGTCCATTTCTTCTGTGTTTTCCATTTTATTAGAGTACAGGTTGTCAAAGTAGGTGTTTATGATCCTCTGGATTTCTTTTGGATCTGTTGTGACTTTGCCTTTTTCATTCGTGATTGCATGGATCTGAGCCTTTTCTTTCCTTTTTTTGATAAGATTAGCTATTTCTTCCTACCCAGGAGCAGGGGATAGCTTTCCATTTATTTATATCCTCTTCAATTTCTTTTTTCAGAGTGATGTAGTTTTCAGTGTAGAGATCTTTTGTTTCTTTTGTTAGATTGATTCCTAGATACTTCATTTTTTTGGATGCTATAGTAAAAGGAATTTTTTCCCTTATTTCTCTCTCCGTGTGTCTGTTATTTGTGTATAAGAAGGCTATTGATTTTTGGGGATTTACCTTGTATCCAGATACTCTACTGAATCACTCTTGTTTTTCTAGGAGTCTAAGTTTCATCGTTAAGTTGTTTATTTTAGCTCGCTCTGTTTTCCTAGTGTGGGCATTCAATTTAATGAATTTTCCACATAGAACTGCTTTTATTGTGTCCCAAAGATTCCTGTATGTTGTATTGGCATTCTCATTTATTTGTAAAAACTGTCTAATTTCTTCTTTAATTTCCTCTGTAATCCATTAATTGTTTAGGAGAGTGTTGTTCAGTTTCCATGTGCTTGTGAAGTTTCTATAGTTTCTTGTGCTATTGATCTCCACTTTGATTGCACTATGATCTGATAATATATAGGGGATGACTTCAATTTTTTTGCATTTATTTAGACCTGTTCTGTGAGCCAGTATGTGGTCTATTTTGGAGAATGATCCATGTGCAGCTGAAAATAATGTATATTCTGATTTTGGGGGGTGGAATAGTCTAAAAACATCTATTAAGTCCATGTGTTCCACAGCTTGGTTCAGTTCTATTATTTCATTGTTGATTTTCTCCCTAGATGATCTGTCAATTTGTGGTAGTGGGGTACTTAAATCCCCCACTACAATTGTATTAGTGCTTATTTGGTTTTTCATGTTACTTAATATTTGTTTTTTATAGTTGGGGGCATTTATATTTGGTGCATATATATTTATGATTGTCAACTCTTCCTCTCCAATTGTTCCCTTTACAAGGAAGTAGTGTACTTCTTTGTCTCTCTTAATGAGTTTTGGTTTGAAATTTACTTTATCTGAGAATAAGATTGCTACCCCTGCTTTTTTCTGGACTCCTGAC
>NW_022900950.1:66401899-66410605 GCF_012274545.1 Fukomys damarensis | reverse complement strand
TTATTGTGAATTTCGTTGTCCTTTTCTAGGATATTGTTTAGAATTCCTTGCAGTGCTGGTTTGGTGTTCATGAAATTTCTCAGGTGCTCTTTGTCGTGGAAGTATTTTATTTCCCCATCTATTTTGAAAGAGAGTTTTGCAGGATACAAAAGTCTAGGTTGGAGGTTCTTTGCTTTTAGGATTTTGAATACCTCACTCTAGGCTCTCCTTGACCTAAGGGTTTGTGTTGAAAAGTCTGCTGTGATTCTAATGGGCTTTGCTTTGCATGTGATTTGTTTCTTTTCTCTTACTGCTTGTAGTATGTTTTTTTTTTTCTGTTGGATTTCTTGAATCTTGATTATTATATGTCTAGGTGTGGATTTTTTTTGATCGTGGCTAGTTGGGGTTCTATATGCCTCACTTATCTGTATGTCTAATTCTTCCCTTGTGTTTGGGAAGTTTTCTGTCTTTAATTCTGTGAAAAGCTTTTTTATGTCATTTGCGTTTTCTCCTGTTTTTTCATGAATTCCTTTGAGTCTTATGTTATTTTTCTTTGTATCGTCTAGGAGTTGTTGGATTGATTTATCATGCTCCCTTACTGTTTTTAAGAGACCTCTTTTTTTCACGGTCACTGAGATCCTATTTTCTATATCTGAAATTCTATCTTCGCAATCTTTTATTCTGTTGCGTACACTTTCAATAGAGTTTTTAATCTCCTGGATATCTGTTTGAATCTGTTTTATGGATTCCATTTCTTTCCTCTGTTGGGCATTTATTGTTTCCATTTCTTCCTTATGCTGAGTCTTCATGGCTTCTATCGTGGTCTTGAGCTCATCTATTTTTTTGTCAGTTTCTGCTCTAGAGTCTCGAATCATGACTTCTATTTTGCTCATCATCTCTCTGGTTAGCTGGGCAATTATTTCTGATTTGAATTTTTCTAGAGCCTGATTGATCAATTTTGTTACCTCCTGTGCTATGGGTCCAGGGAGTCCTGTTGGTTCACTATCAGACTTTTCATCCTCATTTGTCCTACTATTTGCTATTGGTGAACTGGATATCTGTTTTTGTGTCTTGCTTAAGTGTTTTCTCATTTTTATTTTTATTGTTGGGTTGTCCTTCTTTAATTTCTGGGTATTACTTAAATCTTCCTAATATAGTTGCGTTTTAGCTTTTGAGTTTCTAATAACTGAGAGACATCCTCATTTTCATAATATCATAGAAAACAACTCTTTAAATCAATCACAACCCTTTATCCCAATTGATACATTCAGCAGCCCACTAGGATCAGGCACAGCTTGCAAACTGACCACTTGTGGTAGTCATTCATGTATCACCTTTAACTCATGTGAAGTAAATTAATTTCAAGAAGCAGCTCATAGTATGTATGCAGTGAATATGCTTTTCAATATAGCATCTTTACCATTTAGGATGGGGGATTAGACTTAGAATGAGAGGATTAGATAAGTGACAGAATTAGAGCAGGTTTGAAGTGAATCCAGAGGTTGTAGAAATACCTTACTATCTTTACAAAGCTTTTAACTTCAGGGGGGATAGAGAGAGTGCAGAAATAAGGACAAGGATATATCCCCTTAACAATCACAGGCGCTTGCCTTCCCTTGAAGGTACGGAGCCATGAGTGAGGTAAAATGACTGGAGAAAAGAACATAAAGAGAAACCCCTCCTAAAAACAAAAAATAATAAAAGAAGAAGTCTGAGTTAGGGCAGGAGCCGGAATAAAAAGGGAGATGAGGGACAATATGGTGGAGCAAGAGACTGAGTTGGAGAGGGAGGACAGAAAAAAGAAAGAAATTTTAGGGTGGAATGAGGAAAAGAAAAAAGAGAGAGAGAGAAAAAAAAGAATTTGAAGGGCCTCTTTCAGACTGTCTCTGTTCTCATATTATACCACATGTACAGCCATATGCAGAACCGAATCCCCTGTTCTCACCTAGCCAATGGCAGTTCCCCACAACTGAGACTGAACACAGTCCACAAGGCCTAACTTGAGTTTCCCTACCGTCAGGGTTGACCTCCACTCAGTTCTATTACCGGTTTCCCCTGCCCTTTCTTTAAAGATGTTCAAATTTGGGAGCTCAGAAAACTACCCTTCATGAGAACCTATGCCTCTACAGAGTTGGTCTAAGGACTGGCCCAATCAGGAGGTTTGAAAACGGGGAGGGAGGAAAAGTTGTGGGGGTGTTTCAAGGGCGCCTGTATGGCTACCTTCCTTACTGGATCTGTTGTCGAAGCAGTCCGGGAGGTCGCGCACCCACTGGGTGATCTCAGGCAGGCAGGCAGCTGAAGAGACCCCCTCTGGGGTCTTTGCATCCTTGCTGGGTCTGTTGTCATGCAGTCCAGGAGGTCACACACCCGCCGGGTCAAGATTTTTTTTTTAATGATGACAACCCACAAATCTGTCTTGTAGATCTGATATACTGTGCTTATGTTGGTTCATTCTGCTGTGTATATTTTCAATAGAATTTTAAATTTCCTGGATATCTGTTTGAATCTGTTTCATAAATTCTATTTCTTTCTTTTTTTTTTCAACTGCAATTGAGTTTATTGGTACATTTTAGGGATACAGTACAGTTGCATTCATTGTTGGGATCTTGTACCTCTACATGACAAGTCTTGATTCTCATTTTTTCCCCTTATTCCTGCCCTCCCTTCACCCCCTCATCCCCTCCCCATCTACAAACACTTTATTTCCGTCTTTTCATTATCTCACATTTTTTTCTTTTCCCTTTATACCCTTCCCCTACCCTTCCCACCTTTCCTACACCTTTAGCTCCTTTCTTCCCATTTCTAAATGTCAGTAATCTTATTAGGATCCCTGTTTCTTTCTTATTTTGGGCATTTCAACATTTTCCTAAGATCCTCTATTTATTTTATATGTATCTGCTCTGGATTCGCTAACCATGTCCTTCATTATGGTCATCATCTCTTTGATTATCTGAGAAATTATTTCTAATTTGATTTTTTTCTAGCACCTCATTAATCTACTTAGTTACTTTCACTGTTACCACTTCAGAGAGTTCGGTAGGTGGATTTCAAATTATTCCACCTCTTTGCCCTTTGGGTTTACTCTGGGCAAGCTGGAAGTCTGGGGTTGTATCTTGCTTCTCTATCTTCTCATTTTCTATTTTTAAAGTTTAATTTCTACACTGATGCTTGTGAATTTCTTATGATGTGTAGCTTATTGCTAGCACTGAGAAGTTGCAAAATGACTACCCCTCAGAGATGTCTTCCATGGTAGCTGGATATTGACCTTTGAGTGTATTGTAAGATATTACCTCTTTAATTTATTGGGACGAGGATTTGTTGCCTATTTGCCTAGTTCCTGGAACCTATGGTACTGGTATATGGTATTTTTTTATGACCCTTAGGCAATCTAAATCTTGGCATACAAGGAACAACTGATTAGAACAACTGTGTCACCTTTAAAGTAGTACAATCAACAATAACAATTACATCAAGCATAGCCTAGAAAATGACAAACTATGGTAACTATTAATTTACCATACTTAACCATAGGAACAATATTTGTAGTTATCCAATATAATCTAAAACAAGCCAGAAATTTGTATACACACCTCAATAGAGTGATTTTACCCTCAGGAGAGAAAACTTAAAAGGGGAATGAGGACAAAATAGAGATATAGATGAAGAGAAGGTGACTGGAAACAAGGCAAAGGAATGCACAAGCTTCAAGAAACTAGTGAAAAAAGGAGGGAAGGAAAGAAGGAAGAAACAGAAACAAGAAAACAAAATAACAATGAAAAATTAGAAGCAATGTTCCAACTCATATAAAAACAAGAAGAGATAATGAAGATAAGAAAAGCAAAGCAAAATATCAAATTTGAGTTTGTTTTTAAGAAACACAAAATAAACTGAAGGAAACATTTACTAAAAATTGTTTTTAAAAAAGCAAAGCAAGGAAGGAAAAAAAGTCCATTTCATGGTGTGTCTCTGTTGTCACTGGTAGATCAAATGGGTACACAGACCCCAAATCTATGTTGGTCGATGTGAACAAGTTTGCTATAAAATTATGGTGGGGTGGTGGATAATCCCAGCAAGCCTGAACTGTCAAGTCCACTGAAGTTCAGGCTGATAGTGGTTTCTGGCTATGAGGCTGTGACAAGAACTGTTCAGGCCACAACTCTCTAGGTGCCTCTTGCTGGCTTGAACTCAGCTTTCTGACCCTGAGTATCTCCCATGGCTGTGCCTCACCCTGACACTGAGAGCCACTAGATGGTGCCAAGCCATGGCTGCTCTGAGTCCCAGTGAAGCTGACCCTTTCCAAAATGGCAGCTAGCCAGTCACCCTCTTCTGGGGACATCTGAACCAGAATCACTCACCAGCCACTGAAGCATGCAGCATCTACTGCTCCATTCCACTGGTGCATTTCTCCATGGAGCCTTCTGGAGTCATCCATAGGTTTGAACCATCTCTCTTACACCTCAAGCTGGATTCAAGAAGAAAGTATCATTTGCTACCCCCCTCTTCTGCAACTGAAGTCCCTGTCTTCAGTGTCTTCATTCTCTCTGATTCTCAATTCAGATCCTTGCTGGGTCCCAGGAACCCACTTCTCTCCTTATTCTCTTGCCCACATTGTTATATTCTAAGATCTATACTCCAAATCTCTGAAAGGTTGATTTACTGCTTTTCATCACTCCACCACTTTCCGGAAGTTTCCATATTCTTAGGATAGAGTGAAGCTTTCAGAGGAGATCCAAGAGGACATCAGAAAATAGAACGATATCCCTTGCTCACAGGTAGGAAAAACCAACATAATAAAAAGTACATACTCAAAAATGTTATACAGATTTTACTGGAATCTCTAGCAAATACTAATACCTATATACCTTACAAAACTAGAATCATTCCTAAAATTCACTTGGAACCAGAAGAGACCTAGAATAGCAAAAGCAATTCTGGGCAACAAAGGCAAGGCAGGGAGCATCATAATCCCTGACCTCAAATTATACTACAAAGCTACTGTGATAAAACAGCATGGTATTGGCAAAAGAACAGACCTGAGGATGAATGGGACAGATTAGAAGATACAAAAACAACCCCAAATACATTCAGCCACCTTATCTTTGATAAAGGGTCCAAACACATTCACTGGGAGAGAGATAGACTCTTTAATAAATAATGCTGGAAAACTGGCTTTTCACATGCTAAAGAATAAAACTAGACCCGTATCTCCCACCAGGCACTAAACTAAAATTGAAATGATCAAAGATCTAAATATAAATTTTGAAAAAAAAATCCAATTTCCCGTCAACCAATGAATGGATAAAGATGTGTTTTTTTGATATAATGGAATACTACTAAGCCATAAGGATAAATTTGAAGCATTTATAGCTAAATGGATGTACCTAGAGACCATACTATTAAGTGAAATAAATTGGACACATGTGTGAATATTAAATTGTTTCTCTGGTGTGAGAAACTGAAAGTGTAAATAAAGACCAAAATATATTATAAATATTGTGAAATAGGAAGTAGATATTCAAATGGGAAGGTGTATAAGAGAAGGAGGAGAGGGAAAGGAAGGAAGAGAAATAAAAAAACAAATGAGAGAAAAAATATATGGAAACAAAGCTCCTGTAAATAAGAAGTGATGTAGGTGAAACTTGTTTTCCTTTATAATTATGTGCACTATATTTGAGTGTATGAGAAGACCCAAATAAAATCTAGAGAAGTAGGACCTGGTGTCACCCTTTATTGCAATATTTCCCATAGTTAACCTATTATTTTTAAACAAATAGAAGACTAGCAGTACTATTTTAAAAGACATTATTACAAATATTGTTCTTAGGAGTGTACATTGTAACAAAATTTAGGGAGGGTAAATCATAGTACATTTTGCAAGGGTAGATGGGAGCAGAGGGGAATAGGGAAAATATGAATCAAGATATATCATTTACAGGTACAAATGCTATATGATGAATGTGATCATAGCATATATCCAAATTGTACCAATAAACTTATTAATGATAAAAAGAATGAAGATGTCAGGGCAGAAAAACCTTTAAATGATGGGATCAAAGGGTGAAACCCATTTTAGTATGAAGTTTTGTTTATTCTTTGAGATTCAAATATCCGATTTCAAACTAGAGTAGCTATTGTTTAGAACAAATTCTATTTTACTATGACCATTCCTTTATCATTTATTCAAAACAGGCTTAGGAAGAGATTTGCTTTTGAGAAATATTCCAATACAGGAGTAATTTTCAAAGTGACTCAGTATGCATCCTGTTTCATGGAGGATAGTATTTTCAATTGGAAAAAATAAGCCACACTTGGCCTAAAATAAAGAATTATTGTTCTCTACAAAATACATTTAAATGTTATATGGATTAATAATGTTCTGGGAGCATAGCTACTATTTTTATTGGGAAACTTTTGTTAAAAATTGCTAACTTTAGAAAGACTTCAATTAATAAAAATCTTACATCTGTCCATAGGCTGCTTCAATCATTTTCTTAATTTTAAACTCAATTTGAGTCTCCTGTAAAACTTGGATTTGGGGCTTGAGCTCCTCACATTTAGGGTTTCCTGGTGGCTTCATGACTACTGAACATGGGTGGTTTTCTATCAGGAGAAAAAACATTAGCCTTGAATTAGAGGATTGGGCAGACCAAGAAAATGGAGGAAAAAGAGAAGCAATTCAGACAGGTAGACGCTAATGTGAAGGAGTTCTTGATTTTCATTACTCATCTGCTGAATCCCAGGATTAAGAGATTCTATTGTTTTATGTTTTAGACTGCGATGGTCTTTATAAATTTAGTACATATGTAGTAAGCCTTTGTAGTCTCTCAGAAACATCAACTAAAAGGTTTTAATTCAACCCCAGAAGTTTTAGAAAAGTTCTTGTATGTTTTAAAATGTATGGGTAAGTAAAGCACCTCGATGTGGAAAATTTATGTGGATGGTAAGGGGCCCCAAGCCAATCTGAATGTTACGTTTAACATTTCACTGCCTTTGATTTAGTAAGAACAGTCACTTTCTGTGCTCGGGACAATAAAAGCTTGTGCTATAAATCCCCTCAAAGGTATGTGCTTGTCAGAGGTTCTGAAGAGCCCTTGTTTATTGCACTTACAAATCTGTCATTCATCCATTAAGCGTTGTGACTTAAGGAATGACTCTTACGTGTCACCGAAGGCCAGCACTGACCTCCTTTATGGCAGGAGACAAAAGTAAACATTGTATAGGTTGATGCTTATCCTTCCGGGGAGACTGAATGGAGAGACCAGCATGCTTATCACCCTCCCTCAGTAACCACAGCTCAGTTCTACCTGAATACTTTTCAGAGGGACCAACAGCAGCAACATATCTTGGGTGACTATTTTGGGTTAGGAAATTCACCCATGCAACACTCACCTATTCTTCCTGGCTTGGAAGAGTTGAGAAGTGGCACCAGTGTGACTGTGACTATCTGCCTTTCCTTTCTTTATATTGCTTTGCTATTCTCTCCAAATCCCTTATGAAACACAATCCTGCCATCCTGGGGCCCACTGATTCTGTGGTGCTTTTGAAGCATAGAAGCTTACGCTGAGGGACATGGTATCTGGTATCACCCTGACTGGGGAGCCTGGCCTCAGTCCTTGTCTGTGCTGATTGATGCACTCTATGCACGTGATACACTGAGCACCTCTTCCTTGTTAGATTTCTCAAGTCATTCAGAAGACTGAAAATAAAAGATTTTAAAATGGAGGCTATCTATTGATTTTAAAATGAGGGCCTGTGATACTACAAATCCAGAGTGCATATCTTTGAGCTTCATTGGGATCAAAGTGGTTGTGGGTGGCCAGTGATGTAAGTGAAAATTGTTTTCAATATAAATACATGCACTCTTTCTGAGTCTATGAGAAGACCCAAATAAAATCTAGAGAAGTAGGACCTGGTGTCACCTTTTATTGTAATATTTCCCATAGTTAACCTATTATTTTTAAACAAATAGAAGACTAGAAGGACTATTTTAAAAGACATTATTACAAATATTGTTCTAGGGAGTATACATTGTAACAAAATTTAGGGAGGGTAAATCATAGTACATTTTACAAGGTTTAAAAGTTTCAGACTCTTTGAACTCATTAATTTCGGTTTGCAATTTCCTCAGTAAAAAAATGTCACAAATATGCCAAAAATTTATATTCCATAAGTTTTTATTTTAGAGTTAATAGTGAAGAGTTAAGTCCTATGTGTCCAACAATTGAGAATGATTAAAGAAATCATGGAAAATATATATGAGGAAATGCCTATATGAATTTAAAGTTACTTAATTATGCAAAAATCTTAAAGTAGTAACTAGCTCCTAAGAATAATTATTTATTGGTAATATATGAGAAAATATTATTTTCTTCATTATGTTTTTCTTTCTTTTACAACTTTTTCTGCTTTTAATATTCATTGATTTTTAAATGAAAAATATGATATAAAGAAAATAAAATCTTTGTACTGATTATTTTTAACCAAAATCATCAAACTATACTATTCACTTGTATTTTACTGAAAATGTTCATCTTTTTGATTACCTAAGAATTTTATTTTTTCTCTTCTGAAGCCCAGTCTCTATTGATGTTACTGTTTATTAATGTTGTGACTCAAAATGAATGAACAGGGAGAAGAGAAAGCAGATCTATATTCATAGGACCTTCTCAGAGGCTGGATTTGAATATAGTTTTTTGGAGTGTTTTTTTTTTTTTTTTTTTTTTTTTT
>NW_022900950.1:66395138-66401839 GCF_012274545.1 Fukomys damarensis | reverse complement strand
CTCAGCCTCCTGAGTGCTGGGATTACAGGCGTATGCCATCACGCCTGGTGTTGAATGTAGTTTTTATTCATAAGAGATAAGAGAATGTCTTCTAGTTAATAAAATAAATTTATTCTTTAAATAATCAATTTCAAATTACCTGTTAAAGTAATAAGATTATGTGAGAATGAGCAGCAAATCTTAGGAATGAATGAGGAGTCTTTGTCTCTTCTTGAGAAAATGGAAGAGCAGAATCCACAGGAGCAGAATATTGGCACAGCTTCCTTGGTTGTGTGTAACTACTGGAGGTCTGCTTCCGTAGAAGAACTCTGGGGAGAAGAGCTGTTGCTTGACATAGGTACTCAGATCTCTCCACTCTGCTCTTAGTATCCTTGACTATCTTAGTCTCTTCTAAAAGTTTCTCAGGCACATAAATGATATGTTTCATTATTTAAAACACTTCAACTATAGAATAGTACTGAGTGAAAATGACCATGTTCTTGATAATAATAGTGATGGTGTATATATTATTGCGGTAGGACACTTCTAATTCTTTTGGGAAGATACTCAGCAGGGGAATAGCTGGATCAAATGGGCCCTCTAATCCTAGTTCTTTGAGGAATCTCCATACTGATTTCCACAGTGGTTGCACCAGTCTGCACTCCCACCAGCAGTGGTGAAGGGTTCCTTTCTCCCCACAGCCCCATCAGCATTTTCTGTTGGTTGATTTCCTGATAGCAGCCATTCTTTCTGGAGTGAGTCTCAGCGTTGTTTTCATTTTGATTTCTCAAATGACCAGTGATGTTGAACATTTTTTCCTGTTTATTTGCTGCTTCTACTTCTTCATCTGAGAAATGCCTGTTCATTTCAGAAGTCCACTTTTGGATTGGGTCTTAATTGGGGAACCTGATTTTTGAAAAGTTCTATATATATTCTAGATAGTAGTACTTTGTCTGAGGAATAGCTGGTAAAGATTTTTTCCTGCAATAGTAGGTTGTCTCTTCACTCTGTTGGTCATTTCTTTTCTTGTGCAGAGCTTTTTAATAAGATTAGATTCCAGTTGTTGATGTTTTGTGCTAGTTCCCGTGCTACTGGGGTTTTGTTCATAAAGTCTTTTCCTACACCAATGTCTTCAAGAGTTTTACCTAACCTATCTTACAGCAGCTTTAGTGTTTCTGTTTTAATATTTAGATTTTTTTGTTTTTTGGGGGGAGTTTTTTGAGACAGGGTCTCACTGTATAGTTGAGACTGACCTGGAACTCACTATGTAGCCCAGGCTGGTCTCAAACTCACAGTGATCCTCCTTCCTCAGCCTCCTGAGTGCTGGGATTGCAGGTGTGCACCACCACACCCAGCTAATATTTAGATTTTTTTTTAAATTAATTTTATTGGTACATTTAAGGTATACAATATAATGACATTCATCATTGGATATTTGCACTTTTATATAATTCATCTTGGTTCTTACTTTTTCCCCATTCCCCTGCCCTCCCTTCAATCCTATCTACAAAGACTTTGTTTCCATTTTTTCATTTTCTCATATAGATTCCATTCCCTTCTTTCCTTTCCCCTTCCTCCCATTCCCTCTTCCCCTCTGTCCCTTTTCTTCCTATTTCACATTATCAATTATACCTTTTAGTCTTTATTTACACTTTCAGTTTCTCACACTAGAGAAACTAGTCAGTATTTATACATGTGTGTCTTATTTCACTTAAGAGTCTCACCTCAATGTGCATCCATTCAGCTATAACTGTGTCTAATTTCTCATTTTTTATGGCTGAGTAGTACGCATGGTTTGTAATAGCTAAATCTTGGAAACAGCCCAAATATACATCAACTGATGAGTGGATAAAGAATATTTTCTTAATAAAATGGAGTACTAATCAATAAACAAAGAATCAATCAATACAGAATGAGGAACTTTTATAGCTAAGTGGATGCACATTTAGGCCATACTCTTAAGTGAAATAAATAGGGCACATGTGTAAATACAGAATAGTTTCTCTGGTGTGAGAAACAGAAAGTGTAAGTGAATATCAAAATGTGAAATAAATAATGTAAAGTAGGAAGAAAAGGTTAAAAGGGCAGGGGAAGTGGGAAGGGGAAGAAATAAGGGAAGGAAAAATATGAGAAAAGAAGGAACAAAATGGATACAAGTTTTTGTAAATAGAGAGGGGTGGAGGAGTGGATGGGAAGGAAGGAAATGGGTAAATATCAAGCACCAAGATACAGTATGTAAAGGTACAAATTCCCATTAATGAATGTCAGAATACTGTATACCTTAAATATGCCAATGAAATTAGTGAATTAAAATAATAATAGTGATGCTGATGATGAGGTGAAAATTAAATCTATCTGTTTAATAAAAAGAATCGTGCCCCTAACACCTGTACATTCTACTCAATGGGTATTTAGACATTTGCTTTTTAAAACAATCATAGTAACATATTCAATAACATGGGCTTTTTATGTGATTTGGTTTGTGCTGAGAACAATAGAATGTGTGATAGAAGTGATAATGCAGGTATATCAGGTACATGGTTCATGTATGTATGTATGTATGTATGTATTTATTTATTGTGGTGCTGGGCATGGTATACAGGGTTTGGCTAAGTTGCCCAGTCTGGGCTTGAACTTGTGGTCCTTCTGCCTCAATCTCCTAAGTAGCTGAAATTTAAAAAGAAAGTAGTTTCCTTTTAATGGTCTTTGTGAAGGCAGAAGTCAGTTGGTTTGTGTCTAGCTCACCAACTTAAGAGATGTTATTAATCACTGTAGTGTTCAATGCTCCATATATTAATGATGAAGAGTTTGAAATTAAAGGGTTGCAATGGCTAGCTCCTTGCTTGCCTGTCTGTTCATACGATTGTGTCTATTATGAACAAACAAACTTCTAAGCCCTTGATAGGGAAATGAAGTTGGTCACCAAGATGGATTCAGATGCTATGTCTCAAAAATTCATCTGCTTCTACACCTCGTCTCTCGGATGAACTCGTACCCTCGGGGTGTGCATAATGAGTACCTTGCTATAATATATTTTAGAAAGCATTTGAATTGCTTAATAATGGGTAGTTTATGTTGGGATGACTTGTGGAATGTAGGTACTTTTTCATCTATCCACTGAGGAACTTAAATGCTTTATTTTCTTTTTGTGACTACCGAAGGAAAAAAAGTTCTTTGTAGAAAATTTGGAAAAATCCAGGCACAATGAAAAATGGCAGAATTACTCATAACCTCCAAACATAGATATAAATACTATTGGCAGTCTTTGGTATTTTCTTTTAACTCCTTTCCTCTGTATATTTATATGTTTAGCTAATTGAGATCCTTAAGTATTCTGATTTTTTTTCACAAACATTGTATGCTTATTATCCTTAGCATTAAAAATTCCTCTCAAATGAAGCTGTGATCAGACTTATAATATTCAAAGAATCTCAAGAATCCCCTTTTTGACATTTAGATTGTTTGCAGTTGTTAATTGTTGTAAATAATGATGCACTGAACATCTTTTACAAACATTTCTGCGCATACACTTAACTAATTCTTTAGGCCAAGTTCTTAGAAGTGTAATTTCTAGGTCAAATTGTATGCTTTAAAAATTTTAAATTTATATTTCCCTGGTCATTTTAAAAATCAAATTTATAGGAACTAAGATTTATTTACTGGGAAATGATAGGGCTGAAAGTGATAAGACTTACAGCTTTGTTTTGACCTCCCAATTAGTCATGATGATTCAGGCCCTTTGAAACATCCTTTCAACTCTTTGTGTCTTCAGCCCGTCATTTCGTGGAATAGTTAAATGATACCACTGTTTCTTTTTCTTGTTGCCTTTAAGAAAATTTTAAGGTGGGCTGATTGACAAGAGTTTTTACAAAGTATTTTGAAAATTAATTTTTAAAGTGCTGGGGAGCAATAAGTAATGCCAGTCTAGTTGCTTTCTTTGTGTTAGTGAACCAAAATCACATGTCTGGACCTCCAGTGGTTAGAGCTTTGGCTGGGAAAGCAGGAGACAATGAGACTGGCCCAAGCAGCATTTACTGTTCAGTATGATTTCAAAGGTATGCTAAGAGAAAGGAAGATCAGCCAAGAATGTATGACTGGGTCAGAGGCAAAGTTGAGAGCTATCACCTGCTTGAAGGAGGACAGCTTTGGATGAGTTCATATGTATGCAGGGCACACTGCTGCAGTCTAACTTTATGACTTTTAATGACTCCGACCACCTAATCACTTGTGAAAGGATGTGCCGGAGTTTGCCTTCACTCAGCTTGACAAGGTGATGGGAGGCATATATCTTCCTTACATGAAAACACTTGTCAGTTGCATCATATTTGGTAAGACAAGCACCAATGTCACCTTGAGGGGAAAGAAAAGTAACTCAGCTGACATCCAATGCATATGAGTTTCCAATATGCTGCAACATAGCCTAATTTTAAGTGAAATATGCAAATATGCCCTATTTTGTCAGTAGTTTTTATTTTCCTGATGCTTTCTCTATGTGCCACATCTTCTGCTGATGGAAACATTGTGTAACTTCTTCTGAGCTGATGCATATTTAAATATGCAAGGGGAAGGATTCTCAGCCTTTGAGTAGAAGCAACAAGGCAAACCAAATGCAAATCTCTCAGTCACCTCTCCTTGTTTTGTTTGTTTTTATTTTATTTTTGGACTTGGAGTTGCGCTTATATAACTGGGTTGCTTTAGTTCAAACTGCTGAATTTGAGACTAGTAGGTCAGTGGAATGAAGTCAGAGCTCATTAGGGTCTGGGACTAAGCTACGTGGGCAGCAGAGTAATGACTGGGCGAGTTACGATAACGACGGATGAATGGGTAGTGGAGTTAGACCACAGCTTCACGTGAAGTCTCTTTCCTATTCCTCTCACCAAACTTTTAAGAAGAATGTTAAAGCAAATATGTTTTGAAAGTCTTGTGTCGGGCTTGTATGCTCATTTGGTTTTGATTTCTAAACTGCTGCATTTGGATAGTATGCTTGAAGAATTCTAGGGATGAATGTATCCCACATACAAATGCTATGTTTTCTGTAAATGTCCTTAGTCGGGACAATGGGCTGGATGGTCTTTAGAGTGGTGGAATCCTGTTTCCTAGGGTAAGGAAAAGGCAAGTTAGACATAGGACTACTGTCGAAAAGTCACAAGCCTTGTGCAACAAAAGAACACCATACAGGAATTTTAGAGTGACTGCATTGCACATCCCTAGCATAGCTACTCAGTGTCTCCTGGCAAACAAAAACAGTACTTTCCTGGTCATCAGACTGGACCTAATAAAATATCTTTGTTGTGTAGAGAAATGAATGTTCTTGTGGGATACAATGGAGGATTTATTCTGTAAAAAAAATTTAATGTGATTTTTTCAGGTTCTTGTGAGCATATTAAGTACAACTCCCTATACTGTGTTTTTGTTTGTTTCTTTGTTTTGATTGTATGTACATCTATTGTTGCTGGCATTGTCTTATAAGTTAGCTGTTGCAAAGCTTTCATCTTATTTCATATATATATATATGTATATATATATATGTATATACACACACACACACACATATATATAATGTATAAATACACACACACACATATATATAATCAAAGGGAAAAGAATATATATATATATTTGATTTCTGCTGGCCTCATGGACTTAGTCACCTCTGAACAGTTACAGTGGACCACGTACTTGCTCAACTAAAGAGTGTAGTAGAATTCTGCCTATTTGGGAAGCAAAAATCGGTGAGGGTTTTCTCACATGTGTAGAGCAAACTAAGGTTTGTTTTCAACTTGATAGCAATTCATTAGAGAACAATTTTTTTTTTTTGAGACAGGGTCTCACTATGTAGTTGAGACTGACCTGGAACTCACTATGTAGCTCAGGTTGGTCTCGAACTCACAGCAATCCTCCTGCCTCAGCCTCCCCAGTGCTGGGATTATAGGCATGTGCCACCATGCCCGGCTCTAAAACTGAAGTGAGAACAATTTTTTTTTATTTAGGTTTTAATGGTCTCCTCATGCAAAAATGAGGCCATTGGAGGTGGTGAGTTTCTTTCCTTCCACATCCATGAAACAAAAGAGAACTCTGAGTTCTCATCTGTTAAGTCCATACATTGCTAAGGAAAACAGTTGGTAGGTACTTTGTATAGTTTTTAGAATGTCAAGGAATAAAGATCTGATAGCTTGTGATTGTCCCTAGCATAGCCTGAGATAAGCCTATGATAGCTAAGAAATACGGTTTGATTTACACTGAAACACATTCCAGAGAAGTGTTCTTTTATGCTCAGAAATATCCAGAATTGGAAGACTAGTGTGAAAACACTGTCATAGAAAGAAACAGGCAAAAATTACATTTTGAATTCATTACATTTGTGGTCATTCATAGAAATGTGTTTATTTTAAAGCAACTAATCAGAACCTTTGAAACAAAGCTATGCAGTTCACCACATTAATGAAAAAAGTGCTCTTTGGAGCAGGTAGGCCATGTTGAAAAATTTCAACTTAAATTTCAAGTCTTTGTTTCTTCACCAAATTTGACACTCAGAACTCTATGTTATTATTATTGTATTATTTCTTTTTAAAAAGTTGGTAAAAGTTATATTCCAATAATTGTTCAGCTATGAGTTTAATTTTTGCTGGGACTTTGGCTGAGTGGTTCTGCTGCCTGTCTTGTAAGGGCCAGGACCTGAGTTCGATCCCTGGTACTAAAAAAAAAAAAAAAAAAAAAAAAAA